>NC_041382.1:431671391-431711092 GCF_002162155.2 Triticum dicoccoides
CCGCGGGTGGGGCGGCGAGGCCACGGGGACGCGGGGCGGCGTGGCGGCGAGGCCGCGGGGCAGGTGGTGGGGCGGCGCGGTGGGGCCGCAAGGGCGGTGGAGGTTGGGGCGTCGGCGACGGCGGTGGTTGGGGTGGGGGCGAGGTGGAGTGAGAGGGCAAGAGTGGGAGGTAGGGGCGCCGTTAGGTAGTGTTTGGTTTGTCGTCCGCCAGCTGCCGGCAAAGATTCTTTGCCGTCCGCTGGCTGATGGCAAGGAGGTGGGGCTGGTGGGCCATTAGGGTTTGGGCCTCCACTGGGCCCCACCCACCTCTTTGCCATCGGCCAATGGACGGCAAAGACTTGGCTGATGGCAAATAGGGTCTTTGCCGTTAGTCAGTTCTTTGCCATCCGTTTTTTAGAAGTAGACGGTAAAGGCCTTCTTTGTTGTCCGCTAGTAGATGACAAAGAACTGACTACTGGCAAATTCTCTGTTTCTAGTAGTGGCGGTGCTGCACGGGAGCTACGGGACACTCACTCTACACCTTAAGGGGAGCCATCTTGGGGTGGATCCAGTCCCAAGCCCAGCTAAGAGGAAGATGACAGAGGGAAGGAACGGTGGCTGTGGTGGTCGTCTGGTGGTAGCGAATGCCGGAGGAGGAAAAGAGTGGGGAGATGGACCATCCAGGGAAGGTTGGTAACACCACCGCTGCCTTATAACTATTGTTGTGATGTCACTACTACTTCGTGTTTAGTAGGGGATCTGGGTTGCTTAGCTGGAGTAGAACGTGGCGACGGTGGTGGTGATGGAGGCCAGTTGAGTGGAGGAAGAGTAGAAGGAAGAGTCAAGAGTACTGTAATGGAAGGCGCATGCCATGAGTGATAGTGAACTGCACTTCCGTGGCGGATGGACTGGTAGAGGTGGAGGTTCTCGGCCTGGACAAAGACGTCGCCACAGCCGGGGAAGGAGAAAATGGCAGTGCACATGGACGAGGTACCGCCTGTGGGGTTCACCCCCATGTGGCACTTGTAGCACCTCGAGAGCCGCCGCAGCCGGAACGACGATCCGCCACCCCCCGCCATTGATGAGGATGAGGACGCTGTGGACGACCCCTAGTGCCTCGATGACGAGCCCACCAGCATGGCGCCCGCCACCTCGCTCTACCCCTATTGTGGCTGCTGCAGGAGCTTCTTCACCAGCCACTCGCCGACATCGCTCACTGACGCCCATTGCAGCATCGGAGGGCAGCTCCTCCTTGCTAGGCAGGCGGTGTAGCGTGACCCATGCGGGCTGGCATCATGGAGCTTGCAAACGGGGCCGGAGCAGTCAAGTTACATATGCTTCTTGGACTTCTTCTTGCACCTCCTGGCCACATCATCTGCCGCCGCCGGCTGCTATGGGGCGGCACGCTGGTTGTGCT
This sequence comes from Triticum dicoccoides, assembly GCF_002162155.2. Lineage (NCBI taxonomy): Eukaryota > Viridiplantae > Streptophyta > Magnoliopsida > Poales > Poaceae > Triticum > Triticum dicoccoides. Next base: position 431,672,788 of record NC_041382.1, read on the forward strand.
GGTGTTGCACTGCGTGGCTGTTCCGGCAGGAGAAGAGGCTCCTAAGAGCCAGCCTGTAGGAAGGGCTCTCCACAGCGCAACAGCGGCCCCTGCGGCGACATGGCTGCTCTGCTGATTCTTGCCGCCTTGATCCGCCAGCTTCTCCTTATCCTGATTGGGTGTGGCCGGTGATGTTGCCGTCAGCTTCTTCTTCCTCACGCTAGTGGTGGTGGTGGAGCTCTTAGCACTGGATGATCTGCTCGGTTCCACCATTGTCGTCCTTTGAATCAAGTGAGCTCACTAGTACAGCGAGGTGCTATACAAACGGTTTTTAACCCCTTTTCGTGATGGCATTTTGAACCGTCGCCAAGTGAGTGTGGGCGATAGGGGGGTCCTTCGCACACGACCCGGAAACCGTCGGGGATAGGCCCTTCGGTCACACACGCTGGGCAAAATGAGGTCGTGTGCGACGGACGAGCGATCAAATACGGTTATACATACAGTTGTTTAAAAAAATACAATTATATAGGCCCAATCGTTTTCGGTCATAAGTACATCCTACACAGTCAGCCCAGGACAAACGTCTCCGTACGTATGTACATTCCACACAGTCAATCCAAGGAATACGTTTACGTTCGTATGTACATCCCACACAGTCAAACCAAGAAGTACATTTATGTTCCTATGTACATCCCACACAGTTAATCCAGGGAAATCATATTGGTTCGTACGTACATCACACACAATTTTCCACATTAAATCATTTGTGATAGCATTGCCATTGCAGACGATATTAAATTTTTTACCGTTTGCATTATTGAATACATCACATACGGCGCATAGAAGAAACTGTGTGGCATGGGCTATCCATCACACACACTTTTTATGTGGTAAACGTTTGCGCATGGTGGCATAACGCAAACAGTTTTCAAGAGGAAGTCATGTGCGATTGTTCAATGATCCAACACATTTAATTCCTAGAAACTATGTGCATTGTCTGAGGTCATTGCCCATGATGTTTTCTCGATAACTATTTGCAAGAGAAAATCCCAATTAGCAGGCTAATTGGCCGATTATTAATAATCCATTTATTAATGTAGTTGATATTTCATATTAAGCACACAATATATTTCATTTTCGTATTAAAGAAGCAGGATTTCATAATTGAAATACATCAGAGTACAACATCATATAGCTTCAGCACTCAGCTACCCAATTACACAATTGCACCAGCACCAAGTTTCACATGTAACATCTATAACCTTTCAAAATTAGCATCATAGATGGTACAAAGACAGATGAATCTCATCTGGAAAACTGCTGAAGCGGAAGGCGAATATTGAGCCTTCATTGATGTTGAAGGTCTTTACAACTTTAGGCCAGTGCCTGTGGATGATTAACCATCCATCATTCGCCCTCTTCAGGAAACTTCGATATTGAACCATGGGTGTTGTATGAATACCTTCCTCGCCTCCTGACCATACAAGTGGTTTGAGAGGTAATCATTAGTGAACTACTTCGGAAAGCCCTGAAAACAAGGATATGCATAAATATCTTCTCTATATTTGCAATGGTGCCAAGTAATAAAAAGGCAAGGTATAATAGTTAGTACCATCCTGTAGTGAACTGATGTTTTCTTCATTGTGCAGACAAAGATCTTGTTGTTTTTTGTCGCCAATTTCTTTATCCTAACAATCTTTCTGAGTTTCTTGACTTGACTAGTATTGATGGACAACTCATTTCCCCACATGCAAAAACCGTTGAACAGTGGGTCAAAACCTCTGACAGTAGGACCTATATGTGCAAGACCAAATTGTTAAAACCTAATATTTAGAAATGGTTCCTGCAATTGCACAATAACGTGCTATTAGACAAAGGACCATGCATGTGCAAACCTCGATTGTAAACCTCAGTGCTTCTCATTGTTTCTCTGCAACACATATAAGGTAGTTAGTGATCAGGTTAAGTGAGGGTTGGCATGCTATCAGTAAAATATGTTTATGAAAAATGAACACATTGCAGATTAATCATAATAATTTGAGCCACATGGTAAACCCATTTATCCAAACCAAGCATGATTAAGAACTAGGAAATATAGCAGTTGTATATATAGGTTTCTCATGTATTAAGTGCAGCCAAATTCAAATTATTCCTCACATGCATAACAATACAAAATTCTACCCACAACAATTGGACATGGCATTGAAGAATTGAACCAAGTAGTTAACTAAACACCACAACAAATGAACCAAACATTAACTGAGCACCACATTGCACAATATAACATAATCATGGTAGAAGATCAGATAGTTGACCAAACCAAGCATGCTTAACAACTAGGAAATGCTGCAACTGTATATGTTTCTCATGTATTTAGTACACCAAATTTGATTTATTCCTCACATGCATAACAATACAAAATTGTACCCACAACAATTGGACGTCGCATTGCAGACTTGAACCAAACAGTTAACTAAACGGCACAACAAATGAACCAAACATTAACTAAGCACCACATTGCACAATATATAACATACTAGAAGATCAGGTAGTTAAGCAAATCAAGCATGCTTGACAACTTGGATATATAGCAATTGTATTTGTTTCTCATGTATTTTGTACAGATAAATTCAATTTATTTCTCACATGGAAGACAATACAAAATTGCACCCTAAAGAATTGCACATCACATTGCAGAATTGAACCAAACAGTTACCTAAATATGACAACTAATTAACCAAATAGTTAATAAGTGAGCATCACATTGCATTACATATAGAACATATATACAGTAGAGCAAAAGATTGCGTGGTAAAAGTAGATAGGACAATTCACTAGAATTTGTTAAGGGAAGGCAGGAGCAGCACATGCAATGGGTAAACCGAGCATGCTTAACCGCCGTAGCTAGCTAACTGAACATAGGTCCTTATAGTGAGCTAATAAGACAAGCTACTCCTCATCCTTAGAGATATCGATGATGATTGGGTCCCTGGACATGGAAGAGGGCGAGGCCTCCACATCGTGGGTGCCCTCCTCGTAGTGGTGAGTTGCCTGAGCCGCCCCAGGAACCAACCTGCTGGCTGATGGCTCGTGTCTGCGTCATTATTTTCCCTGAAGAGGAAGGGATGATGCAGCACAGCTACACTAGGTATTTCCCTCAGTGATGAGACCAAGGTTATCGAACCAGTAGGAGAACCATGCAACACTATGTAAACGGTACCTGCACGCAAAGAACAAATACTTGCAACCCGATGCATAAGAGGGGTTGTCAATCCCTCCCAGGTAAAGGAATGATTGGTTTGTAGTAGATTGGATAAATAGATCTCATGGAAACGCGAAATAAAATAAATAACAAAAAAGTTGCAGCATGGTATTTTTGGGTTTTCGAAATAATACATCTGAAAATAAAAGGGGCAAATAATAGATCGGAAAGCATTTATGATAAAGAATAGATCCAGGGGTCGTAGATTTCACTAGTAGCTTCTCTCGAGAAAATAACATACGACAGGTCAACAAATTACTGTTGGGCAATTGATAAAACTTCAAATAATTATGACGATATCCAGGCAATGATCATTATATAGGCATCACATCCAAGATTAGTAGACCGAATCCTACCTGCATCTACTACTATTACTCCACACATTGACCGCTATCCAGCATGCATCTAGTGTATTGAGTTCATGGAAAAACGGTGTAATGCAATAAGAACGATGACATGATCTAGACAAGATGTATTCATGTAGGAACAGACCCCATCTTGTTATCCTTAATAGCACTGATACATACATTTCATGTCCCCTTCTGTCACTGGGATTGAGCACCGTAAGATCGAACCCATCACAAAGCACCTCTTCCCATGACATGAAAAAATCGATCTAGTTGGCATAACTAAACTAAAGATTCAAAGAAGAAATATGAGGCTATAAGCAATTATGCATATAAGAGATCAAAACTCAAATAACTTTCATGGATAAAATAGATCTGATCATAAAACTCTTCATCGGATCCCAACAAACACACCGCAAAAGGAGTTATATCAAATCGATCTGCAAGAGACCATTGTATTGAGAATCAAAAGAGTGAGAGGAAGCCATCTAGCTACTGCCTACGGACCCGTAGGCCTACAATGAACTACTCACGCATCATCGGAGAGGCACCAATGAGGATGATGAACCCCTCCATGATGGTGTCTAGATTGGATCTGGTGGTTCTGGAATTTGCGGCGGCTGGAATTGTGTTTCGTCGACTCCCCTAGGGTTTTTGGATTTTTGTGGTATTTATAGAGCAAAGAGGCGGTGCAGGAGGCCACCGAGATGGGCACAACCCACCAGGGCGCGCCTGTCCCCCTAGGCACGCACAGGTGGGTTGTGCACCCCCCGGGGCACGCCTGTGGTACTTCTTTGGCCCAAGTTGTTCCTTATGGTCCAGAGATATTCTCCAAAAAGTTTTGCTGCGTTTGGACTCTGTTTGGTATTGATTTTTCTCTGAAGTAAAAAATAAGCAAAAAAACAACAACTGGCATGGGCACTATGTCAATAGGTTAGTCCCAAAAATGATATAAAGTTGCTATAAAATGATTGCAAAACATCCAAGAAAGATAATATAAGAGCATGGAACAGAATTATAGATACATTGCAAATTATAGATACATTGTAGACTTATCAGCATCCCCAAGCTTAATTCCCACTTGTCCACAAGTAGGTAAATGATAAAAACAGAATTTTTGATGTGGAATGCTGCCTAACATGTTCATCACATATTCTTTTCTTTTGTAGCATGGACATATGGACTTTTATATGATTCAAAGCAATAGTCTAGTTTTGACATGAATATTTCAATACTCAAGCATATGAACAAGCAACCATGTCTTTCAAAATATCAACACTAAAGCAAGTTATCCCTAGCCCATCATGCTCAATCATTGATCCATTCATGAAACACACTCGCATATTAGCTACACCCAATGCTCAAGTATGATCATATACCCCTTAGTTGGTGCTTTATAAGCAATGATGGAGACTCAAAATAAAATAAAAATTGCATAAAGTAAAAAAGAAAGGCCCTTCGCGGAGGGAAGTAGGGATTTGTAGAGGTGCCAGAGCTCAAGCAAAAAAATAGAGATAAAACATTTTGGTGGCATTGTCAGGACCCCGATTCCAAGTCGCATCGATCTAGCCGGTAACACCTCATATCACATTGCGGCCTCACGCACGGTATCCCATGGGTGTCGCCTTACCATGGCCCAGGACCGTTTGCGCCTTTTGGCTCATGTATATGATAGTGTCGCTAGCATCCATATGACAGAGAACCCGGGCCGACATGGCTAGTCGTGAACCCAAAGCGGAACAGACCTATGGAGACAGGCATACATGAATCACATCGAGCATGTCGGTCAACAGTGTGTGAATCCGGGCTGTAGCACTGGGCTAACAGGACTCTGGGTAACCCGGGCTGCAGCAGGCTAGGCAGGACTCCGGATGTCACCGTGTGACATTTCCCCGAAGGGACGGACATAGGAACGAAGTGAAACACATGCCGACCAGTCAAGTGTCCTGAGCAGTAGTGCTGGGCTAGCAGGACTCCGGTGAACCAGGCTGTAGCGGACTACTATGGCTCAAGGAGCACTAGACTACATTTCCCCATAAGAGAGGCTGCCAAGGATAAACAACTAGATTGTCGGATCCCACACATACCAAGCATTTCAATCATACACACAATATGCTCGATATGTGTAAATACAACATGGCATCACAACAAAACTCTACAACTCAAGTACTTTATTTAAAGGTTCCAGAGAGCCATACATAACATGTTCATACAAGTAGGGGTCACATGATCCGACACTCAAGTCATACAAGCATACAAGCACATGCGGATGCAAATAGTCTGAGTACATACACTAGAAAGAAAGAAGGATTGTCGAAGCCTGTCTATCTACATAGGGCCCTCCATGGCCAGGATCACCACCTGGGTGGCAAGTTACTCATCTACGTCGAGGTCTACATAAAACCCATCGGAGGGGGCGGTGTTGTCGTCTGAAAATAGTAATTAAAGCAACATGAGTACAAAGGTACCCAGCAAGTCTTACAACAGAACCTACTATACATGCTCATTCTCAAGAAGGTGGTGGAGTTATTGCAGCAAGCCAGCTTTGACTTTTGGCTAAGCTATCCTATGAGACACCACTAGTAAAATAGTTTTCGCACACGAGTCCACTAATCACCAACACAATACTCCACCGGGGATCCTCCCTCGTCATCCTACGAGAGGGCCATCCTCGGTACTCACACTTATCTTGAGTCTTTTAGTAGTAACCATTAACTTGTCTATGAACTGTATAGGCAACCAAGTAGTCCTTTACTACGGACGCGGCTATTCGAATAGATGATGTTAACCCTGCAGGGGTGTTCTTCTTCATACATGCTCTCACCACTTACCGTCATTTACACGACATGTACTCGGCAACCTTCAAGCGGAAGCCCAACGAGGGTGTTGGCCACGGCCTACCTAAACACTCAAGTCTCTAGTCCAGGTTTATCGCCTATCTAGGTTCCATCCGCAGGGAGTCCGGCCGAGGTTTCCACATACGGCCCCGAACGATGTGAACAGGGTTCCCGAGACACCAAACGGGTGACTCGGTACACCGTGCCATGGTGTATCTACCGCATCATAGCCTACCCCTAGGGCCAGCGCTACGCATGGCCGCCAACACATAACCTACAAACACCAGAAACTTGTTGCAAATCCTGGACAAAGTACTAGGGTGATTAAGAAGCCGAGAGGGTCCATTGGTTTTGGGCCCAATGTATGGTAGTAACTGAATCTTAAATCACACATACAGATCTCAGTTCTTAGGGTTGGCCTCAATGAAACAACCCACCATGTACTCCTACATGGCCTCTCATCGATACCTTTACCAAATCATGTTCAACACATCCCTCACATTACCGACATAATCACTTCACTCTAGCCCATCACCCAGATGAACCAGACCTGACTCAACTCTAAGCATAGCAGACATAGCAAGGTAGGAAACACATACATGGCTCAATCAACTCCTACACATGCTAGTGGGTTTCATCTAGTTACTGTGGCAGTGACAGGTCATGTAGAGGATAAGGGTTCAACTACCGTAGCACACAGCAGTTTGAAACGTTGTTGTCTTAATGCAGTAAACAAGAGCAGAGGCGAGAACATGGGATTGTATCGATATGATCAATGGGGCTGCTTGCCTGATGGAGTGGTAGTAGGGTACTGCCCTTCACTTGGATACTCGGAGATATCCTCGTAGGCAGAACCTACCACGAAAGACACCACAGAATATAATCATCACATGGTAATATGCAACAATATGATGCATGCTATGACATGGCAAAATGTGGTGTCCTGCCTAATGCAATGTGAAACAAGTTGAATTGGGTCCATTTGAATCAAAGATTCAAATGGAAGCTTATGTTATTAAGCATTATAAGTGTATTATCTTGTTTCACCTAAACAGCAAGGTTAAAGTGTTTTGTCATGCATGAAACCATTACAGATGGAAGGATTGAATTTTTCTGATCAAATTTCATATATAAATCTTTGCATTTGGAGTTATAGATTAAAAGTTATAAATTTTAGAAGTTTTGGTTATTTTCTAGAATTTCCTATATAAGAATAAATCCGGAAAATAATTAACTGCGTCAGCACTGCGTCACTGTGACGTTAGCGGGTCAAAGGCGCCAGCCCAGGTCAAACCTGATTGGTGGGCCCCATCTGTCAGTCTCTCAGCTAACTAACAGAGTTAGTTAGTGTTTAGTTAGCACTAAACTAGGTTAGTAAGGCCCTGGGCCCACATGTCAGTGAGATAGAGTTAGTTAACGAGGTCATTAACCTCTAACAGAGTGATTAACACTAATTAAAAACTAAACTAATTAGTTAGGAGCCGGCCCCACATGTCATTGACTCAGGCGGGGTCAAACTGGGGTCAACCCGGGTCAAACTCGCCGGAGTTGACCCGGGGCTCGTTGCCGGCAAGGCCAGGGACGGCGGAGGGGTGCGGGTTTCCTCCTCCGGCGACCATTTGGCTGGCGGAGGGCATCTACGGCACTCGTCTGCGTCGAGTGGTGTGGGTGGTTGGGCCTGGGGTGGCCGGAGTCGTCACCGGCGTCGACCTTGGCGGTCGCCGCGGCTCGGGTGAGGTCGGGGTCGTCGTTGTGACGACCGTGGTAGCTCATGTGGGGCACGTACGTGCTCTACGTGACGCGGGGAGGAAGCTGGGCACAACGGCCGGACCATTTGATGGCCGGAGACTCGTCGGCGGCAAGCATAGGGGGCGGCGCGTACGGGTGAGCATGGTGTGGTCACTATGGCGCACAAGGGGGAAAACGGAGAGGGGGAGAAAGTTCAGTGGCTCACGGCAGTTGCGACGAGCTACTCAGCGGGCTCGGGGAAGACCTGACGGCGATGAATCAACGGTGGCGGTCCTCGGCGGCCGAGGAGGAAGAAGACGAGGCAGCCGGCGATGCAGGCCATCCCAGCGCTCGGGGCCAGGGTGGGGCGGAGCATTGGACAGTGGCGGAGGCTGTGGACAGCGCGGGGAGGCGAGGGAAGCACGGTGGCCATGGCAAACGGCATCGGCGGCGATGAGCTCCGCTCAAGCTGCGCCAGAGAGAGAGCAGAGGAGGGGGAAAGGTCGGGAGAGAGTGAGAGAGATCCACGGGGGTGCGTGGCATCTCCTAGAGGCATCCAGGCGTCGAGGGGGAGCGGCAAGCAGGAGGTGGCAGGGACGCGTGGTCAGCGCGCGACGGCACGCGCCCTCCTGCCCACTGGTAGGAGGTTGGGGACGACTAGCATCTAGGCCTGCTGGGCTGGGCCGGCCAGTGGGCTGCCAGGTTAGTTCCTATCCCTCTCTTTTTCTGTTTTTATTTATTTTCTATTATTTCTGTAACTTTAGGGATTTATTAGAAATGCCAGGGCATTTCCAAAAATCATAAAATTAATCATGGCTACTGCTTAGAATATCTCCAACAGTAAACGTTTTAGTTTATGATTATTTGAGCATTCAAAATATTTTATAGCATTTAAATACCCAAATGCAAATACTATATGAATTAATCCAATGACCTAAGATGTCCTAGAAAAATGTTCGTCAAAGGTTTTAACCCAAAACAAAAAGGGTGGACTTTTTGGAAGGGCATTTCAGGTTCATTGAAAAAGTTTTTAGTAAACCCTAGTTGTTCCAGGGGGGTGCTGGGGGTTCTATCATCCCAATTTCATCTTTCTGGGAAATTTAAACATGATGCAATCACTCTAATGCATGAACTAGCTAGGGTGTGACAACTCACCCCCACTCAAAAGAATCTCGTCCCGAGATTTAGGATCCATTGGGAAGAAAGTGGTCCACTCAACGGATAGGATCCGCGAAGCAACGCCTGAGTTGAAAAACGTGGAAGACATGATGGACTCTGGAAAGATGCGGAGGTAGTTCCAATTGGTAGGCAACTTCTCCTCGTTTGGCAAGAATGTGAAAGGGTCCAATGTAACGAGGAGCCAATTTGCCTTTGATACCGAAACGATGGGTACCCTTTAACGGAGTAACCCAAAGGTAAGCCTTCTAGCCGACTTCATAAGTCATGAGCTTATGTTTACGATCATATTGGCTCTTTTGACGAGATTGGGTTGTTTTCAATTTCTCACAAATAACGCGAACCTACTCTTCTGCTTCCTGAATCATATCCGGGCCAAAGAGTTGTCTTTCCCCGGTTTCTGACCAGCTAAGAGGCATTCGACATTTTCGTCCATAGAGAACTTAGAAAGGAGCTTTGCCCAAGCTAGCTTGATAACTATTGTTATAAGAAAACTCCGCGAATGGAAGGCATTTCTCCCAATCCATTCCAAATGAGATGACAGAAGCTCGAAGCATATCTTCCAGAATTTGATTTACTCGCTCTACTTGACCACTTGATTGGGGGTGGAAGGCGGTGCTAAAAGAGAGACGAGTTCCCATAGCATTTTGGAAACTTTCCCAAAATTGAGAGGTGAAGAGACTCCCACGATCTGAGTTAATTTCCAATGGGACACCATGAAGAGACACTATTTAGGAGATGTATAGGTCAGCTAGCTGGCTAGCGGTGATACTCTCACGAACAGTTAGGAAATGGGCTACTTTGGAAAGACGATCGATCACGATGAAGATATCATTATTCCCTCTCTTGGTCCTGGGAAACCCAGTAATGAAATCCATACTGATTTTATCCCATTTCCACTCAGGAATAGCCAAAGGTTGAAGGGTGCCAGAAGGCCGTTGATGCTCTGCTTTAACACGACGACAGACGTCGCAACTAGCAATGTATTGAGCAATTTCTCTCTTCATCCTAGTCCACCAAAACCTCTGGCGTAGGTCTTGATACATTTTAGTACTACCGGGATGAATGGTGAGAGGGGATTCATGAGCTTCCTTAAGAATCAGCCGCCTCAGGTTTCATGCTTTGGGAACCACTAAGCAGTTTCCAAAGTATACGACACCTTGATCATCAACGGAGAAACAATTCACGACTCCTTTCTTAATGTTTCTCTTAATACGGGAGATTCTCGGATCTACCTTCTGTGCCTTGATGATCTGATCCGTAAGGGTAGGTTTCGCCACCAGGGTGGATAGGAATCCCTGAGGAACAATGTGAAGGTTAAGCTTACGAAATTCCTCGTGGAGAAGTGGTTGACTTTGTTGTAACATCAGGTTGTTACAATAAGATTTACGACTTAGCACATCAGCCATGACATTGGCTTTGCCTGGGGTGTAAGTTATTCCTAAGTCGTAATCCGAGATCAACTCGACCCAACGTCTTTGACTGAGATTCAAATCCGGTTGGGTGAAGATATATTTCAGACTTTGGTGATCAGTGAAGATCTCGCAATGATTACCGAGAAGGTAATGTCGCCATGTTTTAAGTGCATAATTGCCGTGAAGCATAGGCAATTACCTGACGATCTTGCATGAGTATGCAACCTAGTCCTTGTCGCGAGGTGTCGCAATAGATAATAAAGTGCTTGGAGATATCTGGTGGTACTAGTACGGGAGCAGATGTCAGGCGTCTTTTCAGTTCCTGAAAGCTGAACTCGCACTGTGGGGTCCACTCAAACTTTTTATCTTTCTTGAGGAGTTCAGTTAGAGGTTTAGCAACCTTGGAGAAATTCTCGACGAAGCGGCGGAAATATCTCGCTAAGCCAAGGAAGCTCCGAACTTGCTTGACCGTTTTAGGTGGAGTCCAATCAAGGACGACTTGAACTCGCTTGGGATTGACAGCAATACCCTTACCAGAGATTACATGGCCTAGATAGGTCACTTTTGGCAACCAAAATTCACACTTGGAGAATTTGACATAAAGACGATGCTCTCGAAGTTTCATCAATACCAGCCTTAAATGTTCAGGATGTTCCTCTTCATTCTTGGAGTAGATGAGTATATCATCGAGGTATACTACGATGAATTTATCCAAATACTCCATGAAGACTGAGTTCATTAACCGAGAGAAGGTGGCTAGGGCATTGGTTAAACTGAAGGACATAACGGTGTACTCGTATTGGCCATAACGAGTAACAAAGGCCGTTTTGGGAATGTCCCCGTTTCTGATTTTGATTTGATGGTAGCCCAACCTCAAATCCATCTTGGAAAAGACTGAGGATCCAGCGAGCTGGTCATACAGATCGTTGATCCTGGGGAGCGGATACTTGTTCTTGATAGTGACCAAGTTGACAGGTCGGTAATCTACAACCATCCGATCCGTTCCATCCTTCTTCTTGATGAAGAGGACGGGGCAAGCCCAAGGAGAGGAACTAGGACGGATGAAACCCTTTTTCAAGGACTCATCGAGTTGGTTCTTAAGCTCGGCTAGTTCTAAGGGTGCCATCTTATAGGGTCTTCTAGAAATTGGAACGGTTCCAGGAACAAGGTCTATCACAAACTCGACATCCCTGTCAGGTGGAACACCTGGCAGTTCTTCTAGAAAGACATCCAGAAAGTCTCGGACTACCGGAATATCTTCAAGGTCTGGAAGGGGGTTGGCATTTAGGGAGTAAAGCTAGCGCTTGGCCACTCGAGTTAAGACGTTGACTGTCTTGCCCGATGGGTGAGTAAGTTGAACGGTTCTAGTGGCACAATCAATCTTAGCATAATGAGCTGACATCCAGTCCATTCCCAAGATGATGTTTATGTCCGAGGACTTGAGAGCTATTAAAGATGCAAGGAAGACAAGTCTATCGACAAGAATTTCATTCCCATGGATTACTCTAGAAGTTTGCCATTTGGAACCCGGAGTTTGAATTACCATGGAAGTGGGTATGTCACAGAATGTCGTGTTATGCAATCGAGCATAGCTCTCAGATATGAATGAATGAGATGCTCCAGTATCGAAAAGAACAGATGCCGGATGGCAATTAACAAGGAGCGTACCAAGGACGACGTTAGGATCCTCATGAGCCTCCTCAGCTGAGACATAGTTGACATGGCCACGTGCAGTGGTGGCTGGCTTGGCGTAGAATGTCTTTCCCGCTGGCTTACCATGGCTAACGGACTTTCCAGACTGATTGGGGTTGTTGTTCTAGGGACACTCTCGACTGTACTGACCCGGCTCTCCACACTTGAAACATGTCACAACATTGGGGCGTGGAGCAGCATTAGCAGCGGGGCCACCATAGGGTTTAGGCGGTGCAAACTGCTGGTTGGGGCGAGGCGCCTCAAAGGATGGCCTCGGAATGAACCTGGGTGGCAGCACTGTGCTTGGAATCCACACCCGGCGCTTCTGAGATCCAGAGCCGGATGAAGAGCCAAAATCACGAGAGTGCTTGCGTGAAGCCTCATAGTCAGACTGGCCTGTCTCAGCATTGATGGCTTTATTGACCAGCTTCTGGAAGGAGGTGCACTCGTGCAGACGAAGATCGCGGCGAAGCTCGGGGCTAAGTCCCTGGTGGAACCTTGCCTGCTTCTTAGCTTCGGTGGATACCTCTTCAGGAGCATATCGTGCCAGATTCCCAAATTCACGACTATATGCATCCACAGTCAGTCTTCCTTGGGTGAAATTGCAGAACTCTTCCCTCTTACGATCCATGAGACCTTCCGGGATGTGATGCTCACGGAAAGCCTCACTGAATTCAGCCCAAGTAGTGATTTGGCCGACCGGGCGCATAGCCTCAAAGTTTTCCCACCAAAGGCTAGCAGGGCCTTCGAGGTGATAGGCAGCATAGGTAACCTTATCAGCTTCGGCTACGTTAGCAGAACGTAGCTTGTGGGTGATGCTGCGAAGCCAGTCATCCGCGTCGAGGGGCTCGACGGAATGATTAAACTTTGGTGGGTACAACTTGATGAAGTCATTGACTGACACCAAGTCGTTTTGCTGATGGCATGTAGTGTTCTGCTCAATCCGCTCCAACAAGCGGTTGGTCTCATGCTTGTTTCTTTCTGCCTCCAGCATAACTTTGGCCAGAGAAGGCGGGTGAGGCAGATTTTCACCCCTAGCTGCACTGGCTTCTCCCTGCTCCGGGGCAGCAGGGTTGCTGCGGGTGTTGACCATCCTAGGAAAAACAAGACAACGGTTTAGACAAGGATGGCACAAACTTGGAAAGGAAGTGCAGAATGTAATGGATAACATGGAATGCTAAGATGTTCATTGCACGACATGGTAATATAGAAACTGCCATATATATACCATTGGTCATACACACCGTACATAGTTTAGTACAAGCCCATGCTAGAGTACAACTACGGTGAAAGACATTACATCTCATCGGAGGCACTCCAAGCTCCTATACATTTTTTTTCTACACCTCCGGAGCATGATACACACCAAGTCGTATCCCACGGTCACGCAGGACTGTGGAGAATACAACTATTACAGTACTAGTGAAACTACTACTAGCTCAGACGGCTCCATAGTAATCCTCATAAAAGTCACCACCAAAGCCTAGAAGTGGAACATGATCATCTAGGAACAGACGGTCCTGCGGAGCCTGTGGACCATAGGGACTCGGATGTGGCCTTGGTCCCACAGGCGGTGGCAGACGGGGACCACGAGGAGGGGTGATGCCTCCTACATCGCGCCACTCCATACAATCTGGCAATCCAGACCGCACAGGGTACAGGTCCCTCATGTCCATGTATCCTGCCTGCACCGCAGGTGCAAACCGAGTCAAAGTGACCCAATGATCAAAACGAGTGTGGAAAAGCTCCATAAGCAAGGCCCGATTTTCGCGGTCCTTGTCCTCGAGCATCTCGGCAGTGGTGCGGAGTAGTGACTCCTCATGTGCAGAGTCATAGTACAAAGCCTGATAGTACCCCTGTGCTCCAGGGAGTGAGGCTGGCATGTAACAGAAATCGGTGTTCTAAAGCAAGGCAGTCCTGGCTCGAATGATAGTCATCATTGAATAGGCTGCATCCTGCACAGACATCTCAATAGTGACCCCAAGTCCATAGGAACAGTGAAGGGGTTCAGTGGCTCCAGGATAAGAGGGATATATCCTGACGGTACAAAGGTACTGGCTCTGGTTGAAGTCTCATAACTGCTCCTCGATGGTATATTCCGGATACCACCGATAGCCTGACTCAACCTTCACTCGAACCAACATGGCCGTATGACTGGGTACATCGAGGCACCGGGTCAGACGAACCACTTGGTTCTGAGAACGGGTGGCCATCTGAAAGCACAGAATAATGCAAAGGCATTATAATTTTCTAGGGGAATTCGGACAGTATAACAACCGTAAATGCTCAGAAAAAGAATTGAGACATCCACAACAGTTTGCAGTACCACTCAACAACATCATATCAAGGTTCTGATTCAACTAGCAACATACTAAAAGTAGTAGAAACTATACGGAGGCTTGTAACAACAATCCTATAAGCTACTATGGATTAGTACACGTGAACCTGATAGAGAGAAGAGAGCCTAGTCCTTAACCCATGTAGAATGAGAAGAGAATGACTCAGATCAGAGGGCATAAGGTAAAGGAGTAAAAGAGCCTTACGTTCCCTCCCACAATCAATTCCCCTACATATAACTAAAGCATTTCTAGACTCGACATCGACCAGTTTGGCTCAACGAACCTACAGGCAGTCCGGCTCTGATGCCAACGCTATCAGGACCCCGATTCCAAGTCACATCGATCTAGCCGGTAACACCTCATATCACATTGCGGCCTCACGCACGGTATCCCCACGGGTGTCGCCTTACCATGGCTCGGGACCATTTGCGCCTTTTGGCTCACGTATATGATAGTGTCGCTAGCATCCATATGACAGAGAACCCGGGCCGACATGGCTAGTCGTGAACCCAAAGCGGCACAGACCTATGGAGACAGGCATACATGAATCACATCGAGCATGTCGGTCAACAGCGTGTGAATCCGGGCTGTAGCACTGGGCTAACAGGACTCCGGGTAACCCGGGCTGTAGCAGGCTAGGCAGGACTCCAGATGTCACCATGTGACATTTCCTCAAAGGGACAGACATAGGAATGAAGTGAAACACATGCCGACCAGTCAAGTGTCCTGAGCAGTAGTGCTGGGCTAGCAGGACTCCGGTGAACCGGGCTGTAGCGGACTACTATGGCTCAAGGAGCACTAGACTACATTTCCCCATAAGAGAGGCTACCAAGGATAAACAACTAGATTGTCGGATCCCACACATACCAAGCATTTAAATCATACACACAATATGCTCGATATGTGTAAATACAACATGGCATCGCAACAAAACTCTACAACTCAAGTACTTTATTTAAAGGCTCCAGAGAGCCATACATAACATGTTCATACAGGTAGGTGTCACATGACCCGACACTCAAGTCATACAAGCATACAAGCACATGCGGAAGCAAATAGTCTGAGTACAGACACTAGAAAGAAAGAGGGCTTATCGAAGCCAGTCTATCTACATAGGGCCCTCCATGGCCAGGATCATCACCTGGGTGGCAAGTTACTCATCGACGTCGAGGTCTACATAAAACCCATCAGAGGGGGCGGTGTTGTCGTCTGAAAACAGTAATTAAAGCAACATGAGTACAAAGGTACTCAACAAGTCTTACAACAGAACCTACTATACATGCTCATTCTCAAGAAGGTGGTCGAGTTATTGCAGCAAGCCAGCTTTGACTTTTGGCTAAGCTATCTTACGAGACACCACTAGTAAAATAGTTTTCACACACAAGTGCACTAATCACCAACACAATACTCCATCGGGGATCCTCCCTCGTCATCCTACGAGAGGGCCATCCTCGGTACTAACACTTATCTTGAGTCTTTTAGTAGTAACCATTAACTTGTCTATGAACTGTATAGGAAACCAAGTAGTCCTTTACCGCGGATGGGGCTATTCGAATAGATGATGTTAACCCTGCAGGGGTGTACTTATTCATACATGCTCTCACCACTTACCGTTGTTTACAGGACATGTACTCGGCAACCTTCAAGCGGAAGCCCAACGAGGGTGTAGGCCACGGCCTACCTAAACACTCAAGTCTCTACTCCAGGTTTATCGCCTATCTAGGTTCCATCCACAGGGAGTCCGGCCGAGGTTTCCACATACGGCCCCGAACGATGTGAACAGGGTTCCCGAGACACCAAACGGGTGACTCGGTACACCGTGCCACGGTGTATCTACCACATCATAGCCCACCCCTAGGGTCAGCGCTACGCACGGCCGTCAACACATAACCTACAAACACCATAAACTAGTTGCAACTCCTGGACAAAGTACTAGGGTGATTAAGAAGCCGAGAGGGTCCATTGTGTTTCAGGCCCAATGTATGGTAGTAACTGAATCTTAAATCACACATACAGATCTCAGTTCTTAGGGACAGACTCAATGAAACAACCCACCATGTACTCCTACATGGCCTCTCATCGATACCTTTAGCAAATCATGTTCAACACATCCCTCACATTACCGACATAATCACTTCACTCTAGCCCATCACCCAGATGAACCATACCTGACTCAACTCTAAGCATAGCAGGCATAGCAAGGTAGGAAACACATACATGGCTCAATCAACTCCTACACATGCTAGTGGGTTTCATCTAGTTACTGTGGCAATGATAGGTCATGCAGAGGATAAGGGTTCAACTACAGTAGCACACAGCAGTTTGAAACGTTGTTGTCTTAATGCATTAAACGAGAGCAGAGGCGAGAACATTGGATTGTATCAATATGATCAATGGGGGTGCTTGCCTGATGGAGTGGTAGTAGGGTACTGCCCTTCAGTTGGATACTATGAGATATCCTCGGAGGCAGAACCTACCACGAAAGACACCACAGAATATAATCATCACATGGCAATATGCAACAATATGATGCATGCTATGACATGGCAAAATGAGGTGTCCTGCCTAATGCAATGTGAAACAAGTTGAATTGGGTTAAGCATTATAAGTGTATTATCTTGTTTCACCTAAACAGCAAGGTTAAAGTGTTTTGTCATGCTTGAAACCATTACAGATGGAAAGATTGAATTTTTCTGATCAAATTTCATATATAAATCTTTGCATTTGGAGTTATAGATTAAAAGTTATAAATTTTAGAAGTTTTGGTTATTTTCTAGAATTTCCTATATAAGAATAAATCCGGAAAATAATTAACTGCGTCAGCACTGCGTCACTGTGACGTTAGCGGGTCAAAGGCGCCAGCCCAGGTCAAACCTGATTGGTGGGCCCCATCTGTCAGTCTCTCAGCTAACTAACAGAGTTAGTTAGTGTTTAGTTAGCACTAAACTAGGTTAGTAAGGCCCTAGGCCCACAAGTCAGTGAGATAGAGTTAGTTAACGAGGTCATTAACCTCTAACAGAGTGATTAACACTAATTAAAAACTAAACTAATTAGTTAGGAGCCGGCCCCACATGTCATTGACTCAGGCGGGGTCAAACTGGGGTCAACTCGGGTCAAGCTCGCCGGAGATGACCCGGGGCTCGTCGCCGGCAAGGCCAGGGACGGCGGAGGGGTGCGGGTTTCCTCCTCCGGCGACCATTTGGCCGGCGGAAGGCATCTACGTGACGCGGGCACTCGTCCGCGTTGAGTGGTGTGGGTGGTTGGGCTTGGGGTGTCCGGAGTAGTCGCCGGCGTCGACCTTGGTGGTCGCCGGGGCTCGGGTGAGGTTGGGGTCGTCGTTGTGACGGCCGTGGTAGCTCATGCAGGGCACGTACGTGCTCTACGCGATGCGGGGAGGAAGCTGGGCACGAGGCCGAACCATTTGATGGCCGGAGACTCGTCGGCGGCGAGCACAGGCGGCGGTGCGTACGGGTGAGCATGGTGTGGTCGCTATGGCGCACAAGGGGGAAAACGGAGAGGGGGAGAAAGTTCAGTGGCTCACGCCGGTTGCGACGAGCTACTCAGTGGGCTCGGGGAAGACCTGACAGCGATGAATCAACGGTGGTGGTCCTCGGCGGCCGAGGAGGAAGAAGGCGAGGCAGCTGGCGATGCAGGCCGTCCCAGCGCTCGGGGCCAGGGTGGGGCGGAGCGTCGGACGATGGCGGAGGCTGTGGACAGCGCGGGGAGGTGAGGGGAGCACGGTGGCAGTGGAAAACAGCGTCGGCGGCGACGAGCTCCGCTCGGGCTGCGCCGGAGAGAGAGCAGAGGAGGGGGAAAGGTCAGGAGAGAGTGAGAGAGATCCACGGGGGTGCGTGGCGTCTCCTAGAGGCATCCAGGCGTCGAGGGGGAGCGGCAAGCAGGAGGTGGACAGGGCGCGTGGTCAGCGCGCGACGGCACGCGCCTCCTGCCCACTGGCAGGAGGTTGGGGACGACTGGCATCTGGGCCTGCTGGGCTGGGCTGGCCAGTGGGCTGCCAGGTTAGTTCCTATCCCTCTCTTTTTCCGTTTTTATTTATTTTCTATTATTTCTGTAACTTTAGGGCTTTATTAAAAATGCCAGGGAATTTCCAAAAATCATAAAATTAATCATGGCTACTACTTAGAATATATCCAACAGTAAACATTTTAGTTTATGATTATTTGAGCATTCAAAATATTTTATAGCATTTAAATGCC
This sequence comes from Triticum dicoccoides, assembly GCF_002162155.2. Lineage (NCBI taxonomy): Eukaryota > Viridiplantae > Streptophyta > Magnoliopsida > Poales > Poaceae > Triticum > Triticum dicoccoides. The sequence continues at coordinate 431,691,777 of NC_041382.1, forward strand.
CAAATGCAAATACTATATGAATTAATCCAATGACCTTAAGATGTCCTAGAAAAATGTTCACCATTTTTGTCAAAGGTTTTAACCCAAAACAAAAAGGGTGGACTTTATAGAAGGGCATTTCAGTTTCATTGAAAAAGTTTTTAGTAAACCCTAGTTGTTCCAGGGGGGGTGCTGGGGGTTCTATCATCCCCATTTCATATTTTTGGGAAATTTAAACAAAATCTAATGCATGAACTACCTAGGGTGTGACAGGCATGCTTTTCCTGTCAACGAAAAGGATCGAGTAGTTCCCAATACTTTACATGCTAGATATATCATAGGCGTTTCCCAAACAGAAATTAAAGTTTATTCCTTTTTCCATCATACTTTCACATTCCATGGCTAGCCGTATCCACGGGTACCGTCCATACCAACACTTTCCAAGGAATTTATTATTTGACAACATAAAGTAAATTCATTTTTCATTTCGGGACTGGGCATCCCTAATACCTTTGCCATACTCTCGTGCAATCACAAGTGAATAAACACTCATCTTGAGAATAGAACATCTAGCATGGAAAAATATCAGCCACCCCCTACCGTTTCATGAGCGGTAGGAGCACACAAAAAGGAAATTTATTTTGAAAATTAGAGATGGCACATACAAATTTGCTTAGAACGGCAAGAGTATACTACATATAGGTAGGTATGGTGGACTCATATAGCAAACTGGGTTAAGGATTTTGGATGCACAAGTAGTATTCCCACTTAGTGCAAGGGAAGGCTAGCAAATAGATTGAGAAGCATCCAACCAAGAAACAAAAAATCACATAAGCGAGCATTAAGCATAACTAACACCGAATAATGCACCACAAGTAGGCTGCAATTTCATTACATAACTACTGACTTCCGTGCTTGCATAGGGAATTGAAGGAAATATGCCCTAGAGGCAATAATAAAGTTATTATTTATATTTCCTTATATCATGATAAATGTTTATTATTCATGCTAGAATTGTATTAACTGGAAACTTGATACATGTGTGGATACATAGACAAAACACAGTGTCCCTACAAAGCCTCTACTAGGCTAGCTCGTTAATCAAAGATGGTTAAGTTTCCTAACCATAGACATGTGTTGTCATTTGATGAACGTGATCACATCATTAGGAGAATGATGTGATGGACAAGACCCATCCGTTAGCTTAGCATGTTGATCGTTAAGTTTTATTGCTATTGCTTTCTTCATGTCAAATACATATTCCTTTGACTATGAGATTGTGCAACTCCCGGATACCGGAGGAATACCTTGTGTGCTATCTAACGTCACAACGTAACTGGGTGATTATAAAGATGCTCTACAGGTATCTCCGGAGGTATTTGTTGGGTTGGCATAGATCGAGATTAGGATTTGTTACTCCTAGTATCGGAGAGGTATCTTTAGGACCTCTCGGGAATGCACATCATAATAAGCCTTGCAAGCAATGTGCTAATGAGTTAGTTATGGAATGATGCATTACAGAACGAGTAAAGAGTCTTGCCAGTAACAAGATTGAACTAGGTATGAAGATACCGACGATCAAATCTCGGGGAAGTAACATACTGATGACAAAGGGAATAATGTATGTTGTCATTACGGTTTGACCAATAAAGATCTTCGTAGAATATGGAGGAACCAATATGAGCATCCAGGTTCCGCTGTTGGTTATTGACTGGAGAGGTGTCTCGGTCATGACTACATAGTTCTTGAACCCGTAGGGTCCGCACGCTTAGCGTTCGATGACGATTTGTATTATATGAGTTATGTGATTTGGTGACCGAATGTTGTTTGGAGTCCCGGATGAGATCATGGACATGACGAGGAGTCTCGAAATGGTCGATAGGTAAAGATTCTAATATAGGACGATAGTATTTGGACACCGAAAGTGTTTCGGGGGTACCAGGTATGTATCGGGTCACCGGAAGGGGTTTCGGGCAACCCCCGGCAAGCTATATGGGCTTAATGGGCCTAGGGAGGGACATACCAGCCCATAGGGGGCTGGTGTGCCCCTCCACCAGGCTGGCCAGCCCTAGGGAAGGCAAGGGAGGAGGGCTAGCCCCTCTTTCCTTCCCCTTCTCAAGGGAGAAATGAAAGGGGGGGGGCACCTCCTCCTTCCTTCTCCTAGTGCCAAAACAAGGAGGGGGCAAATTCGGGTGGGAGCCCAAGTAGGATTCGGCCTACTTGGGCGCCCCCGGATGCCTCTTCCCCCATCCAACCTATATATATGTAGGGAGGGGCGCTCCTAGAGGACACACAAACATCTGTTAGCCGTGTGCGGCACCCCCTCCATAGTTTACGCCTCCGGTCATATTGTCGTAGTGCTTAGGCGAAGCCCTGCGCCGATCACTTCACCATCACCATCACCATGTCGTCGTTCTGACGAAACTCTGTCTCGACACTTTGTTGGATCAAGAGTTCGAGGGACGTCATCGAGCTGATCGTGTGCAGAACTCGGAGGTATCATACGTTCGGTGCTTGATCGGTCAGAACAAGAAGAAGTTTGACTACATCAACCATGTTGTCAAACGCTTCCACTTTTGGTCTATGAGAGTATGTAGACACACTCTCCCCCTCTCTTTTCTATGCATCTCTGATACGTCTCCAACATGTCTGTAATTTTTTATTGTTCCACGTTGTTATATTATCAATCTTGGATGTTTCATAATCATTTTATATCATTTTTTGGTACTAACCTATTGACATAGTGCCAAGTGCCAGTTGCTGATTTTTGCATGTTTTTTACATCGCAGATAATCAATATGAAACGGAGTCCAAACGCAGTGTAACTTTTGTGGATTTTTTTGGACCAAAAGACCACCAATGGGCCAAAGAAGCACCTGGGGGCTGCTACGAGGGGAGCACAACCCACCAGGGCACGCCCGGAGGCCCATGCGCGCCCTGGTGGGTTGTGCCCACCTCAGGTGCCCCTCGGACTGCCTCTTTACTCTATAAATACCCCAATATTCCATAAACCCTATGGGAGTTGACGAAAATCAATTCCAGCCGCCGCAGAATCCAGAAACGCCAGATCTAATCTAGACACCATCATGGAGGGGTTCACCACTACCATTGGTGTCTCTCTGATGATGCGTGAGAAGTTCTTTGTAGACTTTCGGGTCCGTAGTTAGTAGCTACATGGCTTCCTCTCTCTCGTTTGATTCTCAATACAATGGTCTCTTGGAGATCCATATGATGTAACTCTTCTTGCGGTGTGTTTGTTGGGATCGGATGAACTTTGAGTTTATGATTAGATCTATCTTTTTATCCATGAAAGTTATTTGAGTTTCTTTGATCTCTTATATGCATGATTGCTTATAGCCTTGTATTTCTTCTCCGATATTTGGGTTTTGTTTGGCCAACTTGATCTATTTATCTTGCAATGGGAAGTGGTACTTTGTAGTGGGTTCAATCTTACAGTGCTTGATCCCAGTGACAGAAGGGGAATCGACATGTATGTATTGTTGCTACTAAGGATAAAACGATGGGATCTATTTCTACATAAATAGATCTTGTCTACATCATGTCATCGTTCTAATTGCATTACTCCGTTTCTCCATGAACTTAATACAGTAGATGCATGCTCGATAGTAGTCGATGTGTGGAGTAATAGTAGTAGATGCAGGCAGGAGTCGGTCTACTAATCTTGGACGTGATGCCTATATAATGATCATTGCGTGGATATCATCATGATTATTTGAAGTACCATCAATTGCCCAACAGTAATTTGTTTAACCACTGTTTGCTATTTTTCTCGAGAGAAGCCACTACTGAATCCTACGGCCTCGGGTCTCTTTCTCATATTATTGCTTTTGCGATCTATTTTATTTCCTTTCATTTTCATATCTATTAAACCCAAAAATAATAAAAATACAATTGATGTTTTATGGCATGAATCGTGAAAAGCCTGTAACACATGAAATTCTATACAATAGAGATTATGCATTAAGAAATTTGCTTGGGGATAATAAATCTTTGATGATAATCTTAAAAAGGAAGTCCCCATTCTAGATATAATTCAACAAGTTTTTAATAATGTTAATCAACATTACTCTTGGATAGTTGCCGGAAATCAATGCGGTTATGATAATGGGCAACTTAATAGTGCTAAGGTTTCTATGGATAATATGTTTTATGTTGTTTTTACAAAACCCCATGATGAAAACACCTCTAAGGAAATTAAGAATAAGGATGACAAAATTTAGATCCTTACTTTATGCCTAGCTAGGGGCGTAAAACTATAGCACTTTATGGGAGGCAACCCAATGAATACAATTTATTTTTTCTTTTTTCTATCTGTTCTTGAGTGTTAGAACAATTATGCTACTTTTACGATTGTGTTTTTTATGTTTTAATTAGTGTTTGTTCCAAGTAAAGCCTTTAGGATCTTCTTGGGTGATAGTTGTTTGATCTTGCTGAAAAATAGAAACTTTTGCGCTCACGAAAACAATTCTCATTTCTAACTAGAGAACGATAAAATATCATTTCTTTTAGCAGGAGCTTAATATACAAATTTCCCAGGTCATCCTAATTTTTTAGAGTTTTTGGAGTTATAGAAGTATTGGAAATATTCAGATTACTACAGACTGTTCTATTTTTGACAGATTCTGTTTTCTTTGTGTTGTGTGCTTGTTTTGATGATTCTATGGTTTTCTTTCATGAGTTTTTGCCATAGAAGAGTTGGAATGCAGTAGATATAATGCAATAATAAAATATGAATTGGTTTGCAACATCACTTATAGTAGTGATTTATTTTCTTATACTAAAGGATCTCACGAAGGTTTTGGTGAGTTTTCTGTGATTGAAGTTTTCAAGTTTTGGGTTATCTTATGATGGATGAAGGAATGAGGAGTAAGAAGAGCCTAAGCTTGGGGATACCCCGGCATCCAAGCTATTATCCAAAGATATCAAGCAACTAAGCTTGGGGATGCCCCGAGTGGCATCGCCTCTTTCTTCTAACGACCATCGGTATTTTACTCGAAGCTATATTTTTATTCGTCACATACTATGTGTTTTGCTTGGAGCGTCTTGTATGATATGAGTCTTTGCTTGTTTTATTTTTTGTTTTAAGTCTTGATCCCTTGCTGGACACACCTATTTGAGAGAGCCAAAATTATGCCATGACTTATTAGAAATTGCTCTCTATGCTTCACTTAAATTTTTATGAGGTATGGATTTGCTCTAGTGCTTCACTTATATCTTTTTGAGCACGGTGTGCTTTAGTATTTTTGAAGAAATTCTCTCTTGCTTCAATTAGATTTATTTGAGAGTTAGTAAAATTTTGAAGAACTTCTCTCTTGCTTCACTTAAATTAATTTGAGAGAAAGAAATATTATGCTCATGATCTTCACTTATATTTGTTTGAGCTTATCAAAAGCAACACATGAAAATTTGTCCCAAAGTGATAGATATCCAAGAAGGATATAATAAAAACTTTCATGAAGATCATTGGACAAAATAAACTTGATTCTTAGTAATAGTTTTGAGATATGATGATATGATATGTGAGTCATGTTGATGAGTAATTATGCTTTAGTAAGAATATTGGTCTTAAGGTTTGTGATTCCACATGCAAGCACGGAAGTCAATAGTCATGCAATGAAATTATATCCTACTTTTGGTGCATTATTCGGTGTTAACTATGCTTAATGCTTGCTTATGATATTATTCGTTTCTTGGTTGGTCACTTCTCAATCTTTTGCTAGCCTTCATTTTGCACTAAGTATGATCACTACTTGTGCATACAAAATCCTTTAAACCAGTCTTTCCACATGGGTCCACTATACCTACCTATATGCGGTATTCTTTTGCCGTTCTAAGAAAATTTGTATGTGCTCGTACCGCTCGTGAGGCGGTGAGGGGTGGCTAATATTTTCCATGCTAGATGTGTTATTCTCACGATGAGTGTTTATTCACTTGTAATTGCACGAGAGTAAGGCAAAGGTATTAGGGATGCCCAGTCCCGAAATGAAAAATGAATTTACTTTATGTTGTCAATAAATAAATTCCTTGGAAAGTGTTTGTATGCAAGGCACCCGTGGATACGGTTAGCCATGTAAAGTGAAAGTATGGTGGAAAAGGGAATAAACTTTAATTTCTGTTTGGGAACCGCCTATGATATATCTAGCATGGAAAGTGTTGGGAACTCTAAGTATTTTTTGTTGGTGGGAAAAGTATGCCTCTCAAAATGTTTTTATCTCTCAATTTTCGCTTTGAGATCTGGCACCTCTACAAATCCCTACTTCCCTCTGTGAAGGTCCTTTCTTTTACATTATGCTATTTTTATTTTTGAATTTGAGTCTCCATCTTCTCTTGTAAAAGCATAAACTAGGAGGCAGTATGATCATACTTGAGCATTGGGTGTAGTTAATATGCGAGTGTGTTTCATGAATGGATCAATGATTGATCATGATGGGCTAGGGATAGCTTATTTTAGCATTGATATTTTGGAAGACATGGTTGCTTATTGATATGCTTGAGTATTTAAGTTATCATGTCAAAACTAGACTATTGCTTTAAACAATATAAAAGTCCAAATGTCCATTCTATAAAGAAAAGAATATGAGATGACATGTTAGGCAGCATTCCACATCAAAAATTCTGTTTTTATCATTTACCTACTCGAGGACGAGCGGGAATTAAGCTTGGGGATGCTGATACATCTCCAACGTATCTATAATTTTTGATTGTTCCATGTTGTTATATTATCAATCTTGGATGTCTTATAATCATTTTGTAGTCATTTTATATCATTTTTGGTACTAACCTATTGACATAGTGCCAAGTGCCAGTTGCTGTTTTTTGCATGTTTTTTACATCACAGGTAATCAATATCAAACGGAGTCCAAGCGCGGTGAAACTTTTTGTGGATTTTTTTTGGACCAGAAGACAACCAATGGGCCGAAGTGCCAGTTATTGTTTACCCACCATTTGCTATTTTTCTCGAGAGAAGCCACTAGTGAAACCTACGGCCCCTTGGTCTCTTTGTCATATTATTTGCATTTGCAATCTATTTTATTTGCCTTTTATTTTCAGATCTATTAAACCCAAAAATACAAAAATACCTTGCTACAATTTATTTTATTTGGCATTCGGTCTATCAATCTACTATAATTTATTCACGTTCGTTTGCCAATTTCTGGCGCCTTTACCCGAAAGGGATTAACAACCCCTTGAATACATCGGGTTGCGAGTATTTGTTATTTGTGTGCAGGTACAGTTTACGTGTTGTTGCTTGGTTCTCCTAATGGTTCGATAACCTTGGTTTCATCACTGAGGGAAATACCTATCGTCTCTATGCTGCATCATCCCTTCCTCTTTGGGGAAATACTGACGTAGGTTCAAGACGCATCAATCTCCTAGATAGATCTTGCATGAGCGTAGGAATTTTTTTCAAATTGCATGCTACGTTCCCCAACATTGGCATTAGAGCCAGGTCTATGCATAGATGATATGCATGAGTAGAACACAAAGAGTTGTGGGCGGTGATTGTCATTCTGCTTACCATCAATGTCTTATTTTGATTCGGCGGTATTGTTGGATGAAGCGGCCCGGACCATCCTTACATGACCATGTTTATGAGACTAGTTTCGCATGACCATGTTTATGAGACTAGTTTTGCATAAAGGTGGCTGGCGGGTGTCTGTTTCTCCAACTTTAGTTGAATCGCATTTGACTGTGGCCGGTCCTTATTGAAGGTTAAACATCAAACTTGATAAATCACTGTTGTGGTTTTGATGCGTAGGTAAGAACGATTCTTACTAGAAGCCCGTAGCAACCACGTAAAACTTGCAACAACAAAGTAGAGGATGTCTAACTTATTTTTGCAGGGCATGTTGTGATGTGATATGGTCAAGACATGATGTGATATATGTTATTGTATGAGATGATCATGTTTTGTAAAAGTTATCGGCAACTAACAGGAGCCTTATGGTTGTCTCTTTATTGTATGAAATGCAAATGCCATGTAATTGGTTTACTTTATCACTATGCGTTAGTGATAGTTGTAGAAGCAATAGTTGACGAGACGACAACAACACTATGATGGAGATCAAGGTATCAAGCCGGTGACGATGGAAATCATGACGGTGCTTTGGAGATGGAGATCAAAGGCACAAGATGATGATGGCCATATCATGTCACATATTTTTGATTGCATGTGATGTTTATCTTTTATGCATCTTATTTTTCTTAGTACGGCGGTAGCATTATAAGATGATCCCTCACTAAAATTTCAAGGTATAAGTGTTCTCAATGAGTGCACCGTTGCGATAGTTTGTCGTGCTGAGACACCACGTGATGATCATGTGTGATCAGCTCTACATTCACATACAATGGGTGCAAGACAGTTTTGCACATGCGGAATACTCGGGTTAAGCTTGACGAGCCTAGCATGTACAGACATGGCCTCAGAATACTGGAGACCAAAAGGTCAAACGTGAATCATATAGTAGATATGATCAACATAGACATGTTCACCATTGAAAACTACTCCATCTCATGTGATGATTGGACATGGTTTAGTTGATATGGATCACGTGATCATTTAGATGACTCGAGGGATGTCTATCTAAGTAGGAGTTCTTAAGTAATATGATTAATAGAACTTAATTTATCATGAACTTAGTCCTGATAGTTTTTGCATATCTATGTTTTAGATCAATGACCCGTGCTACCGTTCCCTTGAATTTTAATGCGTTCCTAGAGAAAGCTAAGTTGAAAGATGATGATAGCAACTACACGGACTGAGTCCGTAACTTGAGGATTATTCTCATAGCTGCATAGAAGAATTATGTCCTTGATGCACGGCTTGGTGACAAGCCTCCTGTCAGTGTCAGAACCAACAGATCTCGGGTAGGGGGTCCCGAACTGTGCGTCTGAGGATTCATGGTAACAAGGGACAAGTGGGACACAATGTTTACCCAGGTTCGGGTCCTCTTAATGGAGGTAAAACCGTACGTCATGCTTGATTGTATTTGATGAGTACAGGGGTTACAAGAGTTGATCTACCTCGAGATCATAATGGCTAAACCCTAGCTGTCTAGCCTATAAGAATTCTAATGATCTCTACGGACTAAACCCTCCAGTTTATATACACATCGGCGGGCCTAGGTTTGTACAGGGTTGTTTTGTGGAGGAAGGAAATAACATATCGAGACACCAATCTTGCCGTCCACGCATATTGGAGTCCTACCCGGACACGGGGGTAAGTCTTCTTCTTGTATCTTCACGGCCCCTTAGTCCGGCCCATATCAAATAGCCCGGACAGCCGAGGACCGCCCAATCCAGGACTCCATCAGTAGCCCCCGAACTGGCCTTCAAATGATGATGTAGTATTTGGCGCATGTCTTCGGCTTTTGCAAGGCTGGTTCTTCATTATACCTCAGACGAATAACAGTCCAGCCCTGACTTTCACGTTTTGTCTTTATGAATCCTTCCCTGCCGTCGCCTCAATTTCTATGCGCCAGGCGAATGTGAACGGTCCATAATAACTTTTTACCAAAAAAGAAAAAAACGCCAGGCCACACAGGGACAACGCATATATAAATAGGTTAGACCCCCCAAGTGCCATCCACATCATGCAGAGAACACCAGGACTAGCCACGGAAAACTTCAAAACATGGCCAGCGCTCCTAGCTCTTCTTTGCGCCCTCATGGCCCTCAAGAGGGTGATTGCCAGAGCTGCTCGGTGTCTCATCTTCAGTTGAGTCGACTCCAGACACATGGATATCTCCCCCTCGCAGATCTAGTCTCTGTGCGAGCGGGATTGGCTTCAATTGGCAATGATGTACTAGCGGAAAATTTCCCCAACCCCAATAAGGAGGAGAGGGTGTGCTTCGTTTTGTTTTTCCCGCGGGGCTTAGGATTTCTGATCCATCCCTTTCTCAGGGGTCTGTTGGAGTTTTACGAAATCCTTCTGCATAACCTCACCCTGATGTCTACTACACAACCTTCTTCTTGTAGACGTTGTTGGGCCTCCAAGTGTAGAGGTTTGTAGGACAGTAGCAAATTTCCCTCAAGTGGATGACCTAAGGTTTATCAATCTGTGGGAGGCGTAGGATGAAGATGGTCTCTCTCAAACAACCCTGCAACCAAATAACAAAGAGTCTCTTGTGTCCCCAACACACCCAATACAATGGTAAATTGTATAGGTGCACTAGTTCGGCGAAGAGATGGTGATACAAGTGCTATATGGATGGTAGATATAGGTTTTTGCAATCTGAAAATATAAAAATAGCAAGGTAACTAATGATAGTGAGCAAAAACGGTATTGCAATGCGTGGAAACAAGGCCTAGGGTTATACTTTCACTAGTGCAAGTTCTCTCAATAATAATAACATAATTGGATCATATACCTATCCCTCAACATGCAACAAAGAGTCACTCCAAAGTCACTAGTAGCGGAGAACAAACGAAGAGATTATTGTAGGGTACGAGACCATCTCAAAGTTATCCTTTCTGATCAATCTATTCAAGAGTCCGTAGTAAAATAGCACGAAGCTATTATTTCCGTTCAATCTATCCTAGAGTTCATACTAGAATGACACCTTAAGACACAAATCAACCAAAACCCTAATGTCACCTAGATACTCTAATGTCACCTCAAGTATCCGTGGGTATGACTATACGATATGGATCACACAATCTCAGATTCATCTATTCAACAAACACAAAGAACTTCAAAGAGTGCCCCAAAGTTTCTACCGGAGAGTCAAGGCGAAAACGTGTGCCAACCCTTATGCATAAGTTCATGAGGTCACAGAACTCGCAAGTTGATCACCAAAACATACATCAAGTGGATCACGTGATACCCCATTGTCACCACAGATATGCACATGCAAGACATACATCAAGTGTTCTCAAATCCTTAAAGACTCTATCCGATAAGATAACTTCAAAGGGAAAACTCAATTCATCACAAGAGAGTAGAGGGGGAGAAACACCATAAGATCCAACTATAATAGCATAGCTCGCCATACATCAAGATCGTTCCAAGTCAAGAACACGAGAGAGAGAGAGAGATCATACACATAGCTACTAGTACATACCCTCAGCCCCGAGGGTGAACTACTCCCTCCTCATCATAGAGAGCACCGGGATGATGAAGATGGCCACCGGAGAGGGATTCCCCCCTCCGGCAGGGTGCCGGAACGGGTCTAGATTGGTTTTCGGAGGCGACAGAGGCTTGCGGCAGTGGAACTCCCGATCTAGGTTATTTTCTGGAGGTTTCAGTATTTATAGGAATTTTTGGCGTTGATCTCACGTCAGGGGGGGGGTCTCCGGATCATCCACGAGATTGGGGCACATGCCTGGGGGGGTAGGGCGCGCCCCCACCCTCGTGGACTGCCCGGGACTCTTTTGGCCGAACTCTTTTACTCCGGGGGCTTCTTTTGGTCCATAAAAATCATCAAAAATTGGCACGTTAATTGGACTCCGTTTGGTATTCCTTTTCTGTAAAACTCAAAAACAAGGGAAAAACAGAAACTGGCACTGGGCTCTAGGTTAATAGGTTAGTACCAAAAATCATATAAAATAGCATATAAATGCATATAAAACATCCTAGATGGATAATATAATAGCATGGAACAAGCAAAAATTATAGATACATTGGAGAAGTATCACACCCCATGTTCGATTCTACACATCTCAAGCTTCGTCGCTCTCTGCAAACTATTTCTGGGCTGCGAGGCCCATTTCGAACTATGGAGAAAGTTCTTTTGCCTCGTCCCCCACCATCGAGGGGGTTCCATATTTGAAGTGGGCGGCACCGAAGTATGGCGCATAGCCGGATCAGGCTACCCAATTGGAACTCCCAAAGAGGTATCCCAAGAATGGTCTTCAGAGTGGTTTTATATTGATGACGTCCCACTTCCGGACCCAGTCCGGCGTGGCCTCCCCAAATTTTCCAGTTCTCCTTTGAAGAAACGCCTCAATTGGCGTCCCCGGAGTCCCAAGGAGGAAGACAGTGCGAAAGTAAAGAGGTTGGTCAGCAAGGTTAGATTATTAGCTCATACTGAGCTCTCGATAATTGAGGTCATGGTCATTGCAATAAAATGATGTATTCAGCCATTGCAATCCAGAGTAACTCCTTTATGGTGTTACAATGGAGAGGATGATGTATCTCGGTACAGATGCAAGGGTCCGAACACTCTGGCCGAACTGGCCATAATGCTGGTCGATCTGTATACGGGGGGGGGGGAGAAGACTTCCTCTGCTTAAACTGTCGAGAAGGCTTTTCCATGTACAACCCCATTGAATGGGTAAGATTTTGATTATAAGTGCTGCTTTACTTTGCTATCAAGGCATACGAATCAAATAGTCCTTTGTTGTCTTTAAAACAGTCAGGGAGGAAGATGACCAAGGACGTTCTTTGTCCTTCCCCATAGCCAGAGGATCACAATCGCAACGAAGACCCTGGCTTCTATGAGGATCCGGATATATACATAGAGTTCGATGATGGAGTATTTTATCAGGCGAGCCTTGACGGCTCGGAAGTGGTTATTACGGCTGACTTCCCCCGCCCTTACTCCTTCTCCATCGTAAGTATTCAAAAAGCTTCCTCAAACAGAAGCCTTTACTTGCACCTTATCCATTGCACTAAACTATACTTCATAGGATCGGCGTTCAGCAAGCCGCACTCCCTCGAGAGCGTCCTCTACGCAGGGCAATGCTCAAAACGAAAGGAAACCGGGAGCGTTGTCGAGCCTTCTCCTCCTTCAAAGAGGTATGTCATTTAATATATGCCTAAGCATGAGATCAGATTGTCAAATTTCTCCTCTACCTCTATTTCAGGAGGAGCACGCGGCAAACCGTGGGAAAACACCTTGCTAGCCGAATGTCAGCTAATCTGGCACCAGATTCGTCAACTAGGATGAGGGCTGATACAGTGCCGAACCCGCCTCCTCAAGAGGATTCGGATGACGGATCCATCATGAATTCCAAGGTAGAGAGCGTGATGAATCACCGTCGACTGAAAGAGGCCATGTGCGCTCCAGTTTCTATTAACAGGAATTTACCGCACTCAGCGTGGATTCATATATCCAGGCCACCTGGGATGGACTCGCTGGTGTTACTCAACTGTTTTCAAAGGATATGCAGGTAATAGTTTGTGCAAATTTAATAGACATATGCGAGTAGCCCCCGAGACTTGAAGTGGTTAGGCCAATCGATTTAAGGTTCGTTACAACCTGCAGGTTCTCAGGGAGAAGAACAACTCGATGTCCCAGGAACTAAAAACAAACCAGATAAAGCTGAACACCACCACCACAGAGCTTGCGGAGATGAAGAAGTCCACAATGACCACTGATTAGAAGAACAAGCTTCAGGAGGAAAAGGATAAACAAGCCAAAGAGATAAAGAGCTTAAAGGCTCAGTTATCTGCCGTGCAGCAAGAAAATAAGAAGTTGAAAGGCGGAATACTCAGTATGACCTTCTGAACCATCTAAAGGACGTATAATATCCCATAGTTCGGATTGTCATAACTTTGTTATTGCAGGTCTGTTAACTGGTCGACCTGAAGAGGAAGTATCCGGATTTCGAGGCGACATGCTTAAGGAACTGTCCGTGATGCATGAACGAGCCCGAAAGCTATGCGAAGTATAGCGAAGGCTTTATGGTCGTCCGGTGCCACTCCGGAATGCACGGAGGGGTTGGCAAACCTGTTCAAAGGTGCCCGACGCCGTTTCGAGGTATGGAAGGCGTCTGCATGCCGGGAAGGTGCACGAGAAGCGTGGCGATGGTGAAAACGCGCTACACCGGACTCGATCCGAATCATATGGCCCGATTTGGACCTCGGGGGACCAACGGAAAGGAGATTCCCATGAACTTGGTATACGATCAAGTATTGATAGCTGCGAAATACTTGCAAGAAGACTGTAGTTTAGAAAGTCTTATAAATGAATAGACAAAGAGTAGGTGTTTGTTTCGATGTATCAACATACTTTTACTCTTAAATTGTATCTCCAACTGAAAGGATCGAGAAGAGGTGTCTAGAGGGGGGTGATTAGACACTAAGTGCTAAAAGTTGCAGTTTTTAGTTTCTTTAAGTTGAAATGGAGTTTTGGCACAATTTTAACAATCACAATACATATCAAGCAAGCATGCAAAGAGTATATGAGCAGCGGAAAGTAAAGCATGCAACTTGCAAGAATGTAAAGGGATGGGATTGGAGTGTGCAAACGCAATTTGGAGACACGGAGATTTTTTAGACGTGGTTCCGATAGGTGGTGCTATCGTACATCCACGTTGATGGAGACTTCAACCCACGAAAGGTAATGGTTGCACGAGTCCACGGAGGGCTCCACCCACGAAGAAGCAACCTTGTCTATCCCATCATGGCCGTCACCTACGAAGGACTTGCCTCACTAGCGGTAGATCCTCACGAAGTAGGCGATCTCCTTGCCCTTACAAACTCCTTGGTTCAACTCCACAATCTTGTCAGAGGCTCCCAAGTGACACCTAGCCAATCTAGGAGACACCATTCTCCAAGAAGTAACAAATGGTGTGTTGATGATGAACTCCTTGCTCTTGTGCTTCAAATGATAGTCTCCCCAACACTCAACTCTCTCTGACAGGATATGGATTCGGTGGAAAGAAGATTTGAGTGGAAAGCAACTTGGGAAAGGCTAGAGATCAAGATTCATATGGTAAGAATGGAATATCTTGGCCTCAACACAAGTTTAGGTAGTTCTCTCTCAGAAAAAGTTGGTTGGAAGTGTAGGTTTGTTCTGATGGCTCTCTTCACGAATGAAGAGGTGGTGGAGGGGTATATATAGCCTCCACACAAAATCGAACCGTTACACAACTTGCCAATCTCGGTGGGACCGAATTGTTAAACTCGGTCGAACCAATTCAACAAAGCTAGTGACTGTTAGGGTTTTCGGTGGGACCGACTGGATCAACTCGGTGGGACCAATGTGCTAGGGTTAGGGTAAATCCAAAACTCGGTTCGACCAATTACTCAAACTTGGTGGGACCGATTTGGGTAATAAGTGAAACAGAGAGTTGGCAAATCAAACTCGGTGGGGCCGATTGCATATGTCGGGTGGACCGAAAATATTGCAATAGGTAACAGAGAGTTTGCAAGCCCATCTCGGTGAGACCGAGATCCCATCGGTGAGGCCAAACTTATTAGGGTTTCTGGCAGTGGCTATGTCAACTGAACTCGGTGGCTCCGGATAGAATGAATCGGTAGGGCCGAGTTGGATATTTGGTGTGGGACATATTTGGAAGTGAGAAAGTGGTTGAGGGCTTTTGAGCATATCACTAAGCACTTTGAGCAAGCAAGCCATTAAGCAACACCTCATCCCTTCTTAATAGTATTGGCTTTTCCTATAGACTCAATGTGATCTTGGATCACTAAAATAGAAAATGTAGAGTCTTGAGCTTGGAGCTTGAGCCAATCCTTTGTCCTTAGCATTTTGAAGGGGTTCCACATCCTCTAGTCCATGCCACTTCATTGTGGAAGTTATCCGAAACATACTAGGTAAAAGTGTTAGTCCAACAAGAGATATGTTGACATTAATTACCAAAACCACCTAGGGAGCACTTGTGCTTTCAATCTCCCCCCTTTTGGTAATTGATGACAACATACATCAAAGCTTTAGATAAAGATATAGAGAATAGTAAGTAAAGCTTTGGAAAGACATGTAACATGCATAGGATCCCCCTACATGTATGCAATCATGTGATATGGAATATAGGAGCATGTGAATGCATAAACATGACAGAGTAAGCAATGTGTTACATGTATCTTGGCTATATGCATCCGAGCAAATGATGTGAATATGAGAAATGTACCTGCATGCTCATGAGTCCTTCTTGCAAACAGTATGTACATCAACAAGAATTTCTCATACGCATGACTGTGATGCATATACTTACCTTGTGGTCTCGAGTTGGCTTAGGATGGAATGAACCTGCGTAAACAAGGTTAGATAACATAGATACACCTACTGGCCAGAGCAAACAAAGGAAACCACAAGAGAACCAAGACTGGGATGACATGTAGAGTGAGTACTAAGTACCACATTGGATATAGACATGTCCCCAAAGGTAAAGATGTGCAATAAATTCAAGGGTTTCTTCCCCTTAGATGTCTTGCTCCCCCTCAATCTAGCATGGGATGCTGGGAGAAGATAGGGAACAGAAAATTAGAGCAAAATCAGAGCTCAAGTATGAACATGTCTTTCCCCTCTTGAATACATGTGACTTCTCTCCTCTTGAACACCAAGCATCTGGGGTCCTTGAGGATTACTCTTTCTTCTTGAGTATTCTCTCCCCCTATAGATATGATTAAGTTTTGATGTGATCTCTCTCCCCCTTTGACACCAATTTCCAAGAAGGGTTCTTCTGGATTTTGTCATGATGGGTTTGGTCCTTGAGTCATAGAACAAAGCAGCAAGTTGAATGGGATGCTGGTCAAGGACAAGATTCATTGAGTGGAGCTGGATCAAAAGAATGCAGAAACAAGTGGCAAGATGTCTCTATAGTGAAATCGGTGACACTGAGTTGTATGGTTCGGTTGTACCGAGAGCATTCGGTTGGACCGAAAGTATGAAACCAGTGAGACCGAGTTCAACGCAGTGAAAACACCTGTCAACTCAGCTCACTAGACAAGTAAGATCTCACAAGGATTTGCAAGGAATTAACTGAAAGATTTGCAATGAATTTGATGCAAGGAATGCAGAACAGAAAATAAAAGAGAAGAAACTAGAATTGGTCGGCGACAAAGTCACCTATGTTAGAGTATATTGACTTAGGAGTCAAGTGAGATCACTTTATCATAGGTCATACTCATCGTTTAAGCTGAAAATGGGGTTACCATTTTTTTGTTTAAGCTTTTTGATGTATTCACATCTTGTCGAGTTGCTTTGACTCATGACTTGGAGTAAAGCTTCTCTAAGATGGAATAACATACCTTGGGTGGTGGCGTTGATCATAATCATGTAGTTGAACTTGTGTGGGTTGCTCAAGGTTGATGTAGCTCATCAAGAGTTGGGAGCACTGTCGTGGTTCTGGCTCTAACAGTGATGTAGGGGGGTATGTATGGAGAGGCTAGATCTCAGCTATTGGGAAGTTGTAAACACACCAAGATGTACGAGTTCAGGCCCTTCGCGGAGGAAGTAACAGCCCTACGTCTCGGTGCCCGGAGGCGGTCGACTGGATTACTGGCGTGTAAATAACAGGGGTGCGAACCCTCCATACTGAGGAGGGGGGTGGCTTATATAGAGTTCGCCGGCCCCCTCCTGCCCTCAGTAATACAGGGTTTAAGGTACATTTAAGGTTGGGCGTTACTGGTAACACCCCTAATAAAGTGCTATAATGGCCATAAAGACTACTTGATAGCCGACCGTTTGCCTGCGGAGTGACTTTAGGTCTCCTGGCGGTCGAGTGATTGGCTTCATGGTCGAGTGATAGCTTCTTGGTCGAGTGTCTTGAACCCGTCGAGTGGGATACCTTCAAGTCGATTGAAAGGTGACTTCTTCTAGGGATGTCCTAGGGTAGGGCTTTTTGGACAGGCCCGTGCCCCTACCCTAGGTACATGGCTTCATCATTAGCCTCCGAATGGATCGAGGTTAGAGTGGGGAAAGAGTTGGAGATCTTTCCGACTGGTTCTTTGGGCTATGTGAGTGCCTCGTTTTGGGTCAATCGTCATGGATGACGTTGCCAACCTTTTTTAGTCGCCTTGATCCATTCCAGGCCTTTCGTCGAGTGAATTTCTTTATTTGTGACATACCGAGCGTCGGCGCGGGCGGGGTCTTCCGTTTTGACAAGTTGTTCTGCAGCCCGCGGATGTCGTGGGATTTCGGATTTTGGGAAGCACGTGGGACGGGAGCGGCCGCAGTAATCGGAAGCGATAAAGCGGAAGCTCCTCGATCCCCACGTCGCCTTTTTCACCATGTACTGCGCGCGCGTCCGCTGCGGGATTTGACTGGATAGTTTGGGCCTACCAGTCAGCCACTCGGGAGCGGCCCCTTATAAATAGCCGGCTCGGGGTTTCCAAGCAGTGCACTCTCTTCTCCTCCTTTCTTCTTCCTCTCTCCCTTCGCAAGTCCTTCCGCCACCTCCGTTCTCGCCCCGGCACAGCAGGCCCGTGCGAGACTTCACCGGCGACGATGACGAAGGGCAAGACCTCCGCTCTGGAGCGCGTGAAGAAGGCGGCAGCGCAGGGGAAGGGGAAAAGATCCACTCGGGGCGGATCCTCCTCAAGGTCCACTCTGCCCAAGGGCTGGATCCAGGGCGATTGGATGCCGTCAGTGATCCGGCAAGAGGATCTCGACGACATGGTCGAGGGGGGAGTCATTCCCCACGAGGCTGCGCGTCTTCCGGGGAGAGAGATCGAACCTCAACCCCGCGATGGTGAGTGCGTGCTCCTAGCCACCCACATCGACCGAGGGTTTTCTCTGCCGCCCCATCCTTTTTTCCGGAGCTTCTCGAACTTCTTCGGAGCGCAGCTCCACCACTTTACTCCCAACTCCATTGTATACCTTGCCGCTTTCATTTCCATGTGTGAGGCTTTCTTGGGTTGCCGCCCCCGTTGGGGACTTTTCAAGCACATCTTTACCTGCCGTTCTCAATCGGTCAAGAAGGCCAAGTCGAGTGACAAGAAGACGCAGGTGATCCAGTTGTGCGGGGGCTTGGCGATCCAGACGAGGGGGAATAGCTGTTTTCCATCCATTACTTTCCCGGAGTCGGTCCGTGGCTGGCAGGCGACCTGGTTCTACTGTCAGGACCAGGCGACCCCAGGACAGTCGACTGGTCTTCCTCCTTTCTCCCTCGACCGAGCTGAAAAACCTGCTTCTCTGAAAGTGGCGCCAGAGGAAAGGGCTCAAGTCAAAGTGCTGGCCGGTCGAGTGGTTGAGCTTGTCCATGAGGGCGTGACGGGCATGGATTTGCTGGAGGTCTTCCTCCGGAGGCGCATCCACCCGCTCCAGGCTCGTGACCACCCGTGTGGCTGTAGTCGGGTCTTGACGACACCACTCGGATCCACCCGGAGGAGGTCACTGATGAGATGCTGGAGGGGTGGCTGTCGAGCATCACAAGAAACAAGGACAACCCCCGAGGAGCCAGGAGGGTAATTCCACTCGACAACTCGTACGACGTGGACCAGGTATGTCTCTATGCTCCTGACTGAGGTCTTGTTTTTCTTCATTGGTCTTCTTTGAGTTGGTCGATCGACCTTTGTCTTGTCTGTTGTTTTTCAGGCGACTACTGAAATGTACTCGACGCCCAATGGGGCACAGGGGCCAACTGAGGAAGGGGAGGCGAGCGGAGGTGAGAGCGGGGACGATCAAGGCGAG
>NC_041382.1:431711603-431714550 GCF_002162155.2 Triticum dicoccoides
GACCCAGCGCGGGAGCGTGGTAGTGCGACTGCTCCTGTTGGGCAGTCGTCGAAACGCCCTCGGACCTCTTCTCCTACGCCGACTGGAAAGGCTCCCAAGCACCCGCGCGCAGCGCCATCCAAGCCGCCCAAGGCTCTGCCCAAGATGAAGATGGCCGTCCCCACCATTTCCGGGTAATAATAAAACTTGTTATCCTTTGTCGACCGTGGACGGATCCTTGGTCGATCCATTGAGCCGACCGACTGACTTTTGAGGCTTGCAGTGCTGCTACCTCTGAGATCTCCGCCAAGGACGACAACCAAGAGATGGAGGATGCTGTTACCTCCAACCCTGGTATGATTACTGACATTCCGCTTTGAGTCGACTAAACATTTATTGCAACCCTGGTCGATTAAACGTTTCCTTTGTAGCCCCTCCTCATGTTATCGACCTCCCGGATGACGACGACAACGAACCGCTGAGAATGAGGAGGAACAAGAGGTCGACGGCTGATAAGACCCCCCAACCTACTCCGGCATCTGAGGCCATGGCTCGGGATGGTGGTGACACCACTCGGGCTTCTGTGACTTTCGCCATTCCTCTGACGAGCGTGCGGCCTTCGGCATCGACTGCGGATCCACCTTCTCTTTTTGCTGCGTACCCCGTCCCTGAGGACCAAGTGGCTGCTGCAAAGGAGGCTATACGCCAGGCAGGGATCATGATGGAGCAAGTGAAGATGGCTTGGGAGGCCAGCCAAGCAGCCTATGACGTGAGTTCGGCTCTTCAAAGAAACGTCCAGGTCAGTCGACTCAACACTTGGTCTGTTATGATATGCTGTTTGAAGAGTCTCTTTTCCGAAGATCTTTTGTATCTGTATCTGTACACCCACTGGGTGTGTCTGCCAATTCTTGGACGAGTGGGGGCACGCTAAGTGCACCCACTGGGTGTAGTCCCCGAGACTACGGTGGACTGCTGGCAGTCGACTGTAGTCTTTACATTGTGTTGCTGTAGTTGTATTTCTTCACTCGGTTTTTCCCCGAAGATCTTTTTTTTGTCGTACCAGTGGGGGCACGCTGAGTGCACCCACTGGGTGTAGTCCCCGAGACTACTGTCGAATGTTTTTGATTCGGCTGTGGTCTTAGAAACGTCGTCATTGTCTCTTAGTTACTCGGAAGCAACTTATCTTGGACGTCTGTCGACTGATTTTTCTTTTACAGAAATCCTGCGAACTTGTAGCTCGCTATATTGAGTTGGAGAAGCAGAAGATTCAACTGAACCTTGATCTAGAGCTGGCCAGAACAGAGCTGCAGAAGGTCAGAGACGGCGCCGCAGGTAAGACGACTTTGTCGACTGGTTAGTTTTTAGGCTTGAGTACCCTTCTGCTATTTCCGAGTCAATCATCACTTCTTTGCAGAAAAACTGAGCGAAGCTTTGGCGAAGAAGGATCAAGACTTGGCTGCTGCCCGTAAGGAGGCTGACGACAAGACCGCTCTGGCCGAACAGAAGATGGCTTCGGTCGGCCAATTGGAGGAAGAGAATGCCAAGCTGAAGACCGCTCTGGATGAAGCCAACCGGGAGTGTACACGTTGGAAGAAGGAGAACCTCACCCTGAGCGAGAAGGTGGAAGGCATCGCTCGCAGGAGGGACGACCTGGAGAGCTACTTGAGGAGCCTCGCCAAGAAGTTGTACATCAAGCTTGAAGGTGCACATTCAGTTCCGACTGGTTTTTTTTTTGTGTCGACTCAGTCTATGAAAATTGACTTATCCTTGGATCGTGTATGCAGAGCTTTGCCAGAACTTTGAAGAGGAGACTGGGCGGATCGAAACAGGTTTGGATCCAATCAACTCTCTCGTGAAAGATGAAGCTGCCATGAATCTACTCAGACTGGAATCTCGCATTGACGGCGTCGTGGACTACTTGGCTCGACTGAAGGTTGCCATGTCACGGATAGACCCGGCACTTTGGCCAGAGGCTACGCTCCAAAACGATCTCGAGTCTCTGATGACTCGACTTAACGGAATCCCTGACCGAGTGCAGGAGTGGAAGAAGTCTTCTGCTCGGTGTGGCACTGATGTGGCTCTGTCTCTGGTCCGCGTCCATTGCAAGGAGGCGCGAGAAGAGAAGCTGGCCGCCATCCAAGTTGCCAATACCAGGAAGCACAACTTTCAAGATTTCATGGAGACTTTCATTGCTGCTGCCACCCGTATTGCAGACGGGATCGACTTGGACGAGTTCGTCGCCCCTTCCAGTCCTCCACCTGAGGAGTGAAAAACTTTTAAGCTCCACTTTAAATTTTCCTCGGAATGCCGAGTGGATTTTGTAACCGTTAAACTCCGTCGAGCTGAGGGCTCGATTACTTTGGCCTGAGGTCTGGGACCTTTTAGGCTTTATCTGATCTTGATTTCTCCTTGAATATCTTCATGGTTTGATTCGTCAAGTGGATCTTGATCTTCACTCGGAATAACCTTGTATTTGCGGCGCAGCTCCGAAGGGGAAGGTAGCAGTCGACTCGCGGATTGGGTTGTGTCTTGTACTTAGGCGAGCACTGGGCTGCAGCTAAGCCTCCGAGTGAGAGGTTTGCTCTCCACTCAGTAGGATTTTTAAACACTTAGGCGAGCGTTGGGCTGCAGCTAAGCCCCGAGTGGGAGGATCACTCTCCACTCGGTAGGATTTTTTCAAACTTAGGCGAGTGCCGGACTGTAGCTAAGTCTCTAAGTGAGAGAACTTAGGCGAGTGTTGGACTGTAGCTAAGCCCCCGAGTGGGAGGATCGCTCTCCACTCGGTAGGATTTTTTCAAACTTAGGCGAGTGTCGGACTGCAGCTAAGTCTCTAAGTGAGAGTACTTAGGCGAGTGCTGGACTACAGCTAAGCCCCCGAGTGGGAGGATCGCTCTCCACTCGGTAGGATTTTTTCAAACTTAGGCGAGTACCGGACTGCAGCTAAGTCTCTAAGTGAGAGTACTTAGGC
>NC_041382.1:431715500-431737059 GCF_002162155.2 Triticum dicoccoides
AGCGCCTGACTGCAGCTAAGCCTTTAAGTGAGAGAACTTAGGCGAGTACTGGACTGCAGCTAAGCCCCTGAGTGGGAGGATTGCTCTCCGCTCGGTAGGATTTTTCAAACTTAGGCGAGCGCCTGACTGCAGCTAAGCCTCTAAGTGAGAGAACTTAGGCGAGTACTGGACTGCAGCTAAGCCCCCCGAGTGGGAGGATTGCTCTCCACTCGGTAGGATTTTTCAAACTTAGGCGAAACGGATTCGCAGCTAAGTCACCCACTGGGGGATTTCATATGCAAACAAGAGTGACAACAATTATTGGGACGCTCTTGTCTTTGGTAAAAATGAACTGCAGAAATTTTTTCTTATTACATCTCGTCCAAGGGAGAACTCAAGTGTAAAAGGGGCGGAGTAGTTCCGCATTCCAAG
Source organism: Triticum dicoccoides (assembly GCF_002162155.2). Lineage (NCBI taxonomy): Eukaryota > Viridiplantae > Streptophyta > Magnoliopsida > Poales > Poaceae > Triticum > Triticum dicoccoides. The sequence goes on from NC_041382.1 coordinate 431,715,912, forward strand.
CTCGTGGCTCGTCGGTCTGGTGATCAACATTGTAGAGGTGATATGCTCCATTGTGGAGGACTCTGGTGACGATGAAGGGACCTTCCCAAGTAGGAGCAAGTTTGTGTGGTTTCTGTTGATCCACTCGGAGGACCAAATCTCCTTCCTGGAAGGCTCGGCTCTTCACATTTCTGGCATGGAATCGACGCAAGTCTTGCTGATAGATGGTCGATCTGATCATAGCGATTTCCCTCTCCTCCTCTAGGAGGTCGACTGCGTCTTGCCGGGCTTGCTCTGCTTCATCTTCGTTATAAAGCTCGACTCTGGGGGCGTTGTGAAGTAGATCACTCGGCAGGACGGCTTCGGCTCCGTAAACCAGAAAAAATGGCGTTCTTCCGGTCGATCGGTTCGGGGTGGTCCTCAGCCCCCACAAAACCGACGGAAGTTCGTCTACCCAAGCGCCTGCTGCATGCTTGAGATCACGCATCAACCGAGGCTTCAATCCTTTGAGAATCAGACCATTTGCTCTTTTAGCTTGTCCATTCGACTGAGGATGCGCGACCGACGCGTAGTCGACGCGCGTGCCTTGAGAGGCGCAAAAAGCTCTGAACTTGTCTGAATCAAAGTTTGACCCATTGTCGGTGATGATGCTATGCGGGACCCCATATCTGAACGTCAGCCCTCTGACGAAACTGATAGCAGTGCAAGCATCGAGATTCTTGATAGGCTTGGCTTCAATCCATTTGGTGAACTTGTCGACTGCCACAAGCACATGCGTGAATCCGCTCCTGCCTGTTCTCAGTGGACCGACCATGTCCAGTCCCCAGACAGCAAAGGGCCAGACGAGTGGAATGGTCTTCAGGGCTGATGCAGGCTTGTGTGACATGTTGGAGTAGAACTGGCAACCTCCACACTTGTCGACTATCTCTCTTTTGCCATCTCATTTGCTCTTGGTCAGTAAAATCCTGCTTGGTATGCTTTAGCCACAATGGTCCGAGAGGACGCATGGTGACCACAGGTCCCCGAGTGGATATCATTAAGGATCATCTGACCCTCTTCTGGTGCTATGCATTTCTGACCGATTCTAGTCGCGCTTTCCCTATACAACTGTCCCTTTATGACTGTGAAGGCCTTGGATCGGCGGACGATCTGTCGAGCCTCTTCCTCGTCCTCCGGGAGTTCTTTCCTCAAGATATACGTGATGTATGGTACCGTCCAGTCAGGAGTGATAGCCAAGACCTCCATGACTAGGTCGACCACAGCAGGAATTTCGACTTCAGTCGGATCCATGGCACTTTTCGGTTGCGGGGACTCTTCTGTGAAGGGATCCTCCTGGACTGACGGCGAGCGGATGTGCTCCAAAAACACATTGCTGGGAATGGCTTCTCTCTTGGAGCCTATCTTTGCCAGATCATCTGCTGCTTGATTTTTCAGTCGGGGGATGTGATGATGCTCTAACCCCTCGAATTTCTTTTCTAGCTTTCTTACTGCGTTGCAATAGCCAGTCATAGCCAGGCTTCTGACGTCCCACTCCTTCATCACATGATTAACCACCAAATCTGAGTCGCCGTAGACCATGAGGCGCCGAACGCCGAGTGAAATGGCCATGCGCAACCCATACAAGAGTGCTTCATATTCTGCTTCATTGTTGGAGGAATCGAAGTGAATCTGGAGAACGTATCTGAGCTTATCTCCTCGGGTGGAGACCAATACTACCCCAGCACCGGAACCGTTCAGCATCTTAGATCCATCGAAGAACATGGTCCAGTGCTCCGAGTGAACTTGAGTCGGGAGTTGCTGTTCAATCCACTCGGCGACGAAATCTGCAATTGCTTGGGACTTGATAGCCTTCTTTGCTTCAAACTTGATATCTAGGGGGAGGAGTTCAATCGCCCACTTAGCCACTCGACCAGTTGCATCTCTGTTGTGCAAGATCTCTGACAGTGGAGCGTCGCTGACGACTGTAATGGAATGGTCAGAGAAGTAGTGTGCAACCTTCTTCGTGGTCATGTAGATCCCATATACAAGCTTCTGGTAATGGGGATATCTTTGCTTCGAAGGGGTCAAAACTTCAGACACATAATATACTAGGCGCTGAACTCTGAAGGCCTTTCCTTCTTCTTCCCGCTCGACCGTGAGTACTGTACTGACAACTTGTCCCGTGGCCGCAATGTACAGCAGCAGAGGCTCTTTACTGATTGGGGCAGCAAGCACCGACTGGGTGGAGAGCAGAGCTTTGAGCTCTGCAAACGCTGCATCAGCTTCTGGAGTCCACTCGAACTTGTCAGACTTCTTCATCAGTCGGTAAAGAGGCAACGCCTTTTCACCAAGACGAGAAATGAATCGACTTAGAGCGGCCAAGCAACCTGTAAGTTTCTGGACATCGTGTACACGCACAGGGCGCTTCATCCGGAGTATGGTGCCAACTTTCTCGGGATTGGCGTCGATTCCTCGTTCGGAAACGAGAAAACCGAGTAACTTTCCACCTGGAACTCCGAATGTGCGTTTTGATGGACTGAGCTTGATATCATATCCCCTGAGGTTAGCAAAGGATTCGGCAAGGTCAGTCAGTAGGTCGGAACCTTTCCATGACTTAACCACAATATCATCCATGTATGCTTCTACGTTCCGACTGATCTGAGTGAGTAAACACTTCTGAATCATCCTCATGAACGTGGCTCCAGCATTCTTGAGGCCGAAGGGCATGGTGACATAACAGAAGCACCCAAATGGGGTGATGAAAGCCGTTTTGATCTCGTCGGGTCCATACAGATGGATCTGATGGTACCCTGAATAAGCATCTAGAAAAGACAAACGCTCACACCCCGCGGTCGAGTCCACTACCTGGTCGATGCTGGGGAGAGGGAAATGATCTTTCGGGCAGGCCCGATTGATGTGTTTAAAGTCAATGCACATGAGAAGTGACTTGTCCTTTTTGGGGACCATGACTACATTGGCGAGCCACTAGGAGTGGTAAATCTCTCGGATGAACTCCGCTGCTAAGAGCCGAGCCACCTCCTCGCCAATAGATTTCCTCTTCTGGACGGCGGACCGTCGAAGATGTTCTTTCACGGGCTTGAACTTCGGGTCGACTCGTAGGCGGTGCTCAGCCAGCCCCCTGGGAACTCCAGGCATGTCAGAAGGCTTCCATGCGAAGACGTCCCAGTTCTCACGGAGGAACTGGATGAGCGCTTCTTCCTATTTGGAGTCGAGCGTCGTCGAGATGTGAGTCGGAGCAGCGTCGGGGTCGGTCGGGTGAATTTGAGCTGGCTTAGTTTCACCGGATGACTGAAAAGCGGATTCTGAAGCAGGCTTCTTGGCTCGTAGCAATTCACTCGGATCAGCAGTCTTCTGGTACTCTTGTAGCTCAACAACTGCCATCTGAGCGTCAGTAATCTTCGATCCTTTCTGAAAACACTCTTCTGCTTTCTTCCGATTGCCGATAACGGTGATCACACCTCTGGGGCCGGGCATCTTCAACTTGAGATACACGTAGCATGGTCGAGCCATGAAGCGTGCATAAGCTGGCCGGCCCAAAATAGCATGATAAGCACTTTGGAAGTCCACAACCTCAAATGTCAACTTTTCCCTGCGGTAATTCTTTGAATCACCGAAAACCACGTCGAGAGCAATCTGGCCGAGTGACTCGGCTTTCTTTCCAGGAATGACTCCATGGAAGCTCATGTTGCTGGCACTGAGCCTGGACATCGGAATGCCCATCCCTTTCAATGTTTCAGCATACAATATGTTCAGGCCACTGCCACCATCCATCAGGACTTTGGTCAGTCGAGTGCCTTCGACAACTGGGTCGACCACCAAAGCTTTCCTCCCAGGGGTGGCAATGTGCGTAGGGTGATCGGACCGGTCGAATGTGATGGCAGTCTGAGACCACTTCAGATAACTGGGTGTCGCCGGAGCAACCATATTCACCTCACGGTTAATGACTTTCAGTCGACTTTTGCTTTCGACATCAGCAAAAATCATCAGGGTGGAATTGATTTGGGGGTATCCGTCGTCGCTATCTTCCTTGTCCTCGACTCTGTCCGACTCTTTTTCCTTATCTTTGGGCTGTTTGCCCTGAAACTGCTGGATCAGGAGCCGGCACTGTCGAGTGGTATGCTTTGGGTAAATGAAATTACCCTCTTCATCTTTCTTGGTGTGGATGTGACATGGCAGATCCAAAACATCATTTCCATCTTGATCCTTGACTTTCTTGGGCTTCCAGGGGCCTTTGGGTTTTCCCTTGAAATTTCCCTGGGTTGCGGCCAGGGCCTCCCCAGGGGCGGCTGGCTCGGCCTTCCGCTTCTGCTTCCGACTGGAATTGCCTCCGGTTTCCTGGGCGACTGCTTTCTGCTTGCCACTCCGGAGTCGATCTTCATCTTCTCCATTAGCGTATTTGGTGGCAATCTCCATCATCCGATTCAGGGACATTTCTCCGGTCCGACCGAACTTCAGGTTCAACTCTCTGTTCTTAACGCCTTCTTTAAAGGCACAAACTGCTTGGTGATCCGGTACGTTCTCAACTGTGTGATGCAAAGTGATCCACCTCTGGATGTAATCCCTCAGAGTTCCACTCGGCTTCTGGACGCAAGACCGCAATTCTGTAAGGCCTGCGGGTCGCTTGCATGTTCCCTCAAAGGTTGTGACAAACACTCGAGAGAGATCCTCCCAAGTGTAGATGCTGCTGGGTGCTAACTGATTCAGCCACGCTCTGGCCGAGCCCTCTAACAGGAGAGGCAAATGCTTCATAGCCACCTCATCATTGCCACCGCCAATCTGTACAGCCACTCGGTAATCTTCGAGCCAAGTGTCAGGCTTAGACTCACCGGTGAACTTGCTGACTCCAGTCGCCAACCGAAAGTTGGGAGGAATCACCGCGCCCCTGATGGCTCGACTGAAACACTCTGGCCCTGAAACACGTATTCTGCTGCTGGCGGGCGCATCTCTGTTCTGGCCTTCCCGATGAGCCCTGTTCCTGTCAACCAAGCCTTGAACGAGGACAGATCTCGCATCAAAGCCTAGGTCCCTGGGGTTGACGGGAATCCTCTGCCCAACGCTATGAGGGCGCCTGTCATCTCGATGTCGAGGCGCATATGACCCACTCCTCGGGGGAGGGGTTGGCACTCGACGTCGATCATCACGATCGGATTGGTGATCATACTGCTCATTCCTTATGTACTGATCATGCCGGCCGCCACGTCCCTCACGCCTCGGGGGCGACCGCGGGCTGTGAGCCGACTGGACTGTATCTGTTGCAACGGATCGACTGTGGATCCTATTCCGCGACTGAGAAACGGCGGAATTCTGGTTTCCCGCCGCCCGGAGCAACGCTCTGATCTGTAACAAGCCCCTGCCAGCCTCCGACTGGGAGGGCTGAATCGATTCTGCTATACTGGCCGCGGCGGCCAAATTCTGAACTGGGGTTCGGTATACCTGCGTCGGCGGGAAGAGCTGGCGTCGACTAGACTCGGGAGCCCGCTGACGCGTTTGCTCGTCGAGTGCTCGCTGGAGATTCTCCAGTCGAGTGCGCTCGGCCAAATTAGCCAAGCGCGCGTCCTCCAAGGCCCGGGCCTTGGGGGACTCTCCGGCGATAGGAGTGCAGAGTGCGTCCGTGTTCCGGCGGCGAAGCTCCTCTCGCTGTAATGACGTGAGAGGTTCGGGGAGATATTCATCGTGGGGATGCGACGGGTTGCCCCCACCCGCGCCTCCATCAGCATGAGGGAAACCGGGAGGACTGTGCATTCGATCGACCGCCAGGATCTCAGCCGCTGGGTCGCTGCTGTCGCACTCGGATGTGGTCTCCACGGAGCCAGTCGACAGGTCGAACAGGCCGCAAAGGGATTCGTCGGGCTCGATTGCCGAGACTTGCGGGGCGGCCGACTGGCGAGCCACGGCATGCCTCACCCACCTCTGAAGTCTCGACCGACTGGAGCGCTTGCACCGGTGGGAGACAGAGCGGGGAGACGATACGGGGGCCGACCGATACTGGGTCGACGACTGCCGCAGGAGGACGCCACGAACGCATGCGCGGAAATGCGTCGCACCGCGGACGGGGAGCGCGTCGATGTCGAGTGGCGCCTCCTAAAGCCAGGTGGAGTCGTCGGCGATGAACGTGAGCGCGCCGAGGCGGATCTCGCGGCCCTCCACAAAAACTCCGCACGAAACCATGATCAGAGGGATCGGAAAAATCACAACTTCTCCAATCAGGTGCTATGATTCCGGCCCCACGGTGGGCGCCAACTGTCGTGGTTCTAGCTCTGACAGTGATGTAGGGGGGTATGTATGGAGAGGCTAGATCTCAGCTATTGGGAAGTTGTAAACACACCAAGATGTACGAGTTCAGGCCCTTCGCGAAGGAAGTAACAACCCTACGTCTCGGTGCCCGGAGGCGGTCGACTAGATTACTGGCGTGTAAATAACAGGGGTGCGAACCCTCCATACTGAGGAGGGGGTGGCTTATATAGAGTTCGCCGGCCCCCTCCTGCCCTCAGTAATGCAGGGTTTAAGGTACATTTAAGGTTGGGCGTTACTGGTAACACCCCTAATAAAGTGCTATAATGGCCATAAAGACTACTTGATAGCCGACCGTTTGCCTGCGGAGTGACTTTAGGTCTCCTGGCGGTCGAGTGGTTGGCTTCATGGTCGAGTGATAGCTTCTTGGTCGAGTGTCTTGAACCCGTCGAGTGGGATACCTTCAAGTCGATTGAAAGGTGACTTCTTCTAGGGATGTCCTAGGGTAGGGCTTTTTGGACAGGCCCGTGCCCCTACCCTAGGTACATGGCTTCATCAAGCACCACTTGGCCTTTGAGTTCATTTACCTACATGGGTTAGTTCTTGCAAGGAAGAGCACTAGTATATCCAAAATGACAATCATGAAACTCAACATAGAATTTGTCAAAGGATATGTTTGAATGGTTGCGTGCTTCCTTGTCTTCATCCACCATTGTGTAGAGACTTGGTGATATAGAAATTGCTCAAGATGTGAGTGAGTTGCAATCTCATAGATTTAGATTCATCCAAGTACCTACACGGATTATATAACATGCAAGGTGCAAATATATCCAAGACATGATATAGTCAACATAAGAGAAATATCAAGGATTAGTCATAGGCTCACGCCTTGCATGTATCAAATGGAGTTCCTACTCCAAGTTTGAAGCATCAATGATGTTCAATTCACCTCTTAACCTGCAAAACACTTTCTCATGAAGTGGTTTCGTGAATATACCAGCTAACTGTTTTTCGGTGCGAACATGCTTAAGATTAATGTCCCCTTTGGCAACATGATCTCGAATGAAATGATGACGAACTTCAATATTCTTAGTTCAAGAATGTTGCACGGGATTGTGAGAAATCTTAATAGAACTTTCATTGTCACAAAGTAATGGAACATGTTTCACATATATCCCATAATCTTTAAGAGTTTGGGTCATCCAAAGTAATTGAGCACAACATGATCCAGCGGCAATGTATTCCGCTTCGGCGGTGGATAAGGATACCGAGTTTTGTTTCTTGGAAGACCAAGACACAAGAGATCTACCAAGAAATTGACAAGTACCCGAAGTGGACTTTCTATCAACCTTGTCACCGGCATAGTCCGAGTCGGAGTAGCCAACAAGATCAAAAGAGGCCCTCCTTGGGTACCAAATGCCAAAATTTGGTGTATGGATTAAGTATCTCACTATCCTTTTCACGGCCTTAAGATGACATTCTTTAGGAGCAGCTTGATATCGTGCACACATGCACACACTTAGCATAATATCAGGGCATGAAGCACATAGATATATCAATGAACCAATCATAGAGCGATAAACCTTTTGATCAACCGGTTCACCATCTTTGGTTAAATCAAGATGTCCACTAGTAGGCATGGGTGTAGTCATACCTTTGCATTCTTGCATATTAAACTTCTTGAATAAGTCCTTGGTGTACTTCATTTGCGATACAAAGGTACCTTCCTTAGTTTGCTTGATTTGCAAACCAAGAAAGAATTTGAGTTCACTCATCATTGACATCTAGGGCTGGAAAAAAAGCTCGAAGCTCGTGAGCTAAACGAGTAACTAGTGACTCGGCTCGAATCGACTTGAACTCGAAGAATAACGAGTCAAGCCGAGCTTTAGTTTAAGATCGTTTATAGACCAAGTTAAACGAGCCAATCTCACGAGTACTCGTGTAACTCGTTAGGCTCGGTACAAGAGATCAGCCAAGCACCCTGCGTCCTAGGCGCACAACACAAGGCCCAGCCGCCCAAGGCACCTTACGAATATGAAAAAAATGATTACTTGTGAAAGTAAAATGTACATATTAAACATGTACAATGTTCACAAACAATGTTCATTTTTATCTTATTCATAATGTTTTATGTTCATATCCTTAACGAGCTTAACAAGCTAAACGAGCCAACTCGCGAGTTATACGAGTCGAGACAATCTTGAATTTGAGCTCGTTATAGTAACGAGTCGAGTCGAGCTAGCTCGTTAACGAAACGAGCTATAGCGAGTCGAGCCGAGCTGGCTCGACTTGACTCGAATTCCAGCCCTATTGACATCTCAAACTTCTCCGACATTAGCTTTCAAACTTTTCACTAAAATGAGGGTTAGTTGATCCAAATATAATATCATCAACATAAATTTGGCACACAAATAGTTCTCCATTAACCCTTTTAGTAAAAAGAGTAGAATCTATTTTTCCAATTTCAAAGCCTTTTTCAATAAGGAACTTGGTCATGCATTTATACCATGCTCTAGGAGCTTGTTTAAGACCATAAAGAGCTTTGTGAAGTTTGTAAACATGATTAGGTTTCTTAGGATTGACAAATCCGGGAGGTTGCTTAAACTTCCTCCTCTATTTCACCATTTAAAAAATAACTTTTAATGTCCATTTGGCACAGGGTGATATCATGATGATTAGCATAGGCAAGTAAGATGCGAATGGACTCAAGTCTAGCAATGGGGGCATATGTCTCACCATAGTCCATACCTTCGACTTGAGTGTAGCCTTGGGCGATGAGACGTGCTTTGTTGCGAACTACTTGTCCATCTTCATCTTGCTTGTTGCGAAACACCCATTTGGTACCGATGATGTTCTGGTTGTTGTCGGGCTTCTCAACTAATGTCCAAACTTGATTTCTCTCAAAGTTGTGTAGCTCTTCATGCATGGAATCTATCCAATCTAGATCTTCCAAAGCTTCTTCAACCTTCATAGGTTCAATGCTAGATATGAATGAATAGTGTTCACAAAAGTTAGCTAAATGAGTTTTTGAGCGAGTGATTCTCCCGGTTTGGATATCATTGTAGATTTGCTCAACGGGATGGTCTTTAGCAATTCTTGCTCGAACTCGTGAAAGCTTTTTCTTGGATCTTGGTTGAACATCTTCTTCATCTTGTTCTTCTTCTTGGCCTTCTTTGTTGTTGATGTTGTAGTTCTCTTGTCGTGGTGGAGAAGGAGGTTGTTGGCATTCATCTTGGTGCACTTCCTCGTTTTCTTCGTCTTGGTGTGTCCCACTTGTGGATGCTTCCGTATCAACTCTTGGACGAACGAGGTACTCTCCTTCACCTCCGTTGGACGAATCTTGCCAGTAGACAAGTCTTGGATTGCTTCCGAAGGGTCTTTGTCTCCTACATCAATTGGAAATAGCTCTACTTGTGAGCCGTTAGATTCATCAAACTTCACATCTACCATCTCTTCAACCTTTCGGGTGAAATTATTTTAGACACGGTATGTGTGAGAGTTTGAGCCATAACCAAGTAGGAAACCTTCATGAGACTTAGGAGCAAATTTAGAACGACGATGCTTGTCAAGAATGTAGCACTTTCAGCCGAATACTCGAAAGTATCCAACTTGTGGTTTGTTACCGGTGAGGAGCTCGTATGCTGTCTTGCCGAGTAGCTTGTGAAGATACAAGCGATTTGTTGCATGACAAGCTGTCTCAACCGCTTCCGCCCAAAAGTGCTTTGGCGTCTTGTACTCATCAAGCATCGTTCTCGCCATTTTGATGAGTGTATGGTTCTTCCTCTCAACAACTCCATTTTGTTGAGGTGTGTACGTAGCCGAGAACTCATGTGAAATCCCTTCTTCATTAAGAAAGGTGTCCACATTTGCGTTCTTGAACTTTGTTCCATTGTCACTACGAACCTTCTTGATTTTCACTTCAAATTGATTTTGGGTCTTCCTAGCGAAGTTTTTGAAGATCTTTTGGACCTGTGATTTATCATTGAGAAAGAACACCCACGTAAATCTTGAAAAATCATCAACTATAACTAGACCAAAAGAATTTCCACCGAGACTTTTGTAAGCGTTAGGACCAAAAAGATCCTCCTGAAGTAGCTCGAGTGGCCTCCTTGTGGTCATGATGTTCTTCATGGGATGCCTTCCTCCAACCTGTTTACCTGCTTGACAAGCGCTGCAAAGTCTATCCTTATCAAATATGACATCGTTAACACCAAGGATATGATTTCCCTTAATAAGCTTGTCTACGTATACCGGTAAAGGCCATTTTATGATTGTCTCTTCGAAACACTTGGCAATCTACTTCAGTAAATAGGACATTGAAACCGAAATTAGCAAGTCTAGATACTGAAAGTAAATTGTACCCAAGAGATTCAACGAGCATGACATTTTGTATGGAGCTATCATGTGAGATGGCCACCTTACCTAGGCCAACCACCTTACCCTTTGAGTTATCACCAAAGGTGACATACTTTCGAGGGCCATCGTTTTCAGCAATCTCACGGAACGTAGCTTTATCTCCGGTCATATGATCAGTACATCCACTATCAAGAACCCATTCCTTTCCTCCAGCCATTTAGCCGCGAAGAGTTTCCATAAGACCAAAGTGTCTCATTGCATCATTAAGATCATAGTCACTGTCATCCTCATCCTCATCATAGTATGCATGTTCAACATCATCTTGTGATTGATAAATTCCTAGAGAGGGTAATTCATTAGATAAATGATCATTTCTATGGTTATGTTTATGAATTCTAATAGCTTTGGAAATGATATTGCTAATGATTCCAACATCTCCTTTGGCACTTGTAAGATTAGTAAGCTCAAATAAGCACTCACCAAATTTGGGGTCATTAGAACTCATCTTAATCAAGGCAATAGACTTATGGAGAATTTCATCTAGATCTTTCAACGAATAATTTGGAAAGTGTTCCTCAAGAAATCTCCATATAGTGTAGGCACAATCAAGAGTAGGCAAACATTCAATTAAGTTTCTAGGCAAGCCTCTAGTGATAAGATTAACAGTTCTAAGGTTGCGGATCATGTCAATAGACTCATCAAGGGTAGGATGCAACGGATCAACATGAGGTGCACAAGGGCTAGTAATGTACTTGTTCAAATGATATTCATTGAAAATCTCAAGCATTTCATTTTTCCACACATGAAAATATTCTCCATCAAGAATAGGCACTCTACGTCTAAGACTCCCCAAAGTAGACTCATCCATCTTCCTCCAATGGTGTTTAAACCAAAGCAATGGAGACCAAAGCTCTGATATCAATTGAAAGGATCGAGAAGAGTTGTCTACAGGGGGGAGGGTGATTAGACACTAAGTGCTAAAAGTTGCAGTTTTTAATTTCTTTAAGTTGAAGTGGAGTTTTGGCACAAGTTTAACAATCACAATACATATCAAGCAAGCATGAAAGAGTATATGAGCAGCGGAAATTAAAGCATGCAACTTGCAAGAATGTAAAGGGATGGGATTGGAGTGTGCAAACGCAATTTGGAGACATGGAGATTTTTGAGACATGGTTCTGATAGGTGGTGCTATCGTACATCCACGTTGATGGAGACTTCAATCCACGAAGGGTAACGGTTGCACGAGTCCATGGAGGGCTCCACCCACGAACGGTCCACGAAGAAGCAACATTGTCTATCCCACCATGGCCGTCGCCCACGAAGGACTTGCCTCACTAGCGGTAGATGTTCACGAAGTAGGCGATCTCCTTGCCCTGACAAACTCCTTGGTTCAACTCCACAATCTTGTCGGAGGCTCCCAAGTGACACCTAGCCAATCTAGGAGACACCACTCTCCAAGAAGTAACAAATGGTGTGTTGATGATGAACTCCTTGCTCTTGTGCTTCAAATGATAGTCTCCCCAACACTCAACTCTCTCTCAAAGGATATGTATTTGGTGGAAAGAAGATTTGAGTGGAAAGCAACTTGGGAAAGGCTAGAGATCAAGATTCATATGGTAAGAATGGAATATCTTGGCCTCAACACAAGTTTATGTAGTTCTCTCTCAGAAAAAGTTGGTTGGAAGTGTAGGTTTGTTCTGATGGCTCTCTTCACGAATGAAGAGGTGGTGGAGGGGTATATATAGCCTCCACACAAAATCTAACCGTTACACAACTTGCCAATCTCGGTGGGACCAAATTGTTAAACTCGGTCGGACCGATTCAGCACAGCTAGTGACCGTTAGGGTTTTCGGTGGGACCAATGTGCTAGGGTTAGGGTAAATCTAAAACTCGGTTCGACCGATTACTCAAACTCGGTGGGACCGATTTGGGTAATAAGTGAAACAGAGAGTTGGCCAAGCAAACTCGGTGGGGCCGATTGCATATCTCGGTGGGACCGAAAATATTGCAATAGGTAACAGAGAGTTTGCAAGCCCATCTTGGGGAGACCAAGACCCCATCGGTGAGATCGGACTGATTATGGTTTCTGACAGTGGCTATGCCAACTAAACTCGGTGGCTCCGGATAGAAAGAATCGGTGGGGCCGAGTTGGATATTTGGTGTGGGACATATTTGGAAGTGAGAAAGTGGTTGAGGGCTTTGGAGCATATCACTAAGCACTTTGAGCAAGCAAGCCATTAAGCAACACCTCATCCCTTCTTAATAGTATTGGCTTTTCCTATAGACTCAATGTGATCTTGGATCACTAAAATAGAAAATGTAGAGTCTTGAGCTTGGAGCTTGAGCCAATCCTTTATCCTTAGCATTTTGAAGGGGTTCCACATCCTCTAGTCCATGCCACTTCATTGTTGAACTTATCTAAAACATACTAGGTAAAAGTGTTAGTCCAACAAGAGATATGTTGATATTAATTACCAAAACCACCTAGGGAGCACTTGTGCTTTCACCAACCGAACATGTGAAAATTTGTCATCACATACTTTCAGCTTCGGCCTCCAAACCAAGAAGGTGGAGTGTTTCCGAATACTATTTTGGAATGTAAAAACATTCATTATGTCCGGAAACCAGGCAATCAGTCATGTTGCTCGAACAGACAAAAATGTAGTTCGGGGAGTTATGTTATATTACTTATTTAATGTAAGAAACATATTCCAAGGAAAATAGTTCTGTTAAGGGTTCCTTTCCTTGGGTTGGCATGCTTAATTATGCGTGCCTAGGTTTTGATCCAAATTACGGGGAGCCTGTCCTGTATTACTTTTTGAAGAGTTACCAAAATGTAAACAATCTGTCATTGCTTGCCGACCAATTATTCTCTTAAGAACGCTAGCTTTCGGCTTCACCTGTCTGAGGTACAAGCCCGGATTACCCGGTTGTAACAATCGTAGAGGTGCTCCCTTTACACCCTAGCCGAACAATTGGGAATGTAGGGTATAAACACAAGAGCGAGGCAACCCGGCTTGGCAAAAACTTAAGTCATAGAGGTGCATATAATGGCATAAAATTTGTATATAACAAATGACATAGACAATGTAGGCCAAAAAATCCTTTAGTGATAATCTTCGTCAAAGAAGCCCCTAGTTGTAATGGGGTGTATACATTTAAAGATGTGTACCCCTAATAGTTCGGCATATCCGAACATGCCCTAGGATGTGTATAAAAAAGGGAATAGGAGAAAAAGGGAAATGAGATAAAGGATGCGGTCGAACTATGCGTAGAATCTTTGGAGCCGAGCAACATTCCATGGATTCAGCTCGAGGCGATTATCTGATGCATTACGAAGGCGATAGGCTCCTCCGGTGATAACTTCATCTATGATGAAGGGCCCCTCCCATTTCGGTTTGAGCTTATCCTTCTTCTTCTCCAGGAGGCGCAAAACGAGTTCGCCGACATTATAAGTCTTGGCCCGCATTTCTCTGATTTGGTATCTCCTAGCCTGTTGTTGATAAAATGCGGAACGGGCTCGTGCAATATCGTGCTCCTCTTCAAGGCCGTCTAGGTCATCCTGCCGATCGAGCTCGGCCTCTCTCTCTTCGTACATGCACACTCGAGATGAGTCATTAATAATGTCGCAGGGCAAGACAGCCTCTATGCCGTACACCATGAAAAAGGTGTGTATCCCGTCGTTTGATTAGGTGTAGTCCGCAGCCCCCAGAGCACGGAATTGAGTTCCTCAACCCAGTGCTTATCTGACTCCCGTAGGGAGCGCACTAGTCAAGGTTTAATGCCGCTCATGATTAGGCCATTAGCCCGTTCAACCTGATCGTTTGTTTGAGGGTGGTACATAGATGCATAATCAAGCTTAATGCCCAAGTTAGTGCACCAGTTTCTCACCTAATCGGCTGTGAAATTGGAGCCATTTCAGTGATGATTCTACGGGACACCATAACGGTGTACCACACCGGATATAAAGTCGATCACTGGCCCTGCTTCAGCCATTTTTACTCATTTGGCCTCTATCCACTTAGTTAATTTATCCACCATAACCAGTAAATATTTTTCTTGTGGCTTCCCCCTTTAAGGGGTCTGACCATATCTAGCCCGCAGACCGCGAAAGGCCATGTGATGGGGATTGTTCTTAAGACAATGGGAGGCATATGACTTTGATTGGCGAAAAGCTGACATCCCACGCAGCGTTGCTCAAGGGTTTGTGCGTCTCCTCGGGCCATTGGCCAAAAGATACTTGTACGGAAAGCCTTGCTTATGAGGGCCCGAGCTGCAGCGTGATGGCCGCCTAGACCAACATGTATTTCAGCCAAAAGTTGTCGTCCCTCCTCTTCAGAAATGCACCTTTGGAGGACTCCAGTAGCGCTTTTCTTGTACATCTCACCTTCATGAACTTTATAGGCTTTAGAACACCGAACTATTCGACGGGCCTCATTTTGATCATCAGGAAGCTTCTACCTATTAAGGTAGGCCAGGAGAGGCTCGGTCCATGGAGCAGTAACAACCATGATTTCATGGGAGGAGGGTGTTATTTTGGTGTCTGAACCCCCGATGATATCCCAATTGTGTTTGGCTGCTGGGGGTATGATCAGGTCCGGACTAGTGTTTCCTCTCTCGTCCTGCCATACCACGAATGGCTTAAAGAGACTTTCCACAAAGGTGTTAGGCAGGACGGGATCGCGCTTGGCGCCCATTCGAGCAAGGATGTCCGATGCCTGGTTACTGTCCCGAGCAACATGGTGAAACTCGAGCCCCTCAAACCGAGCCGATATTTTTAGTATGGCGTTTCGATACGCCGCCATTTTAGGATCTTTTGCATCGAACTCTCCATTTATCTGGGATATTGCGAGGTTTGAATCACCGCGCACCTCTAGGCATTGTATGCCCATGGAGACAGCCATTCGGAGACCATGTAGAAGTGCTTCATATTTGGCTGTATTATTGGAGTCCGTATACATGATTTGCAACATGTAGCAGACTATGTCCCCCGTAGGGGATGTCAAGATGACACCAGCCCCCAGTCTGGCTAGCATTTTAGAGCCGTCAAAGTACATGATCAAGTTGGAGTATGAACTGTACTCTTTAGGGAGCTCGGCTTCCGTCCACTCAGCGACGAAGTCGGCCAACACCTAAGATTTAATAGCTCAGCGAGGCTTGTATGTTATTTCAAATGGTAAGAGCTCAATGGCCCATTTTGCTATGCGGTCGGTGGCATCCTAATTATTTATGATGTCATTGAGTGGTACTTCAGATGCCACCATGATTGAACACTCTTGAAAATACTGCTGAAGTTTTTGGGATGCCATAAAGACCACGTAAGCTATCTTCTGATAGTGAGGGTATCGGGATTTGCATGGTGTAAGGACCACCTATACATAGTATACTGGTTTTTGGATGGGGAATTTATGTCCCTCTTCCTCTCGCTCGACGACAAGTACGGCGCTCACTACCTGGTGAGTCACGGATATATAAAGCAACATAGGCTCGCCAACACTTGGGGCGGCTAGGATTGGGTTGCCTGCTAATAAGGTTTTTATTTCTTCCAATCCGGCTATAGCCGCATCCGTCCATTTGAAATGGTCGGTGCATCGGAGCAGTCGATAAAGTGGTAACGCCTTTTCTCCTAATCTGGAGATAAAGCGGCTCAAAGCTACCATGCACCCTACTAGTTTTTGGACCTGCTTTAAGTCTATTGGCATGGTCAATTGTGACAAGGCTCGGATTTTGGCTGGGTTCACTTCAATTCCTCTATTCGAAACAATGAACCCCAGCAGCTTACCGGCTGGAATGCCGAAAACACATTTTTCCGGATTAAGCCTTATGTCATATGTCCGGAGGTTGTCAAATGTGAGGCGGAGATCGTCCATCAATGATTCGACGTGTTTAGTCTTAATGACCACGTCATCCACATATGCTTCCACTGCTTTGCCGATTTGTTTTTCCAAACATGTTCGAATCATGCGTTGGTAAGTGGCACCAGCGTTTTTAAGCCCGAAAGGCATAGTGTTGAACCAAAAAGGCCCGTACGGGGTAATAAATGTCGTTGCGGCCTGATCGGACTCCATCTTAATCTAATGGTAGCCGGAGTAGGCATCGAGGAAACACAATGAGTCGTGTCCCGCGGTTGCGTCAATGATCTGGTCAATGCGTGGCAACAGGAAAGGGTCCTTGGGGCAAGCCTTATTGAGGTCTTTGAAATCGACACAGAGGCGCCAGGATTTATCCTTCTTTGGCACCATGACCAAGTTGGCTAGCCAGTTCGGGTGCTTGATTTCTCTAATGAACCTGGCCTCGAGTAGTTTAGCTAGCTCCTCCCCCATAGCTTGTCGTTTGGGTTTGAAAAATCACCGTAGCGTTTGCTTGACCGGTTTGAACCCCTTGATTATGTTGAGGCTATGTTCGGCCAATCTGCATGGGATACATGGCATGTGCGAAGGGTGCCAGGCAAAGATGACCCAATTTTCGCGCAAGAACGCTCGTAGGGCGGCATCGACCGTCGTATCCAGTTGTGCTCCAATGGACGTTGTTTTGTTGGGATCTATCGGGTGCACTTGAAATTGAACTATTTCATCTACTAGTTTGAAAGAGGTAGATTGGGCTTATTATCGAGGATCACATCATTTTTATCCACCATGGATCGCATGGAGGTTAGTTCTTCTGCCGCAAGGGCCTCGGATAGTGCCTCAAGGGCTAAGGATGCAGTTTTGTTTTCGGCGCAGAGTGCTTTATCCGGATCACTTGTAACTGTGATTATTCCATTAGGCCCCGGCATTTCAAGCTTCATGTACCCGTAATGGGGTATTTCTTGGAAGCGTGAGAAGGCGTCCCACCCTAAAAGGGTGTGATATCTGTTGTTGAAGGGGGCCACATGGAAGAGCAATTCTTCAGACCTGTAATTCTCCAGCATGCTGAATACTACATCAAGTTTGATTTTCCCCGAACATCGTGCTTCTCAACTAGGTATGATGCCTCGCAAGGTGGTACTGCTTTCCTCTATGCGGGCCTTGTCAATTTGCATTTTGTCGAGCGTGTCCTCATAGATGAGGTTAAGTCTGCTTCGGCCGTCCATGAGCAATTGGGTGAGTCGGAAGCCATCCACAATTGGGTTTAAGACCAAGGCGGCTGGTGCTCGGACTGATCGGGCCCTTGGTTCATCATCTGTGGTGAAAGTTATTGTTGCGTCGTTCCAAGGGCTCATTGCGGTTACTTGGTTGATTTCGGCGAGGTCGCGGAGCACCCTTTTGCGCCGATTATTTGAAGAGAAGGTCTCGAATACCGTAAATACGTGAAGATCGTCATCCTCCAGAGAATGCTTCTCTGGAGTAGTGTTGGTGAGGATAGCCTCATCACTTTTAGCCACCTGCCGGAGTAGCCAACATGCTCGGAGGTTGTGAGTTGGTTCGGTGCTCGGTGTCGCATGTATCTGACAGGGTTTGTCGACGAGTTCATTAAGAAATGTTCTGTATCCCGTAAAGGGTTTGTTTTTCTTACCGACGGGCTTATGATATGATGCCTCATAAGGGTGTATCTGTTTTGCCCGTGTGGTGGACTGCTTATAGGTAGCGGGTTCCAACCGGGATTTTTGGGCCTTCCATGTGCTTTCCATCGAGCAGTACTTCTGTACTAAGTGTGATAATTCCGTAAAGTTCTGTATGCAACGGTGGTTTAGGGCGTTCAAAATTCCCTCGTCCATACAATTACGATAAAAAACCAAAACTTCATCGTCATCGCAACAATCTTTAATCTTGTTTTTAACAAGGAGGAATTTTGCCCAGAAGTGATGGATCATTTCCTGAGGTTGCTGTCATATATACATTAGGTTACATATGCCTGGAGGGCCTGAATTACTGGGAGAGTATTGATTGTGGTGGGCAGGTGGGCTAAAACCCGAATCCCGACCCAAGATTGAGTCCGGAGCTTGAAAAGTCTCCGAGGTCACCAGTTCGGGTCCAGGAAGATCCAAGTGCTTTCCGGGCCCTATGTCCGACCCTGAGTTCGGAGGACGTGAAGTCTCATACCGAGGGAGGCTGTCCGGCTCGAGGGGCTCAAAGATCCAAACATAGCTGGTCTTTAACTTAGGGGAAGAAGTCTTTTCGTCTTGTTCCTCGACAACCGCTACCAGATGGGTAATCGACAGGGAATTGATTTCCCTCTGATTGGGTTTGAGCCCGATCCGATCATAATCTATTGCAAGCCCCAGGGAAGCGATGCGATATAGCAGCTCTTCCAAGGACGAGATGTCCGTCGGATCCATCTTTTTGGAGTGTTCAAGGTCGATGCAAAGGTGATGTTTGGCGATCGCGGGGGGCGTTGTCGGCTTGACGGTCGTGCGGGTGCCCACGGTGAAACTGCCAAGCCGAAGGACCTGTCCTGAATCTAGGTTCCTTCCAAAAGTGATATCATTGTTGATGACAAGGCGAGCCATCGATCCTTCTGTCGACAACATGGTGGAACTCTCAATGAAAGCACCAATGTTGGTGTCAAAACTGGCAGATCTCGGGTAGGGGGTCTTGAATAGTGCGTCTGAGGATTGATGATAACAAGGGACAAGTGGGACACAATGTTTACCCAGGTTTCGGCCCTCTTAATGGAGGTAAAACCCTATGTCCTGTTTGATTGTATTTGATGAGTATAGGGGTTACAAGAGTTGATCTACCTCGAGATCGTAATGGCTAAACCCTAGCTATCTAGCCTATGAGAATTCTGATGATCTCTATGAACTAAACCCTCTAGTTTATATACACAAGGAGGGGCCTAGGGTTGTACAAGGTCGGTTTGTGGAGGAAGGAAATAACACATCGAACACCAATCTTGCCGTCCACGCATATAGGAGTCCTACCCGGACACGGGGGAAAGTCTTCTGCTTGTATCTTCACGGCCCATTAGGCTGGCCCATATCAAATAGCCCGGACAACCGAGGACACCCCAATCCAGGACTCCCTCACCCCCTCCCACTAATGTAGACACTTTGAACATCTGGCAGACGCGGTCTGATGACTACTCTATAGTTCAGTGTGACATGCTCTACGGCTTAGAATCGGACTTCAAAGATGTTTTGAACGTCATGGATCATATGAGATGTTCTAGGAGTTGAAGTTAATATTTCAAGCAAATGCCCGAGTTGAGAGATATGAAGTCTACAACAAGTTCTATAGCTGCAAGATGGAGGAGAACAGTTGTGTCAGTGAACACATACTCAGAATGTTTGGGTACCATAACCACTTGACTCAGCTGGGAGTTAATCTTCCGGATGATAGTGTTATTGACAGAGTTCTTCAATCACTGCCACCAAGCTACAAAGGCTTTGTGATGAACGATAATATGCAAGGGATAGATAAGACAATTCCCGAGCTCTTTGTTATGCTCAAAGCTACGGAGGTAGAAATCAAGAAAGAGCATCAAGTGTTGATGGTTAACAAGACCACTAGTTTCAAGAAAAAGGGCAAGGTAAAGAAGAGGAACTTCAAGAAGAATGGCAAGCAAGTTGTCACTCCCGGGAAGAAGCCCAAGTCTGGACCCAAGCTTGAAACTGAGTGCTTCTACTGCAAAGCGACTGGTCACTGGAGGCGGAATTGCCCCAAGTATTTGGCGGATAAGAAGGATGGCAAAGTGAACAAAGGTATATTTGATATACATGTTATTGACGTGTACCTTACTAATGCTTGTAGTAGCGCCTGGGTAGATACTGGTTCTGTTGCACATATTTGCAACTCGAAACAGGGGCTACAGATTAAACGAAGATTGGCTAAGGACGAGGTGACGATGCGCGTCGGGAATGGTTCCAAGGTTGATGCGATCGCCATCGACACGCTACCTCTACATCTACCTTCGGGATTAGTTTTAGACCTCAATGGTTGTTGTTTGGTGCCAGCATTGAGCATGAACATTATATGTGGATCTTGTTGGATGCGAGACGGTTATTCATTTAATCAAAGAATAATGGTTGTTCTATTTATATGAGTAATATCTTTTATGGTCATGCACCCTTGAAGAGTGTTCTATTTTTGTTGAATTTCGATAGTGGTGATACACATATTCATAATATTGATGCCAAAAGATGCAAGGTTGATAATGACCGTGCAAACATATTTGTGGCACTGTTGTTTAGGTCATACTGTTGTAAAGCGCATGAAGAAACTCCATGCGGATGGAATTTTGGAATCACTTGATTATGAATCATTTGATGCTTGCGAACCATGCCTCATGGGCAAGATGACTAAAACTCCGTTCTCCGGAACAACGGAGCGAGCCACTGACTTATTGGAAATAATACATATCGATATATGCGGTCCAATGAGTGTTGAGGCTCGCGGCGGGTATCATTATTTTCTGATCTTCTTCTTCTTCTTCTCCTTCTTCTTCTTCTCCTTCTCCTTCTCCTTCTTCTTCTCCTTCTTCTCCTTCTCCTTCTCCTTCTCCTTCTCCTTCTCCTTCTCCTTCTCCTTCTCCTTCTTCTTCTTCTTCTTCTTCTTCTTCTTCTTCTTCTTCTTCTTCTTCTTCTTCTTCTTCTTCTTCTTCTTCTTCTTCTTCTCCTTCTCCTTCTTCTTCTCCTTCTTCTCCTTCTCCTTCTCCTTCTCCT
>NC_041382.1:431742041-431761965 GCF_002162155.2 Triticum dicoccoides
CACACGGGCATCGAGGGCAGCATATTTTATTCGCTCGTACGTTAAGGGATAATTCTCCCATCCAGACGACCTTAATGCCACCGTATCGTCACCCTTCTGAAGATTGGTACCGAGCACAAAATTTGCTACGTTGAATAGGGATGGTGTCTGTTTATCACAATCTTCTACAAGAATTTTGATTATGGTTTGTAGGTCAGCGATGCTTTTCAAATCAAGGTTGTACGGCTCCAGCTTCTGTTTGTCCCCTTCGATGGCTGCCCCACAGAAGTATACGTCCTCCCGAGACAAGAAATCGTGAAGCTCACCTGGTATGGAGGGCGAGTGTATGATGTGGTACACCAAAATATCATCTTCGAGGCACAGCTGAAGGATGGCGGCACGCTGGATCTTCCCAGGGGCACGCTCCGTGTACTCTGCGTCGAGACCGATGACCCTCATCTCTACCTTTTCGAGGGAGTTGGATACATTGTTGATCCACTGTTGAACAACCCTTGGGTGGACGGTGACGGTGGCAACTATGCGCATCGAGCCTTCGACGAGGACATGTTGGACGCTAAAAACCTGCATCTCGATCTCTTTCGCCATTTGGAACCGCTGGAATGGAGGGCTATGGTTTGGAGAATTAGGATTAGATGGCTAGTCTAACTGAAGTAGTAGATGATTATTGAAAGAGGTTAAAACAATGTGAACGCAGTGGGGTTTGGATGCAAATGAAGACGAAGGGGAGGTGAAGAAGCCGAGGAGAATCGGTTCCCGATTGAGAAGTAAATGGGACAAGTGGTGTGCAGGTAGTTGATTAGACGGCTAGGTAGACTAAACGAAAATGCTATGCGGGTAGACTGATGATTCATACCTGTTTGTGTACGTGCCCATTCTTCCTGATAGGTGGGACCTATGCAAACAGATAAAAAAATGTGTCGTAGCTTTTTTTTGAGCGCGTGAGTGGGAGACACAACATTCTTTGGTTAAGGAATACTCCCTCCGTTAGGTGAGTATAAGTCACCTTATGACAATCAGGATTTCCCAAAACCTTTAGGCGTGGAGCATTAACTTCTTGCTCGATCCCCTCCCAGCCTTGTTGTCCAGCATTCTCTTCCTCTGCTGTCGCGTTCTACCTTTCCATTTTTCCTCTTCTCAAGAGTGGAACGATCTGCATGCCGTCCTTGATGCACCAGAACGACCACTGCATGCATCGCGGCAGGGCGTTGATTGGGCATGCACGAGAATTTGGTTCTTCTCGCAATATGGATGATACCTGAACGATGAAGTGAACAGGCATGCTAGCACGGGAGACCTATTTCCGCTATACAATACTGGAGTACTCATGTTCCTACTACTACTACTAGTAGTAGTAGTAGTAGTAGTAGTAGTAGTAGTAGTAGTAGTAGTAGTAGTAGTAGTACAACTGTGGTACACTTGATGGTCAAAATACTATTATTCCGGTCCTCACAGTGAAGTGACAACACCCTGCGCCTGACACTAGTCCAGGCGGCGTGTTCGGGTTAGCAAAGTCAGCCTCACCCTGTGCACTGTGCAGTCTGTCACCGCCGCTGTACAGCACATTGGCGCCTCGCCTCGTCTCCCTCTCCGCTCCCATAGCACCACTCCATCTCCATCTCCTTCGCCGTCTCCGTCTCCATCTCACTGTGCCCCCATGTACCGTCGCCTCACTCGCCTCCCCCAGTACCACTATTCCCTCACTAGCCGCTCCAGCACCGACATCCTTCTCCCCCATAAATCAAGCCCCCTTCCAAACTCCACCATGGCCGAACGCGAGCCGCGCAGCATCCATATGAGCCGCGATTGGAGCAATCTCCCCAGTGACATCCTCGACCTCTATTGTTCGTGTATGGATATGTTGAGCGCCCTGCGGCTGGCTGCATGCTCGAGGGACATGCACATGGCCATCGTCGAAGTGAGGCCTAAGCTTTTCAAGACACCCTGCTTGCTGCTATCTGGTCTTGCGAGATTGGCTCACCATGATACGGAGGCGTACATGACGCCCCTCGACTTCAATCCGATCTCCATTAGCCGAAACTTCTTTGCAGGTATGTAGTGGGTCGCCGTACATCATTTCCCTCGACATTGATCCGATCACCATCGCCCGAAACTTCTTGGCAGGTATGTACTAGGTCGGCATGAACTCCCACTGGATGGCTGCCTTCAGAGAAGACGGTAAAAAGTTGGTGCTCGTGACCTTCCAGACCTCCCATGAGATTATCCTTCCTCCGTTGGATTATATAGAGTATTACCATCACGGTCCAAGTCATCTAGATTACCATGTCAGTTGGACGGACCTTGTTTTGCAGAAGATTGTAATCTGCCAAGTGCCCACACGACATGCGAATTACGTAGACTTCAAGCTAATTGCCTTGTTCGACCGCGGACTCGCCTATATTTATGCCGGTGTCTTCTTTAGCTGGAGAAAACTCAGCTCGCAGTGGATCATCGTCAAAACTGATACACACTTCTATGATGCTATTGAACACAATGGCATCATCTATGCGATCGACAAAGCAGATGGCAACATTTATTGCTGGGACATCGCGTGTAAGTTGTTTCCATCTCATGTTAGTGATGATGCCATGACACTGTTTGAACTTTTCGTGATGATTGGCATATCCCTATTTGAGCAGAATTTGAGTAGAACTATGGCAATGTATTAGAGACGCCGTAAATCAGCTATATTTGGAATGAGTTAATTCATGCGATTGTGACCATGTCATTACAACCAATTTGTACCCTGAATAATAAAATGGTTAGGAATATATGGATATTATCCTTATTTTACAGTAATCTATATACTACTACTAAATATGAGTGTGTATCAATGGCCATGTTAGTTTCCTCATTTTCATGATGTAGAAACATGCACCACACTGTTGGTTTCATCTAACCATACATTAGGGAAGTAAATGTGCACATGGAGAACTCTATATTTGGAAGTAGTGAAATCCTGCAATGCTTACCATGTGTACATACCTATATTCGCCCTTCAGCAATCAATGGCTAGAATAATATCCTCACAAAAATTTTGCCCACAGAACACGAGTATATAACAATGCATGGTCTGTTAGTTACCTTGAAGAATTTGTTTGTGAGGACAGAACATGATTACATAACATGCATGACATGGTAGTTTCCTGTGAAGAATCGATTGCGAGATAACATGAGTATAACCATGCATGGCACTTCTATATTTTCGAACCCAGTATACATTTCCCTGTATTTTCCTCTCAGTTCAAATAGGGACATATCAATGCTGTTTCTTGCATTATCCTACTCATACTCTGAACAATGTTGATCTTACATTAACAATGCCTATCCTTTTTGATATGATGCAGTGTCCCTACAGTTACTGCCCTTTGTAATCACACCACCTTTGCCAAAAACAGGGAAGCATAACTGGTTCCTCGCTCGATCAGACGACGGCAAAAGACTGATGATCATTCGGACACATGAGCCGGAAAAGTTATATTGCAAAAACCCCACTGTATACAAGCACCGTGTATTACGTGAGTATCTGGACAGTGGCTATTACGTCTATGAGCAGGATACCAGCTTATTGGGGCCTTTAGGATTTTTTAGTTGGAGGCGGGTAAACAACCTTGGTTCACACTCTCTGTTTCTCGGACTCAATTATCCGATTAACCAGGAGATCACCGTTGGCAAGGACCTTGATGGCAGAGAGACTCTGTTTGCTATGTAAAACTGTGTCTACACGGCGAGCCCTAGGAGTTCGGGAGCAAACTCACCTGATTGTCAACAATACAGCCTGCAGCCAACAGAAGGTGAGAATGACAAAGGCATCTGGATTAACTTTGATCCTTGGAAACAGAGTCCGGAGGGCACACGAGGTGCTCACGAGGTAGGGGTCGCGCCCAGAGGGGTAGGGCGCGCCCTCCACCCTCGTGGAGGCCTTGTGTCCTCCCCGGGCTGCTACTTATTTTTCTATTTTTCTAAATATTCCAAAACGGAGAAATATTGCCTTAAAAATTGTTTTGGAGTCGGCTTACTTACCGTACCACATACCTATTCCTTTACGGAGTCTGGAACGTTCTGGAAAGTGTCCCTTATGTACTCCTCCGGGGTTAAAATTTCAATAATATTAGTTTCAACATTTATAGGATTACCTGAGATATAGTGTTTGATCCTTTGACCGTTTACCACCTTCGGATTTGTGCCTGCGAAGTTGTTGATTTTTATGGCACCGGAAGGATAGACCTCCTCGATAACATAAGGACCTTCCCCATTTGGAGAGAAGTTTTCCTGCAAAAAATCTTAAACGAGAGTTGTATAGCAATACATAATGACCTACATTAAACTCACATTTTTGTATCCTTTTGTCATGCCATCTTTTAACCTTTTCTTTAAACAACTTGGCATTTTCATAAGCTTGGGTTCTCCATTCATCAAGTGAGCTAATATCAAATAACCTCTTCTCACCGGCAAGTTTGAAATCATAGCTGATCTCTTTAATAGCCCAATATGCCTTATGTTCTAGTTCGAGAGGTAAGTGACATGCTTTTCCATAAACCATTTTATATAGAGACATACCCATAGGATTTGTGTATGCAGTTCTATAGGCCCATAATGCATCATTCAGTTTCTTGGACCAATTCTTTCTAGACCTATTGATAGTCTTTTGCAAAAATAATTTGAGCTCTCTATTGCTCAATTCTACATGACCACTAGACTGCGGGTGATATGGAGATGCAATTCTATGATTAACGTCGTATTTAGCAAGCATCTTACGGAAAGCACCATGAATAAAGTGTGAACCACCATCAGTCATTAAGTATCTAGGGACTCCAAACCTCGGAAAAATAACTTCCTTAAGCATTTTAATAGAAGTGTTATGATCAGCACTACTAGTTGGAATAGCTTCTACCGACTTAGTAACGTAATCAACAACAACTAGAATATGTGTATATCATTAGTGGCAGGAAAAGGTCCCGTATAATCAAAGCCCCAAACATCAAATGGTTTAATAACAAGTGAATAATTTATAGGCATTTCTTGACGTCTACTAATATTACCAATTCTTTGACATTCATCGCAAGACAAAACAAACTTACGGGCATCCTTGAAGAGAGTAGGCCAATAAAAACCGGATTGCAATACCTTATGTGTAGTTCTATCTGCAGCGTGGTGTCCTCCATAAGCCTCGGAGTGGCACTTGCGTAGGATCTGTTCCTGTTCATGCTCAGGTACACAACGTCTAATAACACCATCTACTCCTTCTTTATAAAGATGTGGGTCATCCCAAAAGTAATGTCGCAAGTCATAGAAAAACTTTCTCTTTTGTTGGTATGTGAAGCTAGGCGGTATAAATTTAGCAACAATATAATTAGCATAATCAGCATACCATGGGGTGCTATGAGAAGTACTTATGACGTCCAATTGCTCATCAGGAAAGCTATCATTAATAGGTAGTGGGTCATCAAGAACATTCTCTAACCTAGATAAGTTATCCGCAACGGGGTTCTCAGCTCCTTTTCTATCAACTATATGCAAATCAAATTCTTGAAACAGGAGAACCCATCTAATAAGTCTAGGTTTTGCATCTTTATTTTCCATAAGATATTTAATAGCAGCATGATCTGTGTGAATAGTTACTTTAGAATCAACTATATAGGGTCTGAACTTATCACAAGGAATTACAACTGCTAAAAGTTCCTTTTCGGTAGTAGCATAATTTCTTTGAGCATTGTCTAGAGTCTTACTAGCATAATGGATAACATTTAATTTCTTATCAACTCTTTGCCCTAGAACAGCACCTACAGCATAATCACTAGCATCACACATAATTTCAAAGGGTAAATTCCAATCAGGTGGCTGAATAACAGGTGCAGAGACTAATGCTTTCTTAAGTATTTCAAATGCTTCTACACAATCATCATCAAAGACAAATGGTACATCTTTTTGTAATAAATTAGTCAGAGGCCGAGAGATTTTTGAGAAGTCCTTAATGAACCTCCTATAAAATCCGGCGTGACCAAGAAAACTTCTTATACCTTTGATGTCCTTGGGACATGGCATCTTTTCAATAGCATCAACCTTGGCTTTATCAACTTCAATACCTCTTTCAGAAACTTTGTGCCCCAAAACAATACCTTCATTAACCATAAAGTGGCAATTTTCCCAATTCAAGACAAGATTAGTTTCTTCACATCTCTGCAAAACTCGAGCAAGATTGCTCAAGCAATCATCATAAGAGGAACCATAGACGGAAAAACCGTCCATGAAAACCTCACAAATTTTCTCGCAAAAGTCAGAGAATATAGCCATCATGCATCTTTGAAAGGTAGCACGTGCATTACATAAACCAAAAGGCATACGTCTATAAGCAGAAGTACCAAAAGGGCAAGTAAAAATGGTCTTTGATTTATCTTTAGCCGACACAGGTATTTGAGAGAAACCAGAATAACCATCTAGAAAGCAATAATGTGTATGTTTGCATAATCTTTCTAGCATTTGATCAATAAAAGGTAAGGGGTAATGATCTTTCTTAGTAGCCTTATTTAATTTGCGGAAATCAATTACCATCCTATAACCTGTGATAATTATTTGCGGAATCAATTCATCTTTATCATTAGGGACAACAGTAATACCTCCCTTTTTAGGGGCACAATGGACAGGACTTACCCACTGACTATCAGCAACGGGATAAATTATACCTGTCTCTAGAAGCTTGAGTATTTCCTTTCTTACCACTTCTTTCATTTTAGGATTCAAATGTCATTGAGGATCATAAACTGGTTTGGCATCAGCTTCCAAATTTATTTTATGTTGACATAGAGTGGGACTGATGCCCTTAAGATCATCTAGAGTATATCCAATAGCAGCACGGTGCTTTTTCAGAGTTTTCAATAATCTTTCTTCTTCATGCTCTGAAAGATTAGCACTAATAATGACAGGATATATTTTCTTTTCATCAAGATAAGCATATTTAAGATTATCAGGCAACGGTTTAAGCTCAAACACGGGATCACCCTTGGGTGGAGGAGGATCCCCTAGGATTTCAACAGGCAAATTGTGTTGCAGAATAGGTTCATGTTTAAAGACTACTTCATCTATTTCCCTTCTTTCATTCATGAACATATCATTTTCATGGTCTAGCAAATAGTGTTTTAAAGGATCACTAGGAGGTACGGCAATAGAAGCAAGACCAATAATTTCATCCTTACTAGGAAATTCTTCCTCACGATGTTGTTTACTAAATTTAGAGAAATTAAACTCATGAACCATATCATCCAAGCCAACAGTAACCACATTCTTTTTGAGGTCTATCATAGCATTAACAGTATTCAAGAAGGGTCTACCAAATATAATGGGACAAAAGCTATCTTGTGGAGAACCAAGAACAAGAAAATCAGCGGGATATTTGGTTTTCCCACACAAGACTTCAACATCTCTAACAATTCCCACTAGTGAAATAGTATCTCTATTGGCAAGTTTAATTGTAACATCAATTTCTTCTAACTCGGCAGGTGCAATCTCATGCATAATTTCTTTGTATAAGGAATGAGGTATTGCACTAGCACTAGCACCCATATCACATAAGCCATGATAACAATGATCTCCTATTTTAACAGAAATAATGGGCACGCCTACCACAGGTCTATGTTTATCTCTATCACAGGTTTAGCAATTCTAGCAGTTTCACCAGAGAATTGAATAACATGCCCATCAATATTATCAGACAAGAGATCTTTAACAGTAGCAATATTGGGTTCTACTTTTGACTTGCTCAGGAGGTGTATAAGTCCTAGTATTGCTTTTACGAACAACAGTTGAAGCTTTAGCATGACCCTTCATTCTAACAGGGAAAGGTGGTTTCTCATCATAAGAAGTAGGAACAATAGGATCATTATAAGTGACAATCTTTTCTTCAACTTTAATAGGTGCAGCTACTATTACTTATATGGGAGGATGATATTTAAACCACTTCTCCTTCGGGAGATCCACATAAGTAGCAAAATATTCACACAAATAAGCTACTATCTCAGAGTCAAGTCCATATTTAGTGCTAAACTTACGGAAAATATCGGTATCCATAAAAGATTTAACATAATCAAACTTAGGTGTCATACCTGACTCCTTACCTTCGTCGAGGTCCCAATCTTCAGAGTTGCGTTTAATTCTATCCAATAAATTCCATCTCAATTCAATAGGCTTCATCATAAAAGAGCTAGCACAAGAATTATCGAGCATGGTGCGATTGTTATCAGAAAGCCGAGCATAATTTTTTTGCATAATCACTTCTCTTGCGATCTCATGATTGGGGCATGAATATAACATTGATTTAAGCCTCCCCCAAGCTTGAGGGATGCTTTCTCCTTCGTGAGGC
Source organism: Triticum dicoccoides (assembly GCF_002162155.2). Lineage (NCBI taxonomy): Eukaryota > Viridiplantae > Streptophyta > Magnoliopsida > Poales > Poaceae > Triticum > Triticum dicoccoides. The sequence goes on from NC_041382.1 coordinate 431,750,395, forward strand.
CAATAATTATATATATAATTGCGATCACGATGAACAAGATGCATAGGGTAATACTTTTGATGAAATTCCAATTTCACTCTTTTATATTTCCATGATCTCGTATCATCACATAGCCTATACCATGTCAATGCATCTCCCTCCAAAGATAAAGGGAAAGCCTTCTTCTTAACAACATCATCGGGTATACCTGCAAGCTTAAATAGTCCACAAATATCATCCACATAGCGTAGATGTTCATCAGGATGCTTTGTTCCATCTCCTGTAAAAGTGTTAGCTAGCAGTTTTTCCATCATACCCGAAGGAATTTCAAAAGGAGTTTCATTTTCAATAGGTTCAGTAGGTTGAGGAGCAACTCTTTGCTCAACTGGACGGGGTGAAGATACCCCGAACAAGCCCCTCAAACAATTACTTTCCATAGTAGCAAGTGACAGAAAATTTCAGCACACTAAATAAAATTTTCCTTACCAAATTCCACCTACCAAAGGCGCTTCACTCTCCGGCAACGGCGCCAGAAAAGAGTCTTGATGACCCACAAGTATAAGGGATCTATCGTAGTCCTTTCGATAAGTAAGAGTGTCAAACCCAACAAGGAGCAGAAGGAAATGATAAGCGGTTTTCAGCAAGGTATTCTCTACAAGTACTGAAATAAGTGGTAACAGATAGTTTTGTGATAGGATAAATGGTAACGAGCAACAAGTAACAAGAGTAAATAAAGTGCAGCAAGGTGGCCCAATCCTTTTTGTAGAAAAGGACAAGCCTGGACAAACTCTTATAATAGGAAAAGCGCTCCCGAGGACACATGGGAATATCATCAAGCTAGTTTTCATCACGCTCATATGATTCACGTTCGGTACTTTGATAATTTGATATGTGGGTGGACCTGTGCTTGGGTACTTCCCTTACTTGGACAAGCATCCCACTTATGATTAACCTCTATTGCAAGCATCCGCAACTACAACAAAAGTATTAAGGTAAACCTAACCATAGCATGAAACATATGGATCCAAATCAGCCCCTTATGAAGCAACGCATAAAGTAGGGTTTAAGCTTCTATCACTCTAGCAACCCATCATCTACTTATTACTTCCCAATGCCTTCCTCTAAGCCCAAATAATGGTGAAGTGTTATGTAGTCGACATTCACATAACACCACTAGAGGTTAGACAACACACATCTTATCAAAATATCGAACGAATACCAAATTCACATGACTACTAATAGCAAGACTTCACCCTTGTCCTCAGGAACAAACGTAACTACTCACAAAGCATATTCATGTTCATAATCAGAGGGGTAATAATGTGCATAAAGGATCTGAACATATGATATTCCACCAAATAAACCAACTAGCATCAACTACAAGGAGTAATCAACACTACTAGCAACCTACTAGCACCAATCCCGGACTTGGGGACAAGAATTGGATACAAGAGATGAACTACGGTTTGGAGATGAGATGGTGCTGGTGAAGATGTTGATGGAGATTGCCCTCTCCCGATGAGAGGAGCGTTGGTGATGACGATGGTGATGATTTCCCCCTCCCGGAGGGAAGTGTCCCCGGCAGAACAGCTCTGCCGGAGCCCTAGATTGGTTCCGCCAAGGTTCCGCCTCGTGGCGGCGGAGTCTCGTCCTGAAAGGTTCTTTTCTATTTCTTTTCTCATTGAAAGACTTCATATAGGAGAAGATGGACGTCGGAGAGCCACCAGGGGGCCCACGAGGTAGGGGGGCGCGCCCAGGGGGGAGGGCACGCCCCCACCCTCGTGAGCAGGGTGTGGGCCCCCTGGCCTTCATCTTTGGCAGCGATTTTTATTTATTTATTTTAAGACATTCCGTGGAGTTTCAGGACTTTTGGAGTTATGTAGAATAGGCCTTCAATATTTGCTCCTTTTCCAGCACAGAATTCTAGCTGTCGGCATTCTCCCTCTTCATGTAAACCTTGTAAAATAAGAGAGAATAGCCATAAGTATTGTGACATAACGTGAAATAACAACCCATAATGCAATAAATATTGACATAAAAGCATGATGCAAAATGGACGTATCACATACCCTGCAAAAACAAGTTAGACGTCCTCTAATTATTGTTGCATATTTTACGTGGCTGATATTGGTATCTAGCAAGAATGATTCTTACCTATGCAAAGCCACAATGGTGATATGCAAGTTGCTATTTAACCTTCTACAAGGACTGCCTTTGTCGAATCTGATTCAGCTAAGGTGGGAGAGACAAACACCCGCCAGCCATATTTATGCAATAGGTTACATGTCGATCGATGGAACCGGTCTCATGTACGTGGACATGTAAAGTTGGTCCGGGCCGCTTCATCCCACAATACCGCTGAATCAAGAAAACATCAAGGAAGAAAGCAATCTGAATATCAACGCCCACAAACTCCTTTGTTTTCTACTCATGATGTCATCTACACAAGACTAAGCTCATGAGGCCACTGTTGGGGAACGTTGCATGGGAAACAAAAAACTTCCTACGCTCACCATTATCAATTCAAGAGATGAACAACTACGAGAGGAGAGATTGCATTTACATACCCTTGTAGATTGCTAATCGGAAGCATTAAGAAACGCGGTTGATGTAGTCGAACGTCTTCGTGATCCAATCATGATCTGTCCCGCGAGCACCGGATCCAAGTGTACGGCTTGATGACGCCTTCACCTCCTTGATCCATCGAGCGATGGTGAAGTAGTAGCTCGAGTCCTCCGGCAGCATGACGGCGTGGTGGCAGTGGTGGTGGTGGAATCTAAGTAGAGCTTCGCTAAGCACTACCGAGAGGAAGAGGACTACGAGGGAGAGGAAGGGTCGCGTCGTTGCATAGATCGGTGCGGCTGCCCTCCCTCTACCCCTCTATATATAGGGGGAAGGGTGGAGGGGCGCCCCTAGGGTTCCCCTAGGGGGCTGGCGGCCTAGATGGGGGAGGCCAGGGTTTGGGTGCCCCCCAGGTGGCTTGCCCCCCAAGCAAGGGGGAGGCAGACCTAGGGGGCGCACCACCTCCCTGGTGGTCGTGGGATGGGGTGGGGGGGGGTGCACAACCCCTTAGTGGGCTGGTGTGACCCCTCCCCTTGGCCCATGAGGCCCCCAACACTTGTTGGGGGCCCCCGAAACACCTTTCGGTCCTCCTGGTCATTACCCGGTACCCCCAGAACACTTCCAGACTCCTATGCCCTTCATCCTATATATCAATATTCAACTCTCGGAGTTGCTCGTCACGTTTGGGATCTCATCTGGGACTCCGAACAACCTTCGGTTAACACCATAACAACTCAACTATATATCGTCACCAAACGTTATGTGTGTAGACCGTGCGGGTTTGAGAACTATGCAGACATGACCGAGTCACCTCTATGGTTAATAATCAATGGCGGGACCTGGATGTCCATACTAGTTCCTACATATTCTACAAAGATCTTTATCGGTCGAACCTTGATATCAAGGATTCAGACAACCCCGTATGCAGTTCCCTTCGTCTATTGGTATGTTACTTGCTTGAGATTCGATCGTCGTTATCGCCATACCTAGTTCAATCTTGTTACCGACTAGTCTCTCAACTCGTTTCGTAATACAAGATTCCATGGCTAACCCATTAGTCGCATTGCTTGCAAGCTCATTGTGATGTTGTATTACTAAGTGGGCCCTGAGATACCTCTTTGTCATACGGAGTGACAAATTCCAGTCTTGATCCATGCCAACTCAACAGACACCCTCGGAGATACATGTAGAGCACCTTTCATAGTCACCCAGTTATGTTCTGATGTTTGGTACACAGAAGGCACTCCTCTGATGTCAGTGAGTTGTATGATCTCATGGTCATAGGAACATATACTTGACATGCAGAAGACGATAACAATATACTTGATACGGTCATATGCTACGTTTATAGTTTGGGTCTTGTCCATCACATCATTCTCCCAATGATGTGGTCCCGTTATCAAATGACAACGCATGCGTATGGCTAGGAAACCACATCCATCTTTGATCAACGGACTTGTCCAGTAGAGGCTCACTAGGGACATGTTGTTGTCTATGTATCCACACATGTATTTGAGTTTCTGGTTAATACAATTATGGCATGGATAATAAACAATTATCCTGAACAAGGAAATATAATAATAACCACTTTATTATTGCCTCTAGGTCATACTTCCAACAACCTCTTCGAGAGGGACTGAACCTGGGTAAACGCCATGTCTTTTGTTCGTCCTATTACCATCTAGCTAAGATCACCAGCTCGGGACCCCCTTCCCGAGATCTGCCGGATTCAACCCTGACATTGGTGGCCCATACAGGTCCCGTTGTGTGGTCAGGACAGATCGCTAGCTCATCTTTGGATTGACAACAACATTTGCTGTGGGAAGAGCTTCTTCCTCAGTCAATTCTTCATCTTGGCAGTGTCATGATCTACGCCAATGCTTCTGGCCATATCGGCCAGATCAAGAACTTCTCTTCAAGCCAGACCATCAGGTTTGGAAACATGGAGTATGCTGCGGATGCCCGTGGAGAACTTGTGTTTGTAGGCTGGGTGTCCAACCAGTCTAAGGAATCCACCGACGCTGATACGCCAATCTTAGACTTGATCTCAGATCAGGACCATGATGCAGATTACTCATTGGATATGGCTTCGAGCTTGGATCCGAACACTTCCCCATCTGTCTTGGTTTTCTCATGACAGATGTCCTCGTGAGAGAACTTAGTCGTGAGGCCATCGCTACTAGGTGATTGCTTGAACGGGGTTGGTCGAAATCGAGAGGCGTGAGTTTTACCTAGGTTCGACCCCTCGTGGTGGAGGTAAAAGCCTACATCCTGCTTGATTGATATTTATTATGATGATCTCGATTACAAGGGTGCTATTTCTCTACCTCTACTCTCGAGAGTCTCTACTTTGATCTTGTCTAAGACTTGTCTGTCTATCTTGACCTCAACTTGTCCCTCTTGGGGTGCCTTGCCCCTCTTTATATAAGTTGAAGGGGTTGACTTACATGTAGAGTCCTCGTAGGACTACAACTAGTCTCTTTTCTATTACAAGCCGGATACTAGTCCGGGTCTTGCTTCCCTTGCCAGGTGTTGCCTCCCTTGTCAGGGAACTTTCCTCTTCTTGGACCTTCTTTGTGAACCGGCCCTCCAAGCCTCTCCGTAATCCGGCCTTCTACCAGGTTGCACACTAGGACTTAGTCCTTGTCATCCAGGTTGACCCGGTAAGCGAGGTGACCCATGAGCCGCGAAGTGATGGGTCGGGTCATGCCTCCTAGCCGGGTCAAAACGTGGGGAATATCCCCAACATTAGCCCCCAGGTTAGCTTGAATTTATTCAAGCTAAGCTCCTGAAAACAAGAATAATTAAAACGTCAAGAGAAAAAAACTGCTCTGCTCAAAAGACCGCCTTTATTCAATGAACCAGCTTCTGGAAAAAACTGGAAAAAACTGAATTTATTTTCATATCAACGAGCCAGCTTCACAATCGACTTGCTGGTGCATGTCCTTTGCAGGGAAATATTGAGAATAATAACCCATCTGTTATTGAGCCAAATTCTCTAAGACATGAAGTGCTTGCCGGGTTGTTTGACATAGTAAATTTCAAATTACGGATGAAATAATACCAGCTTGTGGATATAAAGCTTTGTCGAGTTAGGAGCATCAAATTTTCCAGGTCATGGAGGTTGATACCACTGGGTCATGGAATTGGATTCTTGGGAATTTTGGGCTTCTTTGTCATCAACAAGCTTGCTTCATAATCACTTGCTCACACTAGTTCCTTGCGGAAAAATATTGGGAAATAAAACACCCATCTGTCGTTGAGTTGGCTTTTCCGAATTTTGGGAATAAGAAAGCCATATGATGTTGAGCCAGCTTTCCGGGCCTTTCTATGAATAACTTAGAGGAAATAAACTTTGCAAATTTCTTCATCAAGAATATGAGACCCGGTTTGCTCAAAACTGAGAACTTGAAGGTTTTCCTACCTTATATCCATATTACTTGTTGCCCCCAAGTCACAAGAGTAGAACATAGTGATACCTTAAGACTTGCTTAAATATAAATATTGCAACTTTGGAGAAATTCGAGTTGTTCATCTGAGTCGTCAATCATAAACTAAATGTTTTGCATTTCACATATGTAGCCCCCAAGGGCTGGCTCATCAGTATGTGATGGGCTGGGTCTTCAATTTGGGCCTGATGATATATTGAAACAACTGAACGCTGTAGCCCGCAAGGGTCGGGTTGTCTTGCCTACAAAAACCTGGGACTTATAATTATCTTATGTTCATAAAACTTCAGCCAGTGTAGCCCCCAAGTGCCGGGTTGTCTTGCCTGTAGCAACTTGAGATTTGAACTTAATCTTCAATGTTGTAGATATATACTTGAATAAAGAGCGACCTATAGCCCCCAAGGGCCAGGTCATTCTAAAAATGATGAGCCGGTTCTTCCTTGAATCGACACTTGAATAAAAAACAACCTGTAACCCCCAAGGGCCGGCTCATCTCCTTGAGATAGCCGGGTCTTCTGATAATGTGATGATTTGAAAAGCGACTTGCATTAGCCCCCAAGTGCCATGGTGCATGTGTAACACCCTGGTTTTTGGCCCTTTATTTTTCTTTTTGATTTATTTGTTTTTTTACTCTGATTTTCTTTTTGGAGTGGATCTGTGGATTTGAAACATCGGAGACCTTCATTTCTTTTCCTCCCAAGTGGCTCATCATTATCAAATCTTTCCCAAGACCATGTCATTTCATTTCTAGCCCAACCCCAAAATTCTTTTCTAAGGAATATTCCTTTTTCTATTAAAGGAATAGACCTCTTTGACAGGTTGTGATGCAACCTATATTTCTGCCTTCCACAAAATTCCCAAATAATTCTCATAGTTTGTTTGGATCATATATGCCCCAAATATGTCCAAACTTTTCTTTCCTAGCCCAAAAATAATCTACCAATAATATTTCTTCATTTCTGCCCAGAGTGGCCTTCTGTGAAGGAAGTGCCACCTACCTTTTCATGATTGCTCCCAAACTTTTTGGGTCTGCTCTTAAATCCAAATCATTGCCTCACGACAAAATTCAGCTCCATTTGCCTAGTGAATCTTCCTCAGTGATTTTTCAAAGTTTCTGTCAGACAGAAGCCCTATTGAAGGAAGTACTAGCTAGGAGTATCCAAATGAGTTGACATTTTGCACACTCCTTAATGTGCTCATATAATCACACTTCTCCAAATTTTAGACCCATCCAATCACCTATGTGAGCACAACTTCTAATTTTTGATTCTGTTAATATTTTCAGGTTGTGAAGCAAGTATAATTTATATTGCTCCTACCCATATATCTACTCTCCACCAAATTTGGGATCATTTAAGCAATCCCATTTCTCTCCAAAATTATTCCAACTTTCTGGACAGAGAGGATGCCTGTGAAGGAAGTACCATTTTGGCAAGTCCAAATTGTATGAAATTTTTACAGAGTCTTCCTATGCCCATATAATTAGGCCTTGCCAAATTTCAGCTCAAGTGGCTACTATATGCGAGTGCATCATCCAAATCCCTTTTCTGGACCAAATCTGCTGTTACAAAGCAACCATGTTTATATTGGTCCATTTCTTCTCTAATCGCACAGGATCACAGTCCTTCCTATGATAACCCTCCCAGACATCATATTTGGCCCTTAGCACCTCTCTGTTGATCACAGTGACCTGATAAAGCTTGCTACGACAAACTTGCATCAAAGCCTCACATCTCTCCTTGGCTCCTTATCCCGATCTTTCACTTCTGGGCTACCTTGGGGAGCAAGGACTTGACTCTAGACAAGGTTTGACAACCCCTCTTGTCCTCTCCGTGCCATGTCACGTGGTGACCACGTTGGATCTTGCTTGTGCGCGTGCTCTGCTTGTTGTGGTCGCGTCGAAAACGTCATTTTGCTTCGCCCCCTGTCCTCTGCCCATCCTCTCGCGCCCTCCATGTCTTATAGATCCCTCCTCCTCCCATGTAGCTCACTAGACCCCTCCCTCCCTCTAAAAACCTCCTCGCCGGCACTAGCCGCTGCGCGCCCACGGGAGCACAGTGGTCGACCGCCTTTGTTCTTCACCATGTCTTGTTCTTCCCTGCTCCGCCATGCTCGCTCGTCCCTCGTGTCACGGGGTCTGCCCGCTACTCTCTCCCATCGCTCTCGAGCTCTCTGCCCTCTCCAGAACCCTCCTTGCCGGTGCTAGCGGCCACGCCCACGAGCGCACAGTGCGACGACCGCCCCTATTCATGCTCAGTCCTCTTCCTTTGCTTCCTGGCGTCATCTTCTACTCCGTGAACCTCCCCTGCTCTCTCCGGTCACCTCCTCGCCCTCTCGTGACCCTGCCATCGCCAGAACCTCGGACAAACCCAAGCGGCGGCTCTCGATCAAGGGCACCGCACCCTCGCCTATATAAGCCGCCCCGGCCGTGTCTCTCCTCACCTCTCGCCTCACCCACCCGCTCTAGCCCCCCTGACCCCTCCATCGAGCTTGAGCGGTCGTCCTCGTCGCCCATTGCTGCCTTGGCCACCACCGGCCGCTAGCTAAATCCGCTCGAGCCGAGCCTCCTCTCCCCCTCATCCAATCTCCATCACATTCCCTAAACCACAACGGAGCTCTTCAGCACTTCGCCTCGTCAGTGGAGTGACGTCGCGCCAAACGCATCTTCATCTATCACAGCCGCCTACCATGGTTGCTGCCCTGCTCGACTCCGAACTCCCCGGGATGCGTGAGTGGTCCAGGCGGGTCTGACTCGGCCTCCTGATCACGCCGGTAGGCCGCACGGCCTGAGCGGTGGCCGGTAGCACCGTCAGTCACCATCAGGGTCCTCCCCTCCCTTCGGTCCAGTGTAGGTGCGGGAGGAAGGAACACAATCCTGCGAGGAGGGCCCCCACCCCCTATGACCCCACATGTCATCGAGTGCGGCCGGTCCAATCAGCGTAAGTGGAAGTGTATTTCCTAAAATATGCTTTCGTGCTTCGAAAGCACACTTCATTTGTTCTTTGTGCAAGAATACACTTTCACTGCCTCGAAAACGTATTTCTCTAAATACACTTTCTATTTTTCAGCTGCGGGCGCCGAAACCTCTATATTGTGAACGTTCGTCAGTTAAGAGCAGAAAAGCACATATCCTATTAGTTTTTCTTCCTAACGAACGAACAGCCAACACTTTTCTCTCCTACTCCAAATGAGGTGATTCCAAAGCCCAGTTCTTCGTCTCGTTGAGCTCGTTCCGATGGGATCATTTTCATCATGTGATAACATTCTGAAAATGACCATTTTGCCCCTACCCTTATTCAGCCCCCTCCGAGGGAGAACATTTTCCGGTGATTCTTTCAGCGAGCTTCTCGCACTTCCTCCCGGTGAATCCCTCCCTCTCAGGCAAGCCACACCCTCCATTTGCATGACTGCAATGCAATATCATGGTTTATTTTTTTGAACTTATTTAAAATATTACATTAGCTATGTATGATTTGTTCATGGCATTTCTTGGAGTTGTTTTGATCTTGCCATTGCCATGATGTTGTTTGGATTACTAGGACTAATGCTTGCAGATGGTGGATGACATGTGGCCATTGGATTAGTAGTGGCTTATATTATTTTCATCATGCTGGTATCTGATATTATGCTTTGGAGTATTATTTTGGAATTGATGCTATCATATGGATCTCAGGTTAATATCTTGATATTGTTATTGGATTAGTAGCATCATAGTCTTTGGATTCAGCATGATCTTAGTAGTATGCTACCCTTGGGGTTTATTATGAGGTGACTATATGATTCTCTAGACTGTTTGTTGGATATTGCTATAAATTGGATCACAGGTTGATACATGATATCAGAGCACTGGTACAACGAGGTGCTATACAAATGGTTTTTAACCCCTTTTTGCGGCAGCATTTGGAACCGTCGCCAAGTGAGTGTGGGCGATAGGGGGTCCTTCCCACTTGACCCAGAAACGGTCGGGGATAGGGACTTGATGCATATACAGTACTCGCTACTCATTTGTGCTCGCATTGCCATCGTAGTCGGTATTCTGTGGTGCTATGTTTACGATGCGTGTCCCATCACAAACGGTTCACTATTATAGAACGTGTATGATAAGAAGACAATCACACACATTCGCTTTTCCCAAACTGTATGCGATAAATAATTAATAAGATTAGCTAATCGTCGTACGAGTGTCGGACAGGATTATGAAACGTCGGACCTTCGCAACATCGTCGTACACGACAACTATCGCATGTGCTATTCTATGGTGCAACATTTACGATGCATACCACATCAGAAACAGTTCATGGTTGTGAATTGGGTACGATAAGGCAACTATCACAAACGTTTAGTTTGCCCGCACCGTTTGTGATAGTCTGACATCGCACACGCTTTGCAAACGGCAACTATGTGCATGCTTGCACATGTTTCCTCTCTGTGAACCATGTCAGATTATGATGTATATCGCAAACGTTTGTGTTTTACCAACCGTGTGTGGTGTAACGACCTGCAGAGCGTAATTTCACCGTAATTTAATTGCTGCTATTTCAAATTGTACCAGATTTGAATATGAATGTATGCTACAGCTTTATTCATATCCATCAGGTTCAAACAACCAATGCATTATTCGATTCATAGGTACATATGTTCAAGAATTACATAAGAACCAAATAAAGAATGATGAACCACAGTTGTATACTTGTACTATTAAAGACGCTGAAGAAAGAGGCGAAATACATTCTGGTTGCTGAACAAGGTGAAGCGGAATGCCCATATTGTGCCCTCCTCCATTCATAATGCATGTCCGACTCTAGTCCAACCCCTTGTGATGGTCGATCACCCATCCTTCACGGTCTTCATGAAAACATATAGATAATCATCGTGTTATGATAGAAATACTTTAACCTTTGCATGCCCACCAATCATGTAGTTTGAGAGGTAATCTTGGGTAAACTGCTTAGGCAACCACTTCAAAGGAAAAAGATTCAGACATTGTCATCTAGCATAACTCATTATGGGCAGCAAAAAGAAGGCTGCAGAGTTCTTACTTACCATCCTGCAGTTCACTGTTGTCTTGGATAAAGTGTAAACAAATACTTTAATTGCCATCTTTTGACCCATTTTAGTAACAATCTTTATTAGCTTCCTCAATTGATGCTGGTTCATCAATATCTCATTGCCCCATACGCAGAAAGGGTCAAAGCGCGGATCTTTACCAATGACATATGTACCTAAAAGCACCAAGTTAATATTTGAAGCTAAACATCAATTGCACAATGATGTAGTACAACACTCTATTATAATATCTTATAACATCCAATATACTCACATATTAGATGAATTACATCTTATATTATGGGCCAGAAGGAGTTTATTGCATTCTTATAAATTATCGGTTGATTAACTGTTGTTGTAACCATGGGTTACAGTTAGTTTGAGCTAGTTCGGGCTCAAATAGCCCTAAAGTATATCCAAACATGAGGGCAAGTTTGAACTAGTTGCATCTAACCCACACAAAAAAACTATCCAACCCAAGAGGTGCTAACAACAACAACAACAACAACAACAACAACAACAACAACAACAACAA
>NC_041382.1:431765613-431769221 GCF_002162155.2 Triticum dicoccoides
ACAACAATAGTAGCAGCAACAACAGCAACAACAATAACAACAACAACAACAACAGTAGTAGCAACAACAGCAACAACAACAACAACAACAACAACAACAACAACAACAACAACAACGACGATGACGACGACGACGACAACAACAACAACAACAACAACAACAACAACAACAACAACAACAACAACAACAACAACACAAACAACAACAACAACAACAACCCATTACGTTGTCTTCCTTGTCCAACGTCAACTCTTTAGCATGTCATATTTTAATGAGTGCTCACAATCATAAAAGATGTCCAAGATAGTATATTTATATGTGAATACCTCTCTTTCTTTATTACTTCCTATTAATTGCAACGATGACCAAAACTATGTTTGTTAGCTCTCAACAACTTTTATTCATTATACTCTTTCTATGTGAGCTCATTACTCTCCATTAGATCCATATGATCTCTTTGTTTCTTTTTATTCTTTCTCTTTTATTTTATCCACTCAAGATCATGACAAAATAATCAAGCCCTTGACTCAACACTAATCTTTATTATATATAGCTCACGGACTCGATTACATAGAAGGATCATAAAGCAAAACTCACAACTAGATCATACTAAAAGCTTTATACTACTAGATCAAGATATTACCAAAAGGGTCAAACTAAGAAAAACGGTAAAGATAGAAGTGATGGTGATACGATACCGGGGCACTCCCCCAAGCTTGGCAGTTGCCAAGGGGAGTGCCCATACCAAATACTCAGTTCTTCTTTGTTGGTGAAGAAGGTGATGTTTTGTTGATGGCGTAGGCTTCTTCCTTAATTTGCGCTTGAGAACAGAATTTTGGTCCCTTAGGTCCTTGATCTCCTGCTCCAGGCTCAATATATTTTTGCATAGTAACTGTTTGTTTTCCCGCAAGAGGCGAAAAGGGATAAACTCGATCTTAGGTTTCTTTACTCTATCAGGGAGGCTTGACTTTTTGAACTCCACAGGCATGTCCCCAAGTTGAGGTTGTGGGACTTCATCTTCATCTGAGCTCGTCTCCTCCTTTCCCTTAGGTTCATAGTCCTCTTCTTCTTCCGTAGTCCAACCACAATGCTCCACATCCCCATAGTCTTAAGGATCTGCAAGGTAATCAGCCACATAGCTCTCTCCTTCTGAATCCTGGGACGACATGTTGCTCAAATCTGCAGCAGGACAGCTCGAAACAAAGACAGGAGATATTTGCGTGATACGGGAGTCAAAACCTCCGGGAGATTATATATAGAATGTTTACCGACCAAAATATGTGTCTTGTAAGAAAACGTAGTCCAGAGAGCGCACGAGGTGCCCACGAGGTAGGGGGCGCGCCCTCCACCCTCGTGGAGGCCTCCTGTCCTTCCCGAACTGCTTCTTATTTTTCTATTTTTCTAAATATTCCAAAACGGAGAACTATTGCCACAAAAACTGTTCTGGAGTCGGTTTACTTACGGTACCACATACCTATTCCTTTTCGGAGTCTGAAACGTTCCGGAAAGTGTCCCTTATGTATTCCTCCGGGGTTACAGTTTCAATAACATTGGTTTCAACATTTATAGGATTACCTGAGATATAATGTTTGATTCTTTGACCGTTCACCACCTTCGGATTTGTGCCTTCGAAGTTGTTGATTTTTATGGCACCGGAACGATAGAACTCCCTGATAACGTAAGCACCCTCCCATTTAGAGAGAAGTTTTCCTGCAAAAAATCTTAAACGAGAGTTGTATAGCAATACATAATCACCTACATTAAACTCACGCTTTTGTATTGTTTTGTCATGCCATCTTTTAACTTTTTCTTTAAACAACTTGGCATTTTCTTAGGCTTAGGTTCTCCATTCATCAAGTGAGCTATTCTCAAATAACCTCTTCTCACCGGCAAGTTTGAAATCATAGTTGAGCTCTTTAATGGCCCAATAAGCCTTATGTTCTTGTTCGAGAGGTAAGTGACATGCTTTTCCATAAACCATTTCATACGGAGACATACCCATAGGATTTTTATATGCAGTTCTATAGGCCCATAAGGCATCATCAAGTTTCTTGGACCAATTCTTTCTAGATCTATTGACAGTCTTTTGCAAAATTAATTTGAGTTCTCTATTACTCAATTCTACTTGACCACTAGACTGTGGGTGATAAGGAGATGCAATTCTATGATTAACATCATACTTAGCAAGCATTTTACGGAAAGCACCATGAATAAAATGTGAACCACCATTAGTCGTTAAATATCTAGGGACTCCAAACCTTGGAAAAATAACCTCTTTAAGCATTTTAATAGAAGTGTTATGATCAGCACTACTAGTTGGAATAACTTCTACCCACTTAGTAACATAATCAACAACAACTAAAATATGTGTATATCCATTAGAGGCAGGAAAAGGTCCCATATAATCAAAGCCCCAAATATCAAATGGTTCAATAACAAGTGCATAATTCGTAGGCATTTCTTAATGTCTACTAATATTACCAATTCTTTGACATTCATCACAAGACAAGACAAACTTACGGGCATCCTTAAAGAGGGTAGGCCAATAAAAACCGGATTGCAATACCTTATGTGCAATTCTATCTCCAGCGTGGTGTCCTCCATAAGCCTCGGAGTGACACTTGCGTAGGATCTGTTCCTGTTCATGCTCAGGTACACAATGTCTAATAAGACCATCTACCCCATCTTTATAAAGATGTGAGTCATCCCAAAAGTAATGTCTCAAATCATAGAACTTTTTCTTTTGCTGGTATGTGAAACTAGGTGGTATAAATTTAGCAACAATATAATTAGCATAATCAGCATACCATGGAGCATTATGAGAAGCATTTATGACATTTAATTGTTCATTAGGAAAGCTATCATCAATAGGTAGTGGGTCATCAAGAACATTTTGTAACCTAGACAAGTTGTCTACAACGGGGTTCTCAGCTCCCTTTCTTGTTGGGGAACGTAGTAATTTCAAAACAATTCCTATGCACACGCAAGATCATGGTGATGCATAGCAACGAGAGGGGAGAGTGTTGTCTACGTACCCTCGTAGACCGGCAACGGAAGCGTTGACACAACATAGAGGAAGTAGTTCTACGTCATCCCGATCCGACCGATCCAAGTACCGAACGTACGGCACCTCCGAGTTCTGCACACGTTATACTCGGTGACGTCCCTCGAGCTACGATCCAACCGATTGTTGAGGGAGAGTTTTGTCAGCATGACGGCATGATGACGGTGATGATGTTCTACCGACGCAGGGCTTCGCCTAAGCACCGCTACGATATGACCGAGGTGGAATATGGTGGAAGGGGGCACCGCACGCGAATAAGGAACAATCACGAAGATCGACTTGTGTGTCATGAGGTGCCCCCTTGCCCCCGTATATAAAGGAGGGAGAGGAGGAGGTGCAGCCGGCCCCTAGGGGTGCGCCTGGAGGAGTCCTACTCCCATCGGGAGTAGGACTCCCCCCTCTTGCCTTGTTGGAGAAGGAAAGGGGAAGGGGGAAAGAGGAAAGGGGAGCGCCCCCCCTTCCTTGTCCTATTCGGACTAGGGGGAGGGGGCGTGCGGCATGCCCTGACCGGCCTTCCTCTTCTCCATTAGGGCCCATGTAGGCC
>NC_041382.1:431769564-431819553 GCF_002162155.2 Triticum dicoccoides
GGTAAAATCCCGATTTCACCCGGAATGTTTCCGATATCCAAATATAGGCTTCCAATATATCAATCTTTATGTCTCGGCCATTTCGAGACTCCTCGTCATGTCCGTGATCACATCTGGGCCTCCGAACAACCTTCGGTACATCAAAACAAAAAACCCTAATTCGATCATCATCGAACTTTAAGCGTGCGGACCCTACGAGTTCGAGAACTATGTAGACATGACCGAGACATGTCTCCGGTCAATAACTAATAGAGGAACCTAGATGCTCATATTGGCTCCTACATATTCTACGAAGATCTTTATCGGTCAGACCGCATAACAACATACGTTGTTCCCTTTGTCATCGATATGTTACTTACCCGAGATTCGATCGTCGGTATCTCAATACCTAGTTCAATATCTTTACCGGAAAGTCTCTTTACTCGTTCCGTAATACATCATCCCGCAACTAACTCATTAGTTGCAATGCTTGCAAGGCTTATAGTGATGTGCATTACCGAGTGGGCCCAGAGATACCTCTCCGACAATTGGAGTGACAAATCCTAATCTCGAAATACGCCAATGTAACGCCCTCGATGCGGCTATATCTCCCACGTGTCGAAGCACGACTTAGAGGCATAACCGCATTGAAAGCAATGTCGCAAGTGAGGTAATCTTCACACAACCCATGTAATACAATAGGGTAAAAGATACATAGTTGGCTTACAATCGCCACTTCACACAAATACATGAATACAACATTACAACATCCAAATACAATCAAGGTCTGACTACGGAACCAAAATAAAAGAAGACTACCCCAAAAGCTACACAGATCCCTGATCGTCCCGACTGGGCTCCACTACTGATCAACTAGAACGAAACAACACAAAGGACAAGATCTTCATCGAGCTCCTCCTGAGCTTGGTTGCGTCATCTGCACGGACTCATCGCCACCTGCAAGCTAGTTTTGGAAGTATCTGTGAGTCACGGGGACTCAGCAATCTCGCACCCTCGCGATCAAGACTATTTAAGCTTATGGGTAAGGTAAAGGTATGAGGTGGAGCTGCAGCAAGCGACTAGCATATATGGTGGCTAAATTACACAAATGAGAGCGAGAAGAGAAGGCAAAGCACGATCGCGAAACTATGATCAAGAAGTGATCCTAGAACAACCTATGTCAAGCATAACTCCAACACCGTGTTCACTTCCCGGACTCCGCTGGAAAGAGACCATCACGGTTACACACGCGGTTGATGCATTTTAATTAAGGTCAACTTCAGGTTTTCTACAACCGGACATTAACAAATTCCCATCTGCCCATAACCGCAGGCACGACTTTTGAAAGTTCAAATCCCTGCAGGGGTGTCCCAACTTAGCCCATCACAAGCTCTCACGGTCAACGAAGGATAAACCTTCTCCCGAGACATTCCGAACAGACTCGGTATCCCGGTTCTACAAGACAACTTCGACAAGTTAAAACAAATCCAGCAACACCGCCCGAATGTGCCGACAAATCCCGATCGGAGCTGCACATATCTCGTTCTCAGGGCACACTCAGATGAGCAGTCCGTACAACTAAAACCAGCCCTCGAGTTTCCCGAGGTGGCGCTGCAAGGGGCTCTAGTTTGGACCAACACTTAGAGGAGCACTGGCCCGGGAGGGGGGGGGGTAAAATAATTATGACCCTTGAGTCCGCGAAACCCAAGGGAAAAGAGGCTAGGTGGCGAATGGTAAAACCAAAGTTGGGCATTGCTGGAAGAGTTTTATTCAAGGCGAACTGTCAAGGGGTTCCCATTATAGCCCAACCGCGTAAGGAACGCAAAATCCGGGAACATAACACCGATATGACGGAAACTAGGATGGCAAGAGTGGAACAAAACACCAGGCATAAGGCCGAGCCTTCCACCCTTTACCAAGTATATAGATGCATTAATCAAATAAGAGATATTATGATATCCCAACAAGTAAACATGTTCCAACAAGGAACAACATCTCCATGTTCCAATAAGGAACAAACTTCAATCTTCACCTGCAACTAACAACGCTATAAGAGGGGCTGAGCAAAGCGTAACATAGCCAATCAACGGTTTGCTAGGACAAGGTGGGTTAGAGGCTTGGTTCAACAACATGGGAGGCATGATAAGCAAGTGGTAGGCATCGTAGCATAGGCATAGCAAAAGAACGAGCATCTAGAAAGCAAAGATAGAAGTGATTTTGGGGGTATGATCATCTTGCCTGAAATCCCGCAAGGAAGAAGAATGATTCCATGAAGAAGACAAACAGACGTAGTCGAATGGGTCCCCACAAACGCGACGTTATCAGAACCAACCCGAAGAAGCCACACTGGAAAGAAGCACACAACATAGTAAACAACCAACACATAATCATGGCATGATGCACAATCAAGTATTATGCATGTCCGGTTTAATGAAGCATGGCATGGCAAAGTGCACAAGCAATCCTACAAATTAAGTGGAGCTCAATATGCAACAGAGTTGCATATTGCCAAAACACCACATAACGTATTTAGTTCGATCTTGTTTATGTACCCAACAATACTAAAATGTTGATTAACATGGCAAGAGGGTGAAGCAAATGAAAACTACCTATCTAGTCATGTTTAAATGAGGCCGGAAACAACGAACAACAATTCCGGAAACTCCTCTTATGCATATATTAGGTTTGGTACTGTTCTGCCCTAAACATAATTTTAGAGTTGTTAAGCATGCAAAGTGAGTACACCATGGTAAACTAGGCATTTTCTACCCCATTTACATATAAGGTTTATTAAAATCCGAGTTACGGTTATTTAGTTATGAAATAAATCATTTTAACATGATAGGAGCAAATCTACACAAACAGCAATTTAAACATTTTAAACATGGATGAAAGTTGCATATTATTAAACTAGACAAAATTCTAAGCAACTTTCATATATAAACTGTTTTAATCCGATGCACGGTTAATAAGTTATTATATGCATGAAGTTTAGGGACCTATCTGCAAAACAACATTCTCTGGAAAAATTAGCTAAAACGTTCTGCGGAAAAAAACACATCTCGGGCCAAAACTGCAGTCTAGCCCAACAGTAGAAATAAAACAAAGGAGGGGCTTTGTGGGTGGTCTCACCCATGGGCTTCGGCCCGGTCAAAGGAGCAAGCTGCAGAGGGGTGCTGGCGCGCTGGGCCTTGCGCAAGGAGGCCCAGGCGCGGGCGACGTGGAGGTCCATCGGGGGCTGATGCAGGCCGAGGTGAGGCCGGCCAAGGCGAAAGGAGGCAGGGCGCTGCTGGCTGGATCAGATGAAGGGAGGAGGCGCGGTCAACGGGAAGCAAGCAGCAGCAGTTCGAGCAGGAAAATGAGGGAGCGACCGCAGGAGGACTTGGCGCGACGGCTTCAGGGACTTGGCGAGGCTCCAGGACGGTGCGGCGACGGATCCGGGCATGGGGAGAGGCGCGATGCAGGCGGGGCGTGGTCAACAGGAGTGGGACGAGGCGCTGTTGTCCTCTTCTCTGAAGAAACAGAAACAGCATCAGGGGTTTGAAGCAGGGGCTCTCCGTCGAGGGCACCGGTGACCGGGGATGGGGCCTAGTTGCCGGGATCCGGCCGGAACGGGCAAGTGCGGCGGAGTGCCAGTCGGATCTGGTCGGAGATTGTGTGGATCCATGGTGGACGGTGACAAACAGCGGGCGACGGGGTTCCTCCACTCCACGGAAGAGAGAGCCATGAGAGGAGGAGGAGAAGCAAGATGGGGAGAAGGAAGGAGAGGGAAGCCGGGCACTGGCCTGGGTCGGGGCGACGCTTGCGAGGGTCAACGACGAGGACAGCGGGGCGGAGCAGTGGCTTGCGGGGGCTCCTCTCCTCTCGATGGAGCTCGGGAACGAGGGCACGGGGAGGCAGCAGCCTCGGGCAGTGAGGAGGTTCGGCAGGAGTCGCCGCTCCACGTCCGATGCTGGGACGAGACAAAGGAGGTCGGCGGCGGCTGGATTGATTGGGTGGATCGGACAGGAGCGGCTGCACTGCCGATTGGGTGGCGCTGAAAACAAGGGGAAGATGGTGGCGGTGCTAGGGGATTGGGTCGAGGAGGAGCAGAAGAGCCATGGTTGGTTCGCTAGTGATCCCGAGGGGAACCAGAGAGAGTGGCGGCGCAAGGAGGATCCCTAGAAAATAGGTTTTGTCCAAAATGGACTAGGGATAGACTATATATATATGGAAAATAAGGGAGTTGGATCATCCGATCAAAATCCGACGGTCGAGAATAGATCGGCTAGGAAAGTCGAAATAAGAAACAGAAACGTTTTGTAGATGTTTGGGGATGATCCGGACACAACTGTGGCAATAGTCCGGGTCGGGTCCGGGGAAGTTTCGGACACGCACGCGAGGGGTCGGTTGGGACGGTTTCGGGAGACCGAAAACGTTCGACGTTTTGACCGACTAGAATGTCGCTATAGTTATCCGTTGGGGCATCAAACGAACTCCGAATGCAATGAAACTTAACAGGCGGTCTACCTACACTATAACAAGACCACACGCCAACTCTCATCCCATTCCGAGAACATTTTCCGCCCACTTATATAATACTATTTCGGACATGCCGCGGGCGCGTGCAAGTGTGGTTGGGCTCATAACGGACAATAGACAGAACTCGTAGAACCCGGACGAATGCAAGTTTTAAAACATGATGATGCAATGCGGATGATGACATGATAAGATGCAACACGCAAGAAAATGACATGGCAACAACAGCGAATAACAGGAAGACACCTGGCACAACGGTCTCGGGGCGTTACAGCCAACCCAACAAGTACCTTCAGAGACACCTGTAGAGCACCTTTATAATCACCCAGTTACATTGTGACATTTGGTGGCACACAAAGTGTTCCTCCGATAAACGGGAGTTGCATAATCTCATAGTCATAGGAACATGTATAAGTCATGAAGAAAGCAATAGCAACAAACTAAACGATCAAGTGCTAAGCTAACGGAATGGGTCAAGTCAATCACATCATTCTCCTAATGATGTGATCCCGTTAATCAAATGACAACTCATGTCTATGGTTAGGAAACATAACCATCTTTGATCAACGAGCTAGTCAAGTAGAGGCATACTAGTGACACTCTGTTTGTCTATGTATTCACACATGTATTATGTTTCTGGTTAATACAATTCTATCATGAATAATAAACATTTATCATGATATAAGGAAATAAATAATAATTTTATTATGGCCTCTAGGGCATATTTCCTTCAGTCTCAAAGTTGCACTAGAGTCAATAATCTAGTTCACATCGCCATGTGATTTAACATCAATAGTTCACATCACCATGTGATTAACACCCATAGTTCACCTCATCATGTGACCAACACCCAAAGGGTTTACTAGAGTCAATAATCTAGTTCACATCGCAATGTGATTAATACCCAAAGAGTACTAAGGTGTGATCATGTTTTGCTTGTGAGGGAAGTTTAGTCAACGGGCCTGCCATATTCAGATCCGTATGTATTTTGCAAATTTCTATGTCAGCAATGCTCTACATGGAGCAACTCTAGCTAATTGCTCCCACTTTCAATACGTATCCAGATTGAGACTTTGAGTCATCTGTATCAGTGTTAAAACTTGCATCGACGTAATCCTTTACGATGAACCTTTTGTCACCTCCATAATCGAGAAACATATCCTTATTCCACTAAAGATAATTTTGACCATTGTCCAGTGATCTACTTCTAGATCACTATTGTACTCCCTTGCCAAACTTAGGGCAGGGTATACAATAGGTCTGGTACACAGCATGGCATACTTTATAGAACCTATGGCTGAGGCATAGGGAATGACTTTCATTCTCTCTCTTTCTTCTGTCGTGGTCGGGTTTTGAGTCTTACTCAACTTCACACCTTGTAACACATGCAAGAACTCCTTCTTTGATTGTTCCATTTTGAACTACTTCGAAATCTTGTCAAGGTATGTACTCATTGAAAAACTTATCAACCGTCTTGATCTATCTCTATAGATCTTGATGCTCAATATTTAAGCAGCTTCACCGAGGTCTTTCTTTGAAAAACTCCTTTCAAACATTCCTTTATGCTTTGCAGAGTAATTCTACATTATCTCCGATCAACAATATGTCATTCACATATACTTATCAGAAATGGTGTAGTGCTCCCACTCACTTTCTTGTAAATACAGGTTTAACCGCAAGTCTGTATTAAACTATGTGCTTTGATCAACTTATCAAAGCGTATATTCCAACTCCGAGATGCTTGCACCAGTCCATAGATGGATCGCAGGAGCTTGCATATTTTTTAGTACCTTTAGGATTGACAAAACCTTTTGGTTGCATCATATACAACTCTTCTTTAATAAATCCATTAAGGAATGCAATTTTGTTTATCCATTTGCCAGATTTCATAAAATGCGGCAATTGCTAACATGATTTAGACAGACTTAAGCATAGATACGAGTGAGAAACTCTCATCATAGTCAACACCTTGAACTTGTCGAAAACCTCTTGAAGATCCATTTAATCTCAATGGCTCGCCGATCAATGGGCGAGTCAATCAAAGTCCATACTTTGTTCTCATACATGGATCTCATCTCAGATTTCATGGCCTCAAGCCATTTCGCGGAATCTGGGCTCATCATCGCTTCCTCATAGTTCGTAGGCTCGTCATGGTCAAGTAACATGACCTCCAGAACAGGATTACCGTACCACTCTGGTGCGGATCTCACTCTGGTTTACCTACGAGGTTCGGTAGTAACTTGATCTGAAGTTACATGATAATCATCATTAGCTTCCTCACTAATTGGTGTAATAGTCACAGGAATAGATTTCTATGATGAACTACTTTCCAATAAGGGAGCAGGTACAGTTACCTCATCAAGTTCTACTTTCCTCCCACTCACTTCTTTCGAGAGAAACTCCTTCTCTAGAAAGGATCCATTCTCAGCAATGAATATCTTGCCTTCGGATCTATGATAGAAGGTGTACCCAACATTTTCTTTTGGGTATCCTATGAAGATGCACTTCTCCGATTTGGGTTTGAGCTTATCAGGTTGAAACTTTTTCACATAAGCATTGCAACCTCAAACTTTAAGTAACGACAGCTTAGGTTTCTTGCCAAACATACGGTGTTGTCTCAACGGATTTAGATGGTGCCCTATTTAATGTGAATGTAGCTATCTCTAATGCATAACCCCAAAACGATAGTGGTAAATCGGTAAGAGACATCATAGATCGCACCATATCTAATAAAGTACGGTTACGATGTTCGGACACACCATTACACTGTGGTGTTCCAGGTGGCGTGAGTAGTGAAACTATTTCACATTGTTTTAACTGAAGGCCAAACTCGTAACTCGAATATTTTACTTCTGCAATCATATCATAGAAACTTTTATTTTTGTTACGATGATTCTCCACTTCACTCTGAAATTCTTTGAACTTTTCAAATGTTTCAGACTTGTGTTCCATCAAGTAGATATACTCATATCTGCTCAAATCATCTGTGAAGATCAGAAAATAATGATACCTGCCGCGAGCCTCAATATTCATCAGACCACATACATTAGTATGTATGATTTCCAACAAATCTGTTGCTCGCTCCATTGTCCCGGAGAACAGAGTCTTAGTCATCTTGCCCATGAGGCATGGTTCGCAAGCATGAACTGATTCATAATCAAGTGATTCCAAAAGGGATTTTCTTCATGCGCTTTACATCAATATGACCTAAACGGCAGTGCCACAAATAAGTTGCACTATCATTATTAACTTTGCATCTTTTGGCTTCAATATTATGAGAATGTGTATCACCACGATCGAGATCCAACAAACCATTTTCATTGGGTGTATGACCATAGAAGGTTTTATTCATGTAAACAGAACAACAATTAATTCTCTTACTTAAATGAATAACCGTATTGCAATAAACATGATCAAATCATATTCATGCTCAACGCAAACACCAAATAACACTTATTTAGGTTCAACACTAATCCCGAAAGTATAGGGAGTGTGCGATGATGATCATATCAATCGTGGAACCACTTCCAACACACATCGTCACTTCACCCTTAACTAGCCTCTGTTCATTCTGCAACTCCCGTTTTGAGTTACTATTCTTAGCAACTGAACCAGTATCACATACCGAGGGGTTGCTACGAACACTAGTAAAATACACATCAATAATCTGTATATCAAATATACCTTTGTTCACATTGCCATCCTTTCTTATCCGCCAAATACTTGGGGCAGTTCCGCTTGCAGTGACCAGTCCCTTTCCAGTAGAAGCACTTAGTCTCAGGCTTAGGTATAGACTTGGGCTTCTTCAATTGAGTAGCAACTTGCTTGCCGTTCTTCTTGAAGTTCCCCTTCATCCCTTTGCCCTTTTCTTGAAACTAGTGGTCTTGTCAACCATCAACACTTGATGCTTTTCTTGATTTCTACCTTCGTCGATTTCATCATCATGAAAAGCTCGGGAATCGTTTTCGTCATCCCTTGCATACTATAGTTCATCACAAAGTTCTACTAACTTGGTGATGGTGACTAGAGAATTCTATCAATCACTATTTTATCTGGAAGATTAACTCCCACTTGATTCAAGCGATTGTAGTACCCAAACAATCTGAGCACATGCTCACTGCTTGAGCTATTCTCCTCCATCTTTTAGCTATAGAACTTTTGTTGGAGACTACATATCTCTCAACTCGGGTATTTTCTTGAAATATTAACTTCAACTCCTGGAACATCTCATATGTTCCATGACGTTTAGAACGTCTTTGAAGTCCCGATTCTAAGCCTTTAAGCATGGTGCACTAAACTATCAAGTAGTCATCATATTGAGCTAGCCAAACGTTCATAACATCTGCATCTGCTCCTGCAATAGGATTGTCACCTAGCGCTGCATCAAGGACATAATTCTTCTGTGCAGCAATGAAGATAATCCTCAGATCACGGATCCAATTCGTATCATTGCTACTAACATTTTTCAACTTAGTTTTCTCTAGGAACATATAAAAATTAAATGGGGAGCAACATCGCGAGCTATTGATCTACAACATAGATATGCTAATACTACCAGGACTAAGTTCATGATAAATTAAAGTTCAATTAATCATATTACTTAAGAACTCCCACTTAGATAGACATCCCTCTAATCATCTAAGTGATCACGTGATCCAAATCAACTAAACCATAACCGATCATCACGTGAAATGGAGTAGTTTTCAATGGTGAACATCACTATGTTGATCATATCTACTATATGATTCACGCTCGACCTTTTGGTCTCAGTGTTCCGAGGCCATATCTGCATATGCTAGGCTCGTCAAGCTTAACCTGAGTATTCTGCGTTTGCAAAACTGGCTTGCACCCATTGTAGATGGACGTAGAGCTTATCACACCCGATCATCACGTGGTATCTGGGCATGACGAACTTTGGCAACGGTGCATACTCAGGGAGAACACTTTTATCTTGAAATTTAGTGAGAGATCATCTTATAATGCTACCGCCGAACTAAGCAAAATAAGATGTATAAAAGATAAACATCACATGCAATCATAATATGTGACATGATATGGCCATCATCATCTTGTGCCTTTGATCTCCATCTCCAAAGCATCGTCATGATCTCCATCATCACTGGTATGACACCATGATCTCCATCATCTTGATCTATATCAATGTGCCGTCACATGGTCGTCTCGCCAACTATTGCTATCGCATAGCGAGAAAGTAAAGCAATTATTTGGCGCTTGCATCTTATGCAATAGAGAGACAACCATAAGGCTTTTGCCAGTTGCCGATAACTTCAAGAAAACATGATCATCTCATACAACAACTTATATATCATCACTTCTTGACCATATCACATCACAACATGCCCTGCAAAAACAAGTTAGACGTCCTATACTTTGTTGTTGCAAGTTTTACGTGGCTGCTACGGGCTTAGCAAGAACCGTTCTTACCTACGCATCAAAACCACAACGATAGTTTGTCAAGTTGGTGTTGTTTTAACCTTCGCAAGGACCGGGCGTAGCCACACTCGGTTCAACTAAAGTTGGAGAAACTGACACCCGCTAGTCACCTGTGTGCATACCACGGCGGTAAAACCAGTCTCGCGTAAGCGTACATGTAATGTCGGTTCGTGTCGCTTCATCCAACAATACCGTCGAACCAAAGTGTGACATGCTGGTAAGCAGTATGACTTATATCGCGCACAACTCACTTGTGTTCTACTCGTGCATATTACATCAACGCATAAAACCTGGCTCGGATGCCACTGTTGGGGAACGTAGTAATTTCAAAAAAATTCCTACGCACATGCAAGATCATGGTGATGCATAGCAACAAGAGGGGAGAGTGTTGTCTACGTACCCTCGTAGACCGGCAACGGAAGCGTTGACACAACGTAGAGGAAGTAGTCGTACGTCTTCCCGATCCGACCGATCCAAGTACCGAATGTACGGCACCTCCGAGTTCTGCACATGTTCAACTCGGTGACGTCCCTCGAGCTCCGATCCAGCCGAGTGTTGAGGGAGAGTTTCGTCAGCACGACAGCGTGATGACGGTGATGATGTTCTACCGACGCAGGGCTTCGCCTAAGCACCGCTACGATATGACCGAGGTGGAATATGGTGGAAGGGGGCACCGCACATGGCTAAGGAACGATCACGAAGATCAACTTGTGTGTCATGGGGTGTCCCCCCGCCCCGTATATAAAGGAGGGAGAGGGGGATGTGCGGTCGACCCCTAGGGGTGCGCCTGGAGGAGTCCTACTCCCATCGGGAGTAGGACTCCCCCCTCTTGCCTTGTTGGAGAAGGAAAGGGGAAGGGGGAAAGAGGAAAGGGGGGCGCCGCCCCCCCCTTCCTTGTCCTATTCGTACTAGGGGGGAGGGGGCGCGCGGCCTGCCCTGGCCGGCCCTCCTCTTCTCCCTTAGGGCCCATGTAGGCCCATTAACCCCCGGGGGGTTCCGATAACCCCCGGTACTCCGGTAAAATCCCGATTTCACCCGGAATGTTTCCGATATCCAAATATAGGCTTCCAATATATCAATGTTTATGTCTAGACCATTTCTAGACTCCTCGTCATGTTCGTGATCACATCTGGGACTCCGAACAACCTTCGGTACATCAAAACAAAAAACCCTAATTATGATCGTCATCGAACTTTAAGCGTGCGGACCCTACGAGTTCGAGAACTATGTAGACATGGCCGAGACACATCTCCGGTCAATAACCAATAGCGGAACCTGGATGCTCATATTGGCTCCTGCATAATCTATGAAGATCTTTATCGATCAGACCGCATAACAACATACGTTGTTCCCTTTGTCATCGGTATGTTACTTGCCCGAGATTCGATCATCGGTATCTCAATACCTAGTTCAATCTCGTTACCGGCAAGTCTCTTTACTCGTTCCGTAATACATCATCCCACAACTAACTCTTTAGTTGC
This sequence comes from Triticum dicoccoides, assembly GCF_002162155.2. NCBI lineage: Eukaryota > Viridiplantae > Streptophyta > Magnoliopsida > Poales > Poaceae > Triticum > Triticum dicoccoides. The sequence continues at coordinate 431,780,997 of NC_041382.1, forward strand.
AATGCTTGCAAGGCTTATAGTGATGTCCATTACCGAGTGGGCATAGAGATACCTCTCTAACAATTGGAGTGACAAATCCTAATCTCGAAATACGCCAACCCAACAAGTACCTTCGGAGACACCTGTAGAGCACCTTTATAATCACCCAGTTACGTTGTGACGTTTGGTGGCACGCAAAGTGTTCCTCCGGTAAATGGGAGTTGCATAATCTCATAGTCATAGGAACATGTATAAGTCATGAAGAAAGCAATAGCAACAAACTAAATGATCAAGTGCTAAGCTAACGGAATGGGTCAAGTCAATCACATCATTCTCCTAATGATGTGATCCCGTTAATCAAATGACAACTCATGTCTATGGTTAGGAAACATAACCATCTTTGTTCAACGAGCTAGTCAAGTAGAGGCATACTAGTGACACTCTGTTTGTCTATGTATTCACACATGTATTATGTTTCCGGTTAATACAATTCTAGCATGAATAATAAACATTTATCATGATATAAGGAGATAAATAATAATTTTATTATTGCCTCTAGGGCATATTTTGTTCATTTCTATCAATAATATGCAAATCAAATTCTTGTAGCAAGAGAACCCATCTAATAAGTCTAGGCATAACATCTTTCTTTTCCATAAGATATTTAATAGCAGCATGATCAGTGTGAATAGTTACTTTAGAATCAACAATATAAGGTTTGAACTTATCACAAGCAAATACAACTGCTAAGAATTCTTTTTCAGTAGTAGCATAATTTCTCTGGGCATTGTCTAGAGTTTTACTAGCATATTGAATAACATTTAATTTTTATCAACTATTTTCCCTAGAACTGCACCTACAGCATAATCACTAGCATCAGACATAATTTCAAAAGGTAAATTCCAATCAGGTGGCTGAACAATAGGTGCAGAGGTTAATGCTTTCTTAAGTATTTCAAATGCTTCTACACAATCATCATAAAAAACAAATGGTATATATTTTTGTAATAAATTAGTCAGAGGCCGAGAAATTATTGAGAAGTCCTTAATGAACCTCCTATAAAAACCGGCATGACCAAGGAAACTTCTTATACCTTTGATGTCCTTGGGACATGGCATCTTTTCAATAGCATCAACCTTGGCTTTATCAACCTCTATAAGCAAAAGTACCAAAAGGGCAAGTAAAAGTAGTCTTTGATTGATCATTGGCTGACACAGGTATTTGAGAGAAACCAAAATAACCATCTAGAAAGCAAAAATGTGTATGTTTAGATAATCTTGCTAGCATTTGATGGATAAAAGGTAAGGGGTAATGATCTTTTTCAATAGCTTTATTTAATTTGGGGAAATTAATTACCATCCTATAACCTGTAATAATTCTTTGCGTGATCAACTCATCTTTATCATTAGGAACGACGGTAATACCTCCCTTCTTAGGGACTCAATTGACAGGATTTACCCACTGACTATCAGCAACGGGTTAAATTATACCTGCCTCAAGAAGCTTTAGTATTTCCTTTCTTACCACTTCCTTCATCTTAGGATTCAGCCGTCATTGATGATCACGAACTGGTTTGGCATCTTCCTCCAAATTTATTTTGTGTTGACACAGAGTGGGACTAATGCCCTTAAGATCATCAAGAGTATATCCAATAGCATCACGGTGCTTCTTCAGAGTTTTCAATAATCTCTCTTCTTCATGCTCTAAAAGGTTAGCACTAATAATAACAGGATATATCTTTTTCTCATCAAGATAAGCATATTTAAGAGTATCAGGTAGCGGTTTAATCTCAAACACAGGATCACCCTTGGGTGGAGGAGGATCCCCTAGGATTTCAATAGGCGAATTGTGTTTCAGGATGGGTTCCTGTTTAAAGAATACTTCATCTATTTCCCTTCTTTCATTCATAAACATATCATTTTCATGGTCTAGCAAATATTGTTCTAAAGGATCACTAGGAGGTACGGCAATAGAAGCAAGGCCAATAATTTCATCTTTACTAGGCAATTCCTCTTCATGGTGTTGTCTACGAAATTTAGAGAAAATAAATTCATGAGACATATCACCTAAACCAATAGTAACAACATCCTTTTTGCAGTCTATCTTAGCATTAACAATGTTCAAGAAGGGTCTACCAAATATAATGGGACAAAAGCTATCTTGTGGGGAACCAAGAACAAGAAAATCAGCAGGATATTTAGTTTTCCCACACAAGACTTCAACATCTCTAACAATTCCAATTGGTGAAATAGTATCTCTATTGGCAAGTTCAATTGTGACATCAATATCTTCTATCTCAGCAGGTGCAATATCATGCATAATTTCTTTGTATAAGTCATGCAGTATAGCACTAGCACTGGAACCCATATCACATAAGCCATGATAACAATGATCTCCTATTTTAACAGAAATAACAGGCACGCCTACCAAAGATCTAGGTTTATCTTTAGCACAAGGTTTAGCAATTCTAGCAGTCTCATCACGAAAATGAATAACATGCCCATCAATATTATCTGACAAGAGATCTTTAACAATAGCAATATTAGGTTCAACTTTAATTTGTTCAGGAGGTGTATAAGTTCTAATATTGCTTTTACGAACCACAGTTGAAGCTTTAGCATGATCTTTTATCCTAACAGGGAAAGGTGGTTTCTCAACATAAGGAGTAGGCACAATAGGATCATTATAAGTGATAGTCTTTTCTTCAACTTTAATAGGTGAAGCTACTTTTACTTCTACGGGAGGATGATATTTAAACCACTTCTCCCTAGGGAGATCAACATGAGTAGCAAAAGATTCACAAAAAGAAGCTACTATCTTAGAGTCAAGTCCATATTTAGTGCTAAATTTACGGAAAACATCGGTATCCATAAAAGATTTAACACAATCAAATTTAGGTGTCATACCTGACTCCTTACCTTCGTTGAGGTCCCAATCTTTAGAGTTGCGTTTAATTCTTTCCAATAAATCCCATTTGAATTCAATAGTCTTCGTCATAAAAGAGCCAGCATAAGAAGTATTGAGCATGGTGCGATTGTTATCAGAAAGCCGAGCATATAAATTTTGAATAATCATTTCTCTTGAGAGCTCATGATTGGGGTATGAATATAACATTGATTTAAGCCTCCCCCAAGCTTGAGCTATGCTTTCTCCTTTGCGAGGCCAGAAATTATATATATAATTGCGATCACAATGAACAAGATGCATAGGGTAAAATTTCTGATGAAATTCCAATTTCAATCGTTTGTAGTTCCATGACACCGTATCATCACATAGCCTATACCATGTCAATACATCTTCCTTCAAATATAAAGGGAAGACCTTCTTCTTAATAACATCTCCGGGTACACCTGCAAGCTTAAATAATCCACGAACTTCATCCACATATATTAGGTGCTCATCAGGATGCACTGTTCCGTCTCCTGCAAAAGGATTAGGTAGCAGTTTTTCTATCATACCTGAAGGAATTTCAAAGCAGACATTTTCATTTTCAGTAGGTTCAGTAGGTTGAGGAGCAACTCTTTGCTCTACTGTTTGGGGGTGAAGATACCCTGAACAAGCCCCTCAGAGGATTACTTTCCACAGTAACAAGTGACAGTAAATTTCAGCACACAATATAAATTTTTCCTTACCAAATTCCACCTACCAAAGGCGCTTCACTCCCCGGCAACGGCGCCAGAAAAGAGTCTTGATGATCTACAAGTATAGGGGATCTATCGTAGTCCTTTTGATAAGTAAGAGTGTCGAACCCAATGAGGAGCATAAGGAAATGATAAGCAGTTTTCAGCAAGGTATTCTCTGCAAGCACTGAAATAATAGGTAACAAATAGTTTTGTGATAGGATAATTTGTAACGAGTAACAAGTAACAAAAGTAAATAAAGTGCAGCAAGGTGGCCTAATCCTTTTTGTAGAAAAGAACAAGCCTGGACAAACTCTTATATGATGTAAAGCGCTCCCGAGGACACATGGGAATATCGTCAAGCTAGGTTTCATCACCTTCATATGATTCGCGTTCGGTACTTTGATAATTTGGTATGTGGGTGGACCGGTGCTTGGGTGCTGCCCTTACTTGGACAAGCATCCCGCTTATGATTAACCTCTATTGCAAGCATCTACAACTACAACAAAAGTATTATGGTAAACCTAACCATATCATGGAACATATGGATCCAAATCAGCCCCTTACGATGGAACGCATAAAGTAGGGTTTAAGCTTCTGTCACTCTAGCAACCCATCATCTACTTATTACTTCCCAATGCCTTCCTCTAGGCCCAAATAATGGTGAAGTGTCATGTAGTCGACGTTCACATAACACCACTAGAGGAGAGACAACATACATCTCATCAAAATATCGAACAAATACCAAATTCACATGACTACTAATAGCAAGACGTCTCCCATGTCCTCAGGAACAAACATAACTACTCACAAAGCACATTCATGTTCATAATAAGAGGGGTATTAATATGCATATAGGATCTGAACATATGATCTTCCACCAAATAAACCAACTAGCATCAACTACCAGGAGTAATTAACACTACTAGCAACCCACAGGTACCAATACCGGACTTGGATACAAGAGATGAACTAGGGTTTTGAGAGGAGATGGTGCTGGTGAAGATGTTGATGGAGATTGCCCTCTCCCGATGAGAGGAGTGTTGGTGATGACGATGGTGATGATTTCCCCCTCCCGGAGGGAAGTTTCCCCGGCAGAACAGCTCCTCCAGAGGCCTAGATTGGTTCCGCCAAGGTTCCGCCTCGTGGCGCGAAGTCTTGTCCAGAAAGATGGCTTATGATTTTTTCCTCATCGAAAGACTCCATATAGCAGAAGATGTCCATCGGAGGGCCACCAGGGGGCCCACGAGGTAGGGGGGCGCGCCCCCCACCCTCGTGGGCAGGGTGTTCCCCCCTGGTGAACTTCTTGCGCTCAGTATTTTTTATATATTCTGAAAACATATTCCGTGAAGTTTCAGGACTTTTGGAGTTGTGCAGAATAGGTCTCTAATATTGCTCCTTTTCCAGCCCAAAATCCCAGCTGCCGGCATTCTCCCTCTTTATGTAAACCTTGTAAAATAAGAGAGAATAGGCATAAGTATTGTGACATAATGTGTAATAACAGCCCGTAATGCAATAAATATCGATATAAAAGCATGATGCAAAATGGGCGTATCAGTCGCCGGGGCGTCGCAGTCGGCATACTACATCCAAAGCTCGAGAGGGCCCCTCGGCAGCATCTCAGCGGTGAAGAACTGCGGAAGGCGAATCCAAGTGCTCGGGGGCATCGCCGCCCACAGCACGAACTCGCACGAGGAGTCCACAGCATGGACCCCTAGGGCGACGGCATGCGTCTCCATGGCATAGCGGCCATGACCCTGGTGCGGGCGATGGTGCTCATCGCTCCTCCCTCCAGAATCATCAGCGTGAGCATACAAGGGCAACAGGTACCCAGGAGGCGGCCTTTCGACCATGGCCGCGACACCATCGGTCTAACGACTATCTCGCGACGATGGGACCTCCTCTTCTTTGACGGGAGCAGCTCGGGCTCGTTGAGGGGAGTCTTGCCCTTCTCCACGACCGAGAACCTCTGAATCGGCGCCATGACTACACCAGCAAGAAGTGGAGCAAGGAAGAAGAAGAAGCAGGAGAAGCTAGGAGGAAACGGGTGATGGGGGCTCCGCCCCTCACTTCCCATTTATAGCCAAGGGGAGGCCAACCGCCGATCTCCATGATCTAAGGTAATAATGATCTTTTTCCTGCATGCAGCAAGGACCTGTCAAGTTGGGCAGTTGCCGAGGCTGCATGGGGAAGCGGAGACGCCCACGTCCAATTAGTCGCCATGCTTCGACCAAGGCCGCAGGCTATTGGGGCCCGCAGCGCTCCACACTTTCCCTTTAGCTTCGCCTCGAAGCCAAGCCCGAGCGCGCCTTGGGCCCGGGGGCTACTGTCGGCATTCTGGGAACGGGGGTCCCTAGACTTGTCTGCCTGCTGCCCGCGGCGTGCCTCCTCCAGCGGCCCCGTACGACCCATCTTCACCAGCAAACATTCAAGACCCTTGCAAGGGGCTAAGCCTCGCGAGGCGGATGACGCAAGACCTCCTCAGGGGCGGCCTCACCAGGTTGGCTCGCGAGGGGCGGAGAGATCAAGGCAAGGCAAACCTCACGAGGTTCCGATGACGTAAGCCATGACGATCAAGACCAGGCAGGCGCCAGCAAGCACACTGTCCTTGTTTCCTCTTTGGTGCTAAGGGGGCAAGCGCATGCGAGGATTTCCAAGGCATCAGGCAAAGGTTTCCATATCGGTGCAACAAGACTAAGACCAGTAGGACGGCAGGATGGAGGTCACCGTGGAGCCCAAGACAACGTCACCACCAGAGCCTTTGGCAGGCGAAGACTACTTTTGTTAGGATAACTTGTACTAGTTTTCCCCCTTCAAATTGGCCGTTGTGGGATCCCTTCCCGCTCAATATTTTGTAAGAGGACCAGGTCCTCTATAAATAGGACTAGTCACCACCATAGCTAAGGGATTATCTTGGGGGGATCGACCTCATCTTGGATCGGAGCCATTCCATCCTTAGCCTCACACCAGTTCACTAAGCACAAGAACACCTCTCCTTTGGAGGCTATTCTTCCCTTGTAACTGTTCATCCTCAGCCCAAGAGGCAATCCACCACACCACACTGGAGTAGGGTATTATACCACAACGGTGGCCCGAACCAGTATAAATCTTGTGTCTCATGTTCTTTGGGTCCGTCAAGCTAGGCCGTGAGATTGTTGAGTGTGCGAGCTGGAGAGGGGGAGATCTTCGTGCGCACCCCAGTGTTCGAACCTCAAGGGTTTTGCCGGAACCTGAAATCCGACACATATACAGAAAAATCATGCATGAATACCTCAACAATCTTTTCACAAAAGTTAGAGAATATAGCAGTCATACGTCTTTGAAAGGTAGCAGGCGCATTACATGAACCAAAAGGCATACGTCTATAAGCAAAGGTACCAAAAGGGCAAGTAAAGGTGGTCTTTTCTTGATCCTCTTTTGACGCAAGTATTTGAGAGAAACCAGAATAACCATCTAGAAAGCAAAAATGTGTATGTTTAGATAATCTTTCTAGCATTTGATAAATAAAAGGTAAAGGGTAATGATCCTGTTTAGTAGCTTTATTTAGTTTGTGGAAATCAATTACCATTCTATAACCTGTAACAATTCTTTGTGGGATCAATTCATCTTTATCATTAGGAACAATAGTAATACCTCCCTTCTTAGGGACACAATGGACAGGACTTACCCACTAACTATCAGCAACAGGATAAATTATACCTGCCTCCAGAAGCTTTAGTATTTCTTTTCTTGCCACTTCTTTCATCTTGGGATTTAACAATCATTGGTGATCAACAACCGGTTTAGCGTCTTTCTCCAATTTTATTTGGTGCTGGCATAGAGTGGGACTAATGCCCTTAAGATCATCAAGAGTATATCCAATAGCAGCACGGTGCTTCTTCAGAGTTTTCAATAATTTCTCCTCTTCTTGCTCTGAAAGGTTAGCACTAATAATAACAGGATATATCTTCTTTTCATCAAGATAAGCATATTTAAGAGTATCAGGCAGTGGTTTAAGCTCAAACACGGGATCACCCTTGGGTGGAGGAGGAAACCCTAGAATTTTGACAGTCAAGTTGTGTTTCAAAATAGGTCCCTGTTTAAAGAATACTTCATCTATTTCCCTTCTTTCTTTCATAAACAAATCATGTTCATGGTCAAGCAAATATTGTTCTAAAGGGTCATTAGGAGCCACGATGTTAGAAGCAAGACCAATAATTCCATATTTACTAGGCAATGCTTTATCATGGGGTTGTCTATGAAATTTAGCAAAATTGAAATCATGAGACATATCCCCTAAACCAACAGAAACAATATCCTTTTTGCAGTCTATCTTAGCATTAACAGTATTCAAGAATGGTCTACCAAATATAATGGGACAAAAGTCATCTTGTGGGGAACCAAGAACAAGAAAATCAGCAGGATATTTAACTTGCCCACACAAGTCTTCAACATCTCTCATAATCCCAATCGTTGAAATAGTATCTCTATTGGCAAGCTTAATTGTAACATCAATATCTTCTAACTCAGCAGGTGAAATATCATGCATAATTTCTTCATATAAAGAATGAGGTATTGCACTCGCACTAACACCCATATCACATAAGCCATGATAGCAATGATCCACTATTTTAACAGAAATAACAGGCATGCCTACAACAGGTCTATGTTTATTTTTAGTATCGGGTCTAGCAATTCTAGCAGCTTCATCACAAAAGTAAATAACATGCCCATCAATATTATCGGCCAGGAGATCTTTAACAATAGCAATACTAGGTTCAACTTTATTTGCTTAGAGGGTTTTGGTGTTATAATGTTACTGTTGTTGACCATAGTTGAAGCTTTAGCATGATCCTTCATTCTAACAGGGAAAGGTGGTTTCTCAATATAAGCGGTAGGAACAATAGGATCAACATTATAAGTGATAGTGTTTTCTTCAACTTTAATAGGTTCAACTACTATCACTTCAATGGGAGGGTGATATTTAAGGCACTTCTCCTTAGGGAGATTGACATGAGTAGCAAAGGATTCACAAAAAGAAGCTACTATCTCAGAGTCAAGTCCATATTTGGTGCTAAATTCACGAAAAGCATCGGTATCCATAAATGATTCAACACAATCAAACTTAGGTGTTATACCTGACTCCTTACCTTTGTCGAGTTCCCAATATTCAGAGTTGCGTTTAATTCTTTCCAATAAATCCCATCTGAATTCAATAGTCTTCATCATAAAAGAACCAGTACAAGAAGTATCGAGCATGGAGCAATTATTGAGAGAAAGCCGAGCATAAATTTTTTTGAATCAGAATTTCTCTTGAGAGCTCATGATTGGGGCAGGAATATAACATTGACTTAAGCCTCCCCCAAGCTTGAGCGATGCTTTCTCCTTTGCGAGGCCAGAAATTATATATATAATTACGATCACGATGAACCAGATGCACAGGATAAAACTTCTGATGAAATTCCAATTTCAATCGGTTGTAGTTCCATGATCCAATATCATCACATAGCCTAAACCATGTCCATGCCTTTCCCTTCAGAGATAAAGGGAATACCTTCTTCTTGATAACATACTCGGGCATACCTTCAAGCTTAAATAATCCACAAACTTCATCCACATAGATTAAGTGCAAGTTGGGATGCAACGTCACATCTCCTGTAAAAGGGTTAGCTAGCAGTTTCTCTATCATACCTATTGGGGGAAACGACACCTACGGGATCACGAGGAATCCCTTCTGTTACAGTTGGCGGGCGCGGGGCTGTGGAAAGAGCAGGATTGAGAGATTAACATGGGGGGATTATCCAGGTTTGGGACGCAAGTGATGCGTAATACCGTACTCCTGCTGGTTTCTATTTATCTGGTGTGCTTGGACTAGCTACAAGGCGTTAAGGGTCCAAAAAATCCGAATCCTCTCTCAGTACGCCGCGGGCCTCCATTTATAGTCAAAGGGGTTGCCACAGTGGCACATGCTAACTCTTGAGCACTGCGTTGGATTTCCCCGAAGAGGAGAGAAAGATGCAGCAAAGTAGCGTAAGTATTTCCCTCAGTTTTTGAGAACCAAGGTATCAATCAAGTAGGAGGCTACGCGCGAGTCCCTCGTACCTACACAAAAACAATAGCTCAACGCAACCAACGCGCTTAGGGGTTGTCAATCCCTTCACGGTCACTTACGAAAGTGAGATCTGATAGAGATGATAAATAATATTTTTGGTATTTTTGGTATAGAGATGCAAAGTGAAAAGTAAAAGGCAAAGTAAAAAAGCAAAGCAATAATAAAGTGATGAAGATTGATATGATGAGAAAGAGACCCGGGGGGGCATAGGTTTCACTAGTGGCTTCTCTCAAGAGCATAAGTATTCTACGGTGGGTGAACAAATTACTGTTGAGCAATTGACAGAATTGATCATAGTTATGAGAATATCTAGGTATGATCATGTATATAGGCATCACGTCCGAGACAAGTAGACCGACTCCTGCCTGCATCTACTACTATTACTCCACTCATCGACTGCTATCCAGCATGCATCTAGAGTATTAAGTAAAAAACAGAGTAACGCCTTAAGCAAGATGACATGATGTAGAGGGATAGTTTCATGCAATATGTTAAAAACCCCATCTTGTTATCCTCGATGGCAACAATACAATACGTGCCTTGCTGCCCCTTCTGTCACTGGGAAAGGACACCACAAGATCGAACCCAAAGCTAAGCACTTCTCCCATGGCAAGAAAAACCAGTCTAGTAGGCCAAACCAAACTGATAATTCTAAGAGACTTGCAAAGATAACCAATCATACATAAAATAATTCAGAGAAGATTCAAATATTATTCATAGATAGACTTGATCATAAACCCACAATTCATCGATCTCAACAAACACACCGCAAAAAGAAGATTACATCAAATAGATCTCCACAAGAGAAGGGGAGAACTTTGTATTGAGATTCGAAGAGAGAGAAGAAGCCATCTAGCTACTAACTATGGACCCGTAGGTCTGAAGTAAACTACTCACACTTCATCAGAGGGGTTTGGATGATGATGTAGAAGCCCTCCATGATCGATGCCCCCTCCGGCGGAGCTCCGAAACATGCCCCAAGATGGGATCTCGTGGATACAGAAAGTTGCGGCGGTGGAATTAGGTTTTTGGCTCCGTCTCTAATCGTTTGGGGGTACGTGGGTATATATAGGAGGAAGAAGTACATCGGTGGAGCAACAGGGGGCCCACGAGGGTGGAGGGCGTGCCTAGGGGGGCAGGCGCGCCCCCTACCTCGTGGCCTACTGTTAATTGGCTTGACGTAGGGTCCAAGTCTCCTGAGTTGTATTCGGTGAGAAAATCATGTTCCTGAAGTTTTCATATTGTTTGGACTCCGTTTGATATTCCTTTTCTTCGAAACCCTAAAACAGGCAAAAAAACAGCAATCCTAGGCTGGGCCTCCGGTTAATAGGTTAGTCCCCAAAATAATATAAAAGTGGATAATAAAGCACAATAATGTCCAAAACAGTAGATAATATAGCATGGAGCGATCAAAAAATATAGATACGTTGGAGACGTATCAACCATCCCCAAACTTAATTCCTGCTCGTCCTCGAGTAGGTAAATGATAAAAATAGAATTTTTGATGTAGAGTGCTACTTGGCATAATTTTAATGTAATTCTTCTTAATTGTGGTATGAATATTCAGATCCGAAAGATTCAAGACAAAAGTTCATATTGACATAAAAATCATAATACTTTAAGTATACTAACTAAGCAATTATGTCTTCTCAAAATAACATGGCCAAAGAAAGTTCATCCGTACAAAATCATATGGTTTAGTCATGTTTGATTTTCGTCACACAAGAATGCTATCATCATGCACAACCCTGATGACAAGCCAAGCAATTGTTTCATACTTTAGTAATCTCAAACCTATAAACTTTCATGCAATATATGAGCGCGAGCCATGGACATAGCACTATGGGTGGAATAGAATATAATGAGGGGGGTTATGTGGAGAAGACAAAAAAGGAGAGAGTCTCACATCAACGAGGCTAATCAATGGGCTATGGAGATGATCACCGATTGATGTTAATGCAAGGAGTAGGGATTGCCATGCAACGGATGCACTAGAGCTATAAATGTATGAAAGCTCAACAAAAGAAACTAGTGGGTGTGCATCCAACTTGCTTGCTCACGAAGACCTAGGGCACTTGAGGAGGCCCATTGTTGGAATATACAAGCCAATTTCTATAATGAAAAATTCCCACTAGTATATGAAAGTGATAACATGAGAGACTCTCTACTATGAAGATCATGGTGCTACTTTGAAGCACTAGTGTGGTAAAAGGATAGTAACATTGTCCCTTCTCTCTTTTTCTCTCATTTTTTGGCCTTTTCTTCTTTTTATGGCCTTTCTCTTTTTTTGGGCCTTCTCTTTTTTTATGGCCTTTCCTCTTTTTTTATATTCCTCACTTGGGACAATGCTCTAGAAAATGATGATCATCACACTTCTATTTATTTACAACTCAATGATTACAACTCAATACTAGAACAAAGATAACTCTATATGAATGCCTCTGGCGGTGTACCGGGATATGCAATGAACCAAGAGTGACATGTATGAAAGAATTATGAACGGTGGCTTTGCAACAAATACTATGTAAACTACATGATCATGCTAAGCAATATGACAATGATGAATATGTCATGATGAACGGAATGATGGAAAGTTGCATGGCAGTATATCTCGGAATGGCTATGGAAATGCCATAATAGGTAGGTATGGTGGTTGTTTTGAGGAAGATATAAGGAGGTTTATGTGTGAAAGAGCGTATCATATCACGGGGTTTGGATGCACCAGCGAAGATTGCGCCAACTCTCAATGTGAGAAAGGGCAATGCACGGTACTGAAGAGGCTAGCAAGGATGGAAGGGTGAGAGTGCGTATAATCCATGGACTCAACATTAGTCATAAAGAACTCACATACTTATTGCAAAAATCTACAAGTCATCAAAAACCTCGGTACTACCACATGATCCTAGGGGGATAGATTGGTATGAAAAGACCATCGCTCGTCCCCGACCCCCACTCATAAGGAAGACAATCAAATAACACCTCATGTTTCAAATTTGTTGCATAATGTTTACCATACGTGCATGCTACGGGACTTGCAAACCTCAACACAAGTATTTCTCATTTTCACAACTACTCAACTAGCACGACTTTGATATTATTACCTACATGTCTCAAAACAATCATCAAGCATCAAACTTCTCTTAGTATTCAACACACTCATAAGAAAGTTTTCTTATTATTCTTGCATACCAAGCATATTAGGATTTTAAGAAAATTACCATGCTATTAAGACTCTCAAAATAATCTAAGTGAAGCATGAGAGATCAATAGTTTCTATAAAACAAATCCACCACCGCACTCTAAAAGATATAAGTGAAGCACTAGAGAAAAATTATATAACTCAAAAGATATAAGTGAAGCACTAGAGTAAAACTATAGAGCTCAAAAGATATAAGTGAAGCACATAGAGTATTCTATCAAATTCCAAATTATGTATGGCTATCTTAAAAGGTGTGTACATCAAGGATGATTGTGGTAAACTAATAAGCAAAGACTCAAATCATAAAAGACGCTCCAAGCAAAACACATATCATGTGGTGAATAAAAATATAGCTCCAAGTAAAGTTACCGATAGAAGTAGACGAAAGAGGGGATGCCTTCTGGGGCATCCCCAAGCTTTGGCTTTTAGGTGTCCTTAGATTATCTTGGGGGTTCCATGGGCATCCCCAAGCTTAGGCTCTTGCCACTCCTTGTTCCATAATCCATCAAATCTTTACCCAAAACTTGGAAACTTCACAACACAAAACTTAAAGTAGAAAATCTCGTGAGGTCCGTTAGCGAAAGAAAACAAAAGACCACTTCAAGGTACTGTAATGAACTCATTCTTTATTTATATGGGTGTTATACCTACTGTATTACAACTTCTCTATGGTTCATAAACTATTTTACTAGCCAAAGATTCATTAAAATAAGCAAACAACACACGAAAAACAGAATCTGTCAAAAACAGAACAGTCTGTAGTAATCTGTCGCTAGCGCAAGATCTGGAACCCCAAAAATTCTAAAATAAATTGATGGACATGAGTAATTTATATATTAATCATCTTCAAAAAGAATTAACTAAATAGCGCTTTCCAAATAAAAATGACAGCAGTTCTCATGAGCGCTAAAGTTTCTGTTTTTTACAGTAAGCTCAACAAGACTTTCCCCAAGTCTTCCCAACGGTTCTACTTGGCACAAACACTAATTAAACAAAAAAAAACACAACCAAAACAGAGGCTAGATAAATTATTTATTACTAAACAGGAGCAAAAAGCAAGGAATAAAAATAAAATTGGGTTGCCTCCCAACAAGCGCTATCGTTTAACGCCCCTAGCTAGGCATAACAAGCAAGAATAGATCTAGGTATTGCCATAATAGTAAGATAGATTATTAAAACTCATTTCATATTCTCTCCGTTCGGCAGCAAGTTTTATTTGAGGCAAGAAAAAGTAATCAAAAGGGCTAAATTTAACGGGACAAAGTCCCCAAGATCGACCATGGGAGGTATAGGTTCCTCCTTTGGTCCTTCATAATGCACAACCAATTCATCATTATAAGCATCCTTCTGACAGAACTTTGTGAGCCTATATTCAAGAGAATATCCTAGTTCATTATTTCGAATAGCCAAATCATCATTAAGTTCAAAAATTCTATCAACTAAAACATTGGTAGGAACCCTTTTTCTAAGATTTTCATTGAAAGCAACATAGTCTAGAGATTGAAAATGCATTATTTCTTCTTGATCAAAGAGGATAGCCTCTATGGGAGGACGGCAAGCGTCCACCCTATAATGCGCAAAGATTTCTTTGGCTTCTTTTATTATGAATCTAAACTCATGAGCCAAAAAGATAGTAGCGGCACGCTTAACAGAAGAATGCTCAATATTAGAAAATTCCAGAAAAATCCTTTGTATGGAAGGATGCATGTGCATGAATTGTCTTTCAAGTTCAACTACAAGCATGGCAATAGCGTCCGCAAGACTACTAGTTCTGTGAAGGATAGAACTACCCATAGAAGGTAAAGCACCGACACAAGTAAAGAAATCTTGAATAACTCCTTTTCCAATAATATTACCACTATCAACACGGAATTTTTTTTGTATGAAAGATGGTAGGTTCTTTAGCAGGAGCATCAGAATTTTTCATGATATTATTATTGTCCATATCGACAATAATTTCCCCAATTTCAGACATAGAGGCAGAAGGTAAAGGACTTGACATAACGACAAGCTAGCAAACTAACACACGAGCAAACAAAAAGCAAACGGGAAAAAGATGCAAATAGAGAAAGGGAGGGAGGATGGAGACAAAGGGCAAATAAAACGGCAAGGGTGAAGTGGGGGAGAGGAAAACGAGAGGCAAATGGCAAATAATGTAATGCAGGAGATAGGGATTGTGATGGGTACTCGGTATGTTGACTTTTGCGCAGACTCCCCGGCAACGGCGCCAGAAATTCTTCTTGCTACCTCTTGAGCACTGCGTTGGATTTCCCCGAAGAGTAGAGGATGATGCAGCAAAGTAGCGTAAGTATTTCCCTCAGTTTTTGAGAACCAAGGTATCAATCTAGTAGGAGGCTACGCGCGAGTCCCTCGTACCTACACAAAAATAATAGCTCAACACAACCAATGCGCTTAGGGGTTGTCAATCCCTTCACGGTCACTTATGAAAGTGAGATCTGATAGAGATGATAAATAATATTTTTGGTATTTTTGGTATAGAGATGCAAAGTGAAAAGTAAAAGGCAAAGTAAAAAAGCAAAGCAATAATAAAGTAATGAAGATTGATATGATGAGAAAGAGACCCGGGGGCCATAGGTTTCACCAGTGGCTTCTCTCAAGAGCATAAGTATTCTATGGTGGGTGAACAAATTATTGTTGAGCAATTAACAGAATTGATCATAGTTATGAGAATATCTAGGTATGATCATGTATATAGGCATCACGGCCGAGACAAGTAGACCGACTCCTGCCTGCATCTACTACTATTACTCCACTCATCGACCGCTATCCAGCATGCATCTAGAGTATTAAGTTAAAAATAGAGTAACGCCTTAAGCAAGATGACATGATGTAGAGGGATAGTTTCATCCAATATGATAAAAACCCCATCTTGTTATCCTAGATGGCAACAATACAATACGTGCCTTGCTGCCCCTTCTGTCACTGGGAAAGGACACCACAAGATCGAACCCAAAGCTAAGCACTTCTCCCATGGCAAGAAAAACTAGTCTAGTAGGTCAAACCAAACTGATAATTCAAATAGACTTGCAAAGTTAACCAATCATACATAAAAGAATTCAGAGAAGATTCAAATATTATTCATAGATAGACTGGATCATAAACCCACAATTCCTCGGTCTCAACAAACACACTGCAAAAATAAGATTACATCGAATAGATCTCCACGAGAGAGGGGTAGAACATTGTATTGAGATCCAAAAAGAGAGAAGAAGCCATCTAGCTACTAACTATGGACCCATAGGTCTGAAGTAAACTACTCACACTTCATCGGAGGGGCTTGGATGATGATGTAGAAGCCCTCCGTGATCGATGCCCCCTCCGGCGGAGCTCCGGAACAGGCCCCAAGATGGGATCTCGTGGATACAGAAAGTTGCGGCGGTGGAATTAGGTTTTTGGCTCTGTCTCTGATTGTTTGGGGGTACGTGGGTATATATAAGAGGAAGAAGTACGTCCGTGGAGCTACAGGGGGCCCACAAGGGTGGAGGGCACGCCTGGGGGGGGGGCAGGCGCGCCCCCCTATCTCGTGGCCTCCTGTTAATTGACTTCACGTAGGGTCCAAGTCTGCTGAGTTGTATTTGGTTAGAAAATCACGTTCCCGAAGGTTTCATTCCATTTGGACTTCGTTTGATATTCCTTTTCTTCGAAACCCTAAAACAGGCAAAAAACAACAATTCTAGGTTGGGCCTCCGGTTAATAGGTTAGTCCCAAAAATAATATAAAAGTGGATAATAAAGCCCAATAATGTCCAAAACAGTAGATAATATAGCATGGAGCAATCAAAATTATAGATACATTGGAGACGTATCAGCACACAGGAGGTGGAAAGCTATACAGTAGTCGAGTTTATCTCCTGGCACCGTAGGACAAACGCACTTAATGCACTGCTGACGTGCCCTTCTTGCTTTATTGGGGATGGCAAGGAAGCTCGTCCTAGCTGTCGTTGCTTCGCCTGGCCTTGACGCGCATCCGAACTGACGAGGCATGTAGCGCGACGTTGGCTGGCTGTTGAGCTGGTGCGGTGGTAGCCTTCATGAAGATATGCATGCCACCACGCAGGTGCTTGCCGAGTCAGCCTAGAGGCCGCATGTCGCCACGCAGGCACCTTCCTAGTTGGTGGGTTGGCAGCTGCATGGGAATAGCGGTGGAGTCTTGGGAGATGCGGGCCTGGCTGCGGCCCTGCGGATGTCTTCGGCAAGAGTCTTGTCGGGGCACCAACAAGGGTCTTGCCGCGGCATCGTGGTCTTCCCTGGCAGGGGTCTTGCCGGGGGTCTCGTGGGTATCCTTGGCAAGGATCTTGCCGAGGATCATCGTCTTCTGGTTGTCATCTAGTCTTGTGTGCTTCTGGTCTCCACAAAGATTTGCATGCCACCATGGAGGTGCCTCCCGAGCCTTGGTTCCAAAGTGGTTGATGGTGTTGGAACTATTGGGCTCAAGACGGGCGGCTCTTCTGCTGTCGGGCAAGTTTCCCCGGCAAGGTTCTTGTCGGGGCTGCGGAGACCACCCCGGCAAGGGCCTTGCCGGGGGAGTCCACCTCACCCCTCTGCTTTTCGTGTTTCTGGCTTGGCATTGTTCTGGTTCTCTTGTGGCTTTGCTTCCTTCCTCTACCCCGTTAGGTGTGGCCGCAGGCGCGGCTCCAACTGCCCATGCACAAGTAAAGGGGAAATAGGACCCCTCCTTTTGTGCATCGATAGGAGCCCCCGGGCCTAGGCCATACATAAGCACGACGTGTTGTTGGGCTAGGCCCAAAATGGTGAGCGGGCACGCAGGGCCAGGTTGTACTGCTGTAACTCCCTCGCCCATCGCACTTGCCCACGACCCGCATTGAAGGCGCGATGTGGGGGTCGTGCGTGACGTGGGGGTCATGCATTGGGCGGTTGTTGCTCTCATGCATCACATCATAGTAAATGGTAAAGAGGAGGCCCGTGCCTTCCCATAAATGTGGGGAAAACGTAGGGGCACGGCTCATTTACTAGGTGGACTCGGGTCGCGGCCTTCAAGGTGCACGCGCCCCACGGTCACGAGGTGGAATGCGGTCGCTTCAGTCGCCCTCTTGGTTCCGGTTTGCTTGCCACGTGTCCTTCATGCCCCGAGGAGGGTAGATGGTGGACGCGGAGGGCACATGCCATAATGTGGAGGCGGGAAACTGGGTCGTCGCTGATTGGAGCAGCGGGTCGGTCCCGATTCCCTGCACCCCTTGGCGGTTGGATTGGTCGAGTGAGGCGGCCGAGCCTCGTCCCCGCCCCTTTATAAGAAGAAAGGAAGGGGGACAGCGTCCTCCGATCCTTCAGCACTCATTTCCTCCGCCTCGACTCCTTTCTTCCCTTCATCATGGCGAGAGGGCGTGTTGGTGCTCCGATGGCAAAGACGAGGGCCTCTGCTCGACAGCGTGCCATTCCTTCCCAATAGCTCGTGGTGGCGGAGCCGGCCGTGAGAGGAAGATGGAGGGGGCGAGGCTGAGGCTGCCATGCCGCTCGAGGAGGAGGAGGACGGGGCGGCGCACCTGCTTCGCCTTCGCTTGCGGCCCCTCCTCCAATGGAGGGCCATGTCGGAAACCAGCCCCGCGAGTTCTACGTCAGGCTACGCGGGCCAGTGCACGGCCGTCTTTGTCTCCCCACTCCGTTTTCTTGGGAGATGGAGCTTGA
Organism: Triticum dicoccoides; assembly: GCF_002162155.2. Lineage (NCBI taxonomy): Eukaryota > Viridiplantae > Streptophyta > Magnoliopsida > Poales > Poaceae > Triticum > Triticum dicoccoides. The sequence continues at coordinate 431,799,549 of NC_041382.1, forward strand.
CCCGCCTCAAGCCTTGAGGCTGCACATGAGGGGCTGCGGGAATGGCAGCGTGCGGGTCGATGTCGACTTCCCAGCCCCTCATGGTATGTATCTCCGCCGTGGATGGAAGACCTTCGCCCGTGCCCATAGCCTGTCAGAGGGGATCATCCTCCAATTAAAATTGATGGAGGACGGCTTGCTATCCATCAAGGTCTTTGGGCTCTTGGGAACTCGCTTGAGGTGGAGGACAGCGACAGCAACGACGACGACGAGGGCGTCAAGCTGGAGGACGTCGACTCCAACTGACCGCGCCGCCCCCCTCCCTCGGCTCCGCGCCCTGCCAAGGGTTTTCCTCGTCAAGCTCTCCATCGGCGCGTTCCCCGCCACTTCCTTTTTGCCTTCACCTGCTGCACATGGGAGGAAAAGGGAAAGAATGGAGATCACAGGGAACCTATCTTTGTCCTTAAATTGTAGGCACTTGCCAAATCTTAATTTCCATATAATGTAATCTCTCGAGCCCATGCTTGTATCCTGTAACCTTTGTACTTGCATCAGCATATTAATGAAAAAGTCTAGTCCTACCGGTAACTTGTGCACGTGTACATTCGTGCAGAAGCGAAATGCATTCTTAGTGTAAATAAATGAGTCCTTTCGGCAAGCCACCTTGCCGGTGCCCCTTGCGCCTGCCGGAGAATCACATATGTCGGGTTACACACAAAGGGCCCAGCCCCCCGTCCACCTCTTTTTGACAAGGGTCACCACGACCATTCTGACCGAAGCAGCGTTCGAGTCGGAAATGGTAGCCCCCGAGTCCTTAAAGACGAGTGGCGAGGTTTTCTAATGCACAAGTCATAGGTTACGAATACGAATGGGCAAGAGGTAAACTTTATCTGTTTGGTTTGCCGGGGATCGTCGTGCCGGGCGGTCTTCTCAACTTCTTGCCGGAGCCGGGTCCTTGGCGGGATCGCACGTCTTTGCCGTGAGTGGAAAGAAGTGAGGACAAAAGCACATAACCTCGGTGGTTCACTAACATTTACTAGAATCAAAAAGCAGTACAGTACCCTGGACAAGCATGCATATACGTATATACACAAACATGGAAATCGACATGAAACTATACATACTAAGGGATTCCTTTTCCCTGACTGCGCATAGGGTCTGTGCCTGGCTCCGTACATAGGATTACATGCCTCAGCGGCAAGGCTAGTATGAAATGGGGCTCCCGGCAACCGCGCCTTAGGGGTAAAACTTGCGAAGATGTTCAATATTCCAGGAGTTGCTCACCGAAATGCCATCTTTGGTCTCCAGGCGGACTGCGCCAGGCCTGGTGACACGTATTACCCGATAAGGGCCTTCCCACTTTAGCGTCAACTTGTTTGGATTCTTGGGGGATTGGATCCGGCAAAGAACAAGGTCGCCTTCCTCAAGGCTTCGAGCGTGAACCTTGCACCTATGATAGCGGCGCAAGGCTTGCTGATATCGAGCAGCTCGCACAGCAGCCCGAAGATGATCTTCCTCAAGGAGCATCGCATCATCTTGGCGCAACTTCTCTTGCTCAAGATCATCATAAGCGAGCACTCGAGGTGACACGTATATGAGTTCAGTGGGGAGAACTGCTTCTCCCCCGTATACCAGGGCAAAGGGCGTCTGGCCAGTGGCTCGATTTGGTGTCGTCCTGATTGACCAAAGTACCATTGTAAACTCATCAATCCAGTGCCTTCCACACTTGTGTAGCTTGTCAAAAGTCATGGTCTTGAGGCCCCGCAGCACTTCTGCATTCGCCCTCTCAGCCTGGCCGTTACTTCTGGGATGGGCAACAGAAGCAAAACAAACCTTGCTGCCGAGGTCTTGAACGTACTGCATGAAGGTGCAGCTCCTGAACTACGTGCCGTTGTCGGTGATGACTCTATTCGGCACACCGAAACGGCATACTAGTCCCTTGAAGAACTTGATGGCTGACTGTGATGTTACCTTTCTCACTGGCTCCACTTCCGACCACTTTGTGAACTTGTCGATCGCGATGTACAAGTACTCAAAGCCCCCGGCAGCATGGGGAAAGGGGCCTAGTATGTCGAGCCCCGAAACCGAAAATGGCCAGGAAAGATGGATTGTCTGGAGAGCTTGGGCGGGTTGATGAAGCTTCTTTGAATGGAACTGGCATGCTTCACACTTGGTTACTAGCGCAGTTGCATCCTGGAGGGCGGTGGGCCAGAAGAAACCTTGCCAGAATGCTTTGTCGGCAAGAGCCCTTGACCCTATGTGGGAGCCACACAAGCCTCCATGTATCTCTGCCAACAGACTCAGTCCATCCTCTCTAGGAATGCGCTTCAATTTCACATCGTTCGGTCTTCTCCTACAGAGGGTATCATCTATGGACTGGTACATGCTGGACCGATGGGCTACTTTCTCTGCTTCTTCCTGCTCCTCGGGGAGCTCTCCTGTTTGGAGGAAACGGACGGTGGGCTGCGCCCATGCCGGAGCCTAGGTCTCGGTGGCAAGGACTAAAGGCTCATCTTCGGCATTAAGGGCATCTGCTTCTATGGCCAGCGCGTGAGGCCCTGCCGAGGGTTGCTGCCCTCTAGCAAGCTTAGGACTGCCGGCAACATCCTTGCCGGCGGCTCCTGGGAGCTCAGCGGGAAAGTACTTGCCGGGGCTCGCCTTCCTTCATTTGTTTTGTCCTGCTGATGGTTCAGCGGATGGGTGAGTTAGATGAAGCACAAAGGTACCTGGTTCCACAGGCAACTTGAGGGCAACACGCTTTGACAGGTCGTCGGCAATGCCGTTCTCCGCTCGGGGAACATGCTCTGCTTGCAATCCGTCAAAGAGCTCTTCCAACTTCCTCACTTCATCCACATAGGCCTCCATCAATGGGCTCTGGTAGTCCTTGTTTACTTGCTTGATGACGAGTTGTGAATCACCTCTGACGATAAGCTTTCTGACTCCAAGGTTTGCCGCGATCCTGAGACCGGCCAACAACCCCTCGTACTCCGCCGTGTTGTTCGTCGATTTTTCCTGGGGAAAGTGTATCTGGATTACATACTTGAGGCGCTCTTCGGTGGGCGCGACGAGAATTACACCGACACCAGCACCTTGGAGTGAGAAAGCTCCATCAAAGTGCATAATCCACTCACTGCTCATCTCCTTGCTGGGGAGGGTGGTCTGTTGAATCTCCTCGTCGGGCGTTGCGGTCCATTCTGCTATGAACTCTGCCAGGGTTTGGCTCTTGATTGTTGAAGTACTTTCAAACTTGAGGCCAAAGCTCAACAGCTCCAACACCCACTCCACAATCCTCCCAGTCGCATCTGGGTTGTGCAAGATTCGTTGCAATGGGAGGCGCGTGATGACGGAGATCTCATGTGCTTGGAAGTAGTGGCGCAACATTCTCGAGGCCATGAGGAGGCTGAAAAGTAGCTTCTGCATACGAGAATATCTTAACCTAGCCCCCTGCAAGAGGGAACTGATGAAATAGACTGGGTGATGCACCATCTTCTTCTTCTGTCCTACTTTGCTCATCTACTCAAAATCCGTCTTGCCGGGACCGGGTCTCGTCGGGGGTTCTGTCTTACTGGCGTCAGACCCTGCTGGGGATGGCCCTGGCCCGCCACCCGATGGCTCCGCTGCTACTGCTACCTCTTCCTCAAGTTCCCTCTGTGCCACCAGCGCGGCACTGGCCACTTGAGTCATTGCTACCAAGTATAGCAGCAAAGACTCTTGCGGCTTGGGCACGACTAGTATCGGCGTGGAGGAGAGATACCTCTTCAAATCATGTAGTGCAGCCTCTGCCTCTGGACTCCACTTTACTGGACCCACCTTTTTCAAAACTTTGAAAAGGGGGAGGGCGCACTCAGCAGATTTGGAGATGAGCCTACGGACATCTTTGACCCGCTTCGGTGCCTCAATCTGCTCGATCGCCTTGATTTTGTCGGGATTTGCTTCAATTCTGCGCTGAGACACTAAGAACCCAAGAAGTTTGCCGGATGGGACACCGAACACGCACTTCTCTGGGTTCTGCTTGAGGTTGATCTTACGCATATTTGCAAATGTTTCCTCTAAGTCTTGTACGAGCATGGCCCTGTCCTTGGTTTTGACCACTATATCATCCATATAGGCTTCCATATTTCTATGTAGTTGGTGCTCAAAACCAATTTGGACCACTCGGGAAAACGTCAAACCAGCACTCTTCAACCCGAAAGGCATCCGTACAAAATAGTACGTACCACATGGGGTGATGAACGCGGTCTTCTCTTTGCCTTCTTTCATCATGAAGATCTGGTGGTATCCTGAATACGCGTTGAGGAATGACAGTAGGTCACACACGACAGTGGAGTCTACAATCTGGTCGGTGCATGGCAAGGGGAAAGGATCCTTTCGACAAGCTTTATTGATATGTGTGTAAGCAATACACAGCCTCCACTTCCCATTTGCCTTACGCACAACCACCGGATTGCCAACCACATGGGGTGGAGTACTCCTCTAACTAGTCCTGCCGCCTCCAACTTCCTGATCTCTTCTATGATGAACTCTTGTCGCTCCAAAGCTTGCTTCCCGACCTTTTGCTTGACAGGCCGCGCATGAGGACAGACAGCAAGATGGTGCTCAATCACCTCCCTAGGAACGCTTGGGATGTCGGATGCTTGCCATGTAAACACATCGACATACGCCCGCAGGAAGGCGACGAGCGCACTTTCCAATTTGCTGTCGGGGGTGGAGCTTATGGTGAAATCCCCGCCCGTGCTGTCCTCCATGACGAACACCTTCTTGGTTTCCGGCGGTGCATCTTTGGACTTCTTGCTCTTGCCGGTGGAGCTCTCTGGCACGTCCTCAATGGGAGCGCAGCTCTCCGAAGAGGTGCGCTTGCCGGAGTGGGTGCAAGAGGTCTCACTGGAATAGGTCTTGACGGAAGGGGTCTTGCCGGCCTTCTCTTTCCCTGGAGCTTCAGCGGCAGGGGCAAGTGTTTTCACGGCAGTTGCTGCAACTGCCTCTCGATAAAGTTGATCGGCGCAGATGAGCGCATCTTTCTTGTCGGAGGGGACGGTGGTGATGGTCAGCGGCCCTGGCATCTTTAACATGTTGTAGGCGTAGTGGGATGCCGCCATGAACTTGGCCAGCGCTGGGTAGCCAATGATCCCGTTGTATGGCAAGGGGATATCGGCGACATCGAAGATGATCTTCTCCGTCCTATACTTCAGCTCGCCTCCAAAGGTAACAAGCAGCATGATTTTACCTTTAGGCTGGCTCCTTCCTAGGTTGACCCCTTGAAACGTGCCCGTCTCTTCGAGGTCTCCATCAGGAATCTGCAGCTTCTTGATCACAGCGAGTGAGATCAAGTTCAGACCGGCCCCACCGTCAACGAGCACTTTCGTCACCTTGACGTTGCGTATTGTTGACGAGACCAAGAACGGCAAACACCCAACCGCAGTTGTGCGATCAGGGTGATCCTTGGTGTCAAAAACGATGGGCATGCGGGGCTTCCGGACATCGAAAGACGGCTCTGCCGTAGTGACCTCACGTGCCCACTACTTCAGCTGGCGGTGAGAGGTCTGCAGCGAGGCGCCACCGTCGAAGCACATGGCCTCAATAGCTTTCTGCAACTCGTGCTCGCTGGACTCGTCATCCTCGTCGTGATCATCATCCTCCTCTTTCTTGTCGCGGCCCCGAGCGGGCCTCTCTTGTTGGTTATCTTTGCCGCGGCGGCCCCCTTGGCCACCACGCTTCTTGCCAGATCCCTCAGCACCATCTTGACCTTTCTCCTTGTCTCGTCTTTCATATTCAGCCTTCTGCTTTTCCAACAAGCAGCTCAACTTGTCGGCAGTTCTGGAGGTCATGGCCCTTGGTGCGGTGGATCTTCCAGTACTACTTGTCAGAGCCTCCTGACTTGCCGGCAGCCGCTGCTACCTCTTGGGCATGTGTTGGTTTTCCCTTGAAGAGGAAAGGGTGATGTAGCAAAGTAGCGTAAGTATTTCCCTCAGTTTTTGAGAACCAAGGTATCAATCCAGTAGGAGATTACACACAAGTCCCTCGTACCTGCACAAAGAAACAAGAACCTCACAACCAACGCGATAAAGGGGTTGTCAATCCCTTCACGGTCACTTATGAAACTGAGATCTTATAGAGATAATAAGATAAATATTTTTTGTATTTTTGTTGTATAGATTGGAAAATAAAGACTGCAAAATAAACGGTGACAGAAATGGCTTGTTGACGGGAGAATAATATAATCGAGAATAGACCCGGGGGCCATAGGTTTCACTAGTGGGTTCTCTCAAGATAGCAAATTCTACGCTAGGTGAACAAATTACGGTTGAGCAATTGATAGAAAAGCGCATAGTTATGAGAATATCTAGGGATGATCATGTATATAGGCATCACGTCCGCGACAAGTGACCGAAACGATTCTGCATCTAATACTATTACTCCACACATCGATCGCTATCCAGCATGCATCTAGAGTATTAAGTTCATAAGAACAGAGTAACACATTAGGCAAGATGACATGATGTAGAGGGATAAACTCAAGCAATATGATATAAACCCCATCCTTTTATCCTCGTTGGCAACAATACAATACGTGCCTTGCTTCCCCTGCTGTCACTGGGAAAGGACACTGCAAGATTGAACCCAAAGCTAAGCACTTCTCCCATTGCAAGAAAGATCAATCTAGTAGGCCAAACCAAACTGATAATTCGAAGAGACTTGCAAAGATATTAAATCATGCATAAAATATTTTAGAGAAGAATCAATATTGATCATAGATAATCTTGATCATAAACCCACAATTCATCGGATCTCGACAAACAAACCGCAAAAAGAATTACACCGAATAGATCTCCAAGAGAATCGAGGAGAACTTTGTATTGAGATCCAAAGAGAGAGAAGAAGCCATAGCTAATAACTATGGACCCGAAGGTCTATGGTAAACTACTCACACATCATCGGAGAGGCTATGGTGTTGATGTAGAAGCCCTCCGTGATCGATTCCCCCTTCGGTGGAGCGCCAAAAAAGGCCCCAAGATGGGATCTCACGAGTATAGAAGGTTGCGGCGGTGGAAATAGGGTTTCGTGGTGCTCTCGGATGTTTTCGGGGTATATGAGTATATATAGGCGAAAGAAGTAGGTCAGCGGAGCCACGAGGGGCGCACGAGGGTAGGGGTCGCGCCTACCCCCCTAGGCGCGCCCTCCTACCTCGTGGCCGCCTCGTTTCTTCCTTGACGTCCACTCCAAGTCTCCTGGATAGCATTTGTTCCAAAAATAACTCTCCCGGAGGTTTCATTCCGTTTGATATTCCTTTTCTGTGAAACACTAAAATAGGCAAAAAAAACAGCAATTTGCACTGGGCCTTTGGTTAGTAGGTTAGTCCCAAAAATATTATAAGAAGGTATATTAAAGCCCGTTAAACATCCAAAACAAATAATATAATATCATGGAACAATCAAAATTTATAGATACGTTGGAGACGTATCAAGCATCCCCAAGCTTAATTCATGCTCGTCCTCGAGTAGGTAAATGATAAAAATAGAATTTTTGATGTGGAATGCTACCTAGCATAATTCTCAATGTAATTTTCTTTATTGTGGCATGAATGTTCAGATCCGAAAGATTCAAGACAAAATTTTCATATTGACATAAAAATAATAATACTTCAAGCATACTAACAAAGCAATCATGTCTTCTCAAAATACATGGCCAAAGAAAGTTATCCCTACAAAATCATATAGTCTGGCTATGTTCTATGTTCATCACACAAAGTATTTAAATCATGCACAACCCCAATGAGAAGCCAAGAAATTGTTTCATACTATTGATGTTCTCAAACTTTTTCAATCTTCACGCAATATATGAGCGTGAGCCATGGACATAGCACTATATGTGGAATAGAATGGTGGTTGTGGAGAAGACAAAAAGGAGAAGATAGTCTCACATCAACTAGGCGTATAAACAGGCTATGGAGATGCCCATCAATATATATCAATGTGAGTGAGTAGGGGTTGTCATGCAACGGATGCACTAGAGCTATAAGTGTATGAAAGGTCAACAGAAGAAACTAAGTGGGTGTGCATCGAACTTGCTTGCTCACGAAGATCTAGGGCATTTTGAGGAAGCCCATCTTTGGAATATACAAGCCAAGTTCTATAATAAAAAAATTCCCACTAGTATAGGAAAGTGACAACATAGGAGACTCTCTATCATGAAGATCATGGTGCTAGTTTGAAGCACAAGTGTGGTAAAAGGATACTAACATTGTCCCTTCTCTCTTTTTCTCTCATTTTTTTATTTGGGTCTGTTCCTCTCTTTTTTATGGCCTATTTTTTTCTTCTTTATTTCTTTTCGTCCGGAGTCTCATCCTGACTTGTGGGGGAATTATCGTCTCCATCATCCTTTCCTCACTTCGGACCATGCTCTAATAATGATGATCATCACACTTTTATTTACTTACAACTCAAAAATTACAACTCGATACTAGATCAAAATATGACTCTATGTGAATGCCTCTTGTTGTGTACCGGGATGTGCAATGAATCAAGAGTGACATTTATGAAAGAATTATAAAGGTGACTTTGCCACAGATACAATGTCAACTACATGATCATGCAATATGACAATGATGGAGCATGTCATAACAAACAGAACGGTGGTAAGTTGCATGGCAATATATCTCGGAATAGCTATGGAAATGCCATAATAGGTACGTATGGTGGCTGTTTTGTGGAAGGTATATGGTGGGTGTACGTTACTGGCAAAAGTTGCGCGGTACTAGAGAGGCTAGCAATGGTGGAAGGGTGAGAGTGCGTATAATCCATGGACTCAACATTAGTCATAAAGAACTCACATACATATTGCTAAAATCTATTAGTTATCGAAACAAAGTACTACGCGCATGCTCCTAGGGGATATATTGGTAGAAAAATACCATCGCTCGTCCCCAACCGCCACTCACAAGGAAGACAATAAATAAATAAATCATGCTCCGACTTCATCACATAACAGTTCACCATATGTGCATGCTACGGGAATCACAAACTTTAGAACAAGTATTTCTCAAATTCACAACTACTCAACTAGCATGACTCTAATATCACCATCTTCATATCTCAAAAAAATTATCAAGTATCAAACTTCTCATAGTATTCAATGCACTTTTTATGAAAGTTTTTATTATACCTGTAAGTGCATCTAGTGCCACCCCTAGTTGGTTTTGGAGTATTGACGACAAACCTAGTTGAGGGACTAATGTGTTTGTGAGAATTGCAGGATAACACAGGTAGAAGTCCCTCATTGATTCGGTTTTCCTACCAGAGATGACCCCTAAAAATGTATGAAGACATTGAAGTCAAAGGTGGTATATGAAGATATTCACATTGAAGACTATGACAAGAGAAGACACCACATGAAGCCTATGGAGCTCGAAGACTTAGATCTTTCGTAGTTCTCTTTCTTCTGTATTGAGTCATAGGAACCACCGTACTATTAAGTGGGGTCCAAGAGAACCAGTCAGAATGACTGAAGTGATGCTTAAACAAAACCTATGTCTTCGAGTGAAGACTTTGAGAGCGAATCTTGTCCAGAGTCGGGCAAGTCAGCTTTGCTTGAAGCCCAAGTAAAGTTTCCGTGTGAGTTTGAAATCTGACCGTTGGAACACGTGTCAGTTCGTTAGTAACCCAGGGTCATTTCGGACAAATCAGGTCGGGTTGCCAAGTGGCTATAAATAGCCCACCCCCTACAACCATAAACGGTTGGCTGCTCAGATTTAGAGTACGGCTTTTGTCGTTTGAGAGCAACCCACCTCGAAGCCTTTGAGAGAGAATTCCTTGCGAGGATAAAGCCCTAACCACCCAGAGCCAAAGAGAATTAGGCATCACTTAAGTCTTCTTGTCTGTGTGATCTGAAGACTTATTACACTTGAGGACTGTGCATCCTCCAGCCGGTTAGGCGTCGCGTTCTGAGCATCCAAGCGACATTGTGGATTGCCGGTGAACGAAGTCTGTGAAGGTTTGGGAGTCTATCTTTAAGACTTACCAGAGTGATTGGGCGAGGTCTGTGTGACCTTAGCTCAAGGGGAATACGGTGAGGACTAGGTGTCCTGAGCTGCGTGTTCAGGACTGGGTGTCCGGGACTGTGTGTCCTAAGGTTTAAATACCTAGCCGCCCTAACCAGACGTACAGTTGTCACAGCAACTGGAACTGGTCCAACAAATCATTGTCTTCAGCGAGTCACTGGTTTCATCTTCCCTTCCCTTTACTTACTGTTACTCCTTGTGAAGTCATTGTATGTTCGCACTATCTTTTGTCTTCACTGAGTGACTGCGTGTTCTCTGTGGCTTCACAATATCTTCCTACCTGATCCTTACTACATTGCTGCTATTAGTCATTGTGCTTTCACTCAATTGAATACTTGACTATGGCTTGCCTAGTGTAGTCTACCTTCCGCTGCAGGGTAATAGGTTTATTTCTATCGTTTGTCTTCATAACTTCCACATTTTGAAGACTTTCATAAAAATCACCTATTTACGCCCCCCCTCTAGTCGATATAACGCACTTTCAATTGGTATCAGAGCAAGGTGGTCCCTTGTTCTGTGTGATTCAGTTTAACCACCTGGAGTTTTAGCTATGTCGACTGCAGGGATAATTAAAGTCTCCGCTGCGTGCCCCGTCTTCGATGGAACTGAATATCCCTACTGGAAGAATAAGATGTGCATGCATCTTGAAGCCATTGACGTTGACCTATGGTATGTCGTCAAGAACGGCGTTCCCAAGGCTGGAGAAGGTGTCACTGCTGCTGATGTCAAGCAGTTCGTTCAACTGGACTCTACTGCCAAGAATATCATCTGTGGTCATCTGACCAAAGGACAGTATGGCCATGTGAGTGCTTTGGAAACATCTAAGCTGGTCTGGGACTGGCTCTCCAAGGTCAATGAAGGCGTCTCAACCCAGAGAGATCAGAGAATCAGTGTCCTTCGCAACCTCTTCAACCGCTTCAAGCGAAATGACAATGAGAATGTCCAGCTCACATTTGACCGACTCACTGACATCACAAATGAGCTTCAAGCCCTCGGCGCTACTGAAATCACCAAACATGAAGTCGTCAAGACACTACTGAGATCACTTGATAGTTCGTTTGACACCCTAGCCCTGATGATTCAAGAACGTCCTGATTTCAAGACACTCGATCCGTCTGACATACTTGAGAGGCTCAACACACATGAGTTTCAGCTTTCTGAGAAAAGAGATATCTACGGTCCAAACTATGGGCGAACTCGTGGCTTGAAGGCAAAAGCTGTCTCCTCATCTGAAGAAGAATTTGACAGCAGTTCGGATGATCCTGAAGACATTGGAAGGGAACTTGCTATGCTTGTGAAGAAGTTCCAAAAATTCACCAAGAAGAAAGGTTTCAGAAAGTCTTCCCGATCAAGCTCAAGGAATGATGAAGCTTCTGCTCACGACTACAAGAAGAAAACATGTCACAAGTGCAAGAAACCTGGCCACTTCATCTCTGAGTGTCCACAGTGGGACAATGAGAACAAAAAGAAGAAGAGCAAGGAATATGACTCTGATGACAAGAAGAAGAAGAAATACTCAAAGTCTTCTTCCAAGTCTTCCTCAAAGTGTTCATCACACAAGAAGAGCTCATCTGGCAAGGCATGTGCGTTTGTTGGCAAGGAAATGGATTCAGAGGAGGAGTCTGCTTCTGAGGAGGCAGAGGTGGAGTCTGAGGAGGAGTCCGATTCAGGCATCGCAAGTCTGGCTACAGCATACGTTGCCAAGTCCATCTTCAACACTGAAGACAATAACTTCATCACCGACACCGATGCAAATGACAAGGACTACTCCGCTTCTACCTACTGCTTCATGGCACGCGGTGCCAAGGTAAACACACGCACTACTCACTATCAAACATCTAGTGACAATGACTCTGATTGTGGTTCAAAACCCAGCTACAAAACACTTGCTAAAATTGCAACTGAACAACAGAAAGCTATGGAACATATTCAAAAACTATTAGACAGAAGCGATGGTCTGTTAGGTGCTGAAATGACTCGATCTGAATCCTTAATTGAAGACATAAAAAATCTTCACGTTAAGTATGAGGAACTTGAAAGTCGTCATGAAACTCTCTCAACAACTCATGAAAAGCTTTCCTATGATTATCTTCAAAGGAAGCAAGATCTTGTGAAATTGAGAGCGGCTCATGAAGATCTTCAAAAGGAAAACGAGTCACTTCGCGCTAAACAGATTAGTTCCACTCAGGAAGGATTTGAACCACCATGTCTTAAATGCATTGAGCGTGATAATGCTACTTCTGTTGTTGAATGTTCTACTGCTACTACTATTGCAATATCTTCAACTGTTGATGTGGTAACTAACCCCTCTACTGAGGATACCACTGCTATTGCTGATGAGAATGCTAGGTTGAAGACATTGCTTGAAACAGGGATGTACAGAAGTCTTAAAGGGCATCAGACACTATGTGATGTCCTCAAAAAGCAGATTCTGAACCGAAACCCGAGGAAAGAGGGTGTTGGGTTCGTAAGGAAAATGAATGCTAATGGCTCTTACTGGAAACCTGAGCAGTACCCCAAAACCACGTGGGTTGCTATGTCTTCTTGTTGAATCTTTTGAACTAAGTGAATGTGATCGGACCCTAACCTCTCTATGCTATCTATCTCAAACTCTATCTCTCCAAATCATATGCATTCTATTGAAACTGTCGAATGTCTTCTCTGCGTCCTTGTCAGCAGAAGATACAAAGACAAACCTTAAGTCCACTTTCAATGCTCATTCCTCCACATGAAACCCGGAGAAGTAGGAACGACCACCCGACAATCCAGGCATGCGTGGGACGTGGAACAAACCCCAAAATTCTGCATAATGGCCACGTGTTCCTCAGATGCGAATCGCCAGGGCACCTGTGTAATAACACAGTGCCGCCCCTGTACCTATAAGTACACACTTCACGGCGGTCATTATCTCTTCTTCCACTCTCGCACGAACCCTAGCGCCACCGCTAGCCCTCAACGACACCGGCGACGAAGCGCTTCGCTGCCGCAACCTCTCCGACGCCGTCTTCACGCCGACCGCGGACATCGTCCTCTCCGCCGTCGCCGTAGGTGTCCTCCGTCACCAAGTTAGGGCACGGAAGATCGAACTGCTCGGCCTCATCTTCCACGCCATCTAGTAGTTCTTAGTGTGGTAAATAAAACTTCCTTTTTACGGCACCGTTGATCCTATTGCTTTGTCACTTTCTACCACAAGCAGCTTCTGTTCACACAAGTTAGATCTCTCTCATACTGCATCTCATAACATGCCTAGTATATTCACTTATGCTTCACAAAGTAGTTAGATTCCTCACTTGTACTGATCTCTGGATTCGTACAAATCTGGAACCAACTCCTTATCTATGAATGAATGTCTTCGCACGATGAGGTCAATGTCTTCTAAACTGATTTATATTCAAAATCTTCTGAGAATGCATATGACCTCTTCCCCTTCCCTCGCACCTTAATGCTGTCTCAGGTACATGTCCGTGGGAGAATCCCTTGGTTCTCATAGTCTGCATTCATTTGCAGAATTCTTACAGCATCATATAAATTCTCCCGAAGCAAGTTCCTGTTTGTCCAGCAAGCGAAAATCTTTGAAGCCTTTGAACATGTTGAAGCCTTTCAGTTTAAAGTTCATGGCTTCAGAGAAATCAGCAAGGAAGGGTGGCAGAAAGCGTCATGGAGAAACATCTAGAGATCTGCCAGATGACCTCTCAGAACTGTGCAAGACAGATCCTGAAGAGGATTACAATCAGCGCAAGACGCGAATCCAATGGATTCGAAGATATTGGGAAGAACAATGGTTCAAATACCGATTTGTAACCCAGGAATATGCTGAGAAAAATGCCATCAACAGACCATGGGGAGACATCCTATACAAGAATCTTCAACCCAGGTCCAAAGATGAAGCCATTGAACAAGGCTTCTATCCCTGCATGGTCCGTGGGCCACAGCCTGTTGATGCACACCCATCGTCACTACTATGGTGTCGTGACGACGTTCTGTTCAAGCGCCACTTCCAGTTTGCCCAGAACTCAGCGAAGCAAAACAAGAAGACATTGGGACTAGACTTCAACCCTGGTCCCTCAGCTCCAAGGGCTGATGGCACACGAGATGCAGAACCCAATGTCGTCGGTCCTTTCTACAACCTTGAAGGCATCATCACCCATATCTTGGTTCAAGGGACTGCAGTGAATGAGCCTGCAGCTAACGCTGAATCAGATGAAGCGCCTACAGCGCCGAAGCCAAAGAAGTTGAAGAAGCCTAAAGCTTCAAAGCCTGCCCCTTCACCAAAAATGTCACGGGCGAAGCCACTGGCAACTGCACCTCCTGAAGACAGTGTGCAGTCCGAAGATTTATCACGCATCTCCAAGACCGAGAAGGTCAAGATGCCTCTGCCACACACTGGCCAAGAGCTAACAGCTGTTGCCATTCTGCGCAATGATGACATTGATCTGTCAAGTGATGAAGATCTTGCAGATGACGCTCTTGAGCAACTCATCAAGAGCAAAGAAGAAGCAGAAATCTTCAATGATCTGCCTCTCTTTGATGTAACAATCATCCATAACTTCATTGATGAATGGTTTGACACGCCAAACATCAGCTTCGAAGATCTGCAACTACCCATTGGCCTCAGTGTCGCCTTCCATGGCGCCATTGCTTCAGAGTTAGCTATCGCCCAACGCATTGTTGAACTGAAGCAAAAGATTGACTATGAAAAGGCTCATTTCAAGAAGCATATGGCCAAGCTCAGCGTGCAAGAGGTGAAGAACTTCAAGGTTCTCGTGAGCGCATGAAGGTTCTGGCTGACAAATGTGTGCAGCCTACAATGAGGCTGAGAAGCGCAAGGCCCTTGGGCGTCTTGGCATCGACCCCAGGATGGAAGCAAAGAAGATGAAGAAGCCCGCTACGGCTGAACCTGACGCACCAAGGAAGGAAGCAGATCCCATTGTCTTCCCAACTAGAATGACTGGCTCGAAGCCAAAAAGCCGGTCAACCACTTCAGAGCTCAAGAATACGAGGACTGCTGAGGCTGAAGCCAGGAAGAGGAAACATCCTGAAGCCTCTCCTATTGCCCCCTCCAAGAAGAAGAGGAAGACCAAGAAAGATCGGGCTGCTCCCACAGAGCCTTTGATAGTTGAACCCATTTCCATGGTTCGTCCTGACGCTAAATGCCAACTGACAATCCATGAGCTTGCTTTCACAGAGGCTCATGAAGCTGAAGACTTTCCAGCAGCTGATCCCATCACTGCTGAAGACATTGGTCAACATGACCATGTAGAAGATGGTGCAGTCCTTCCTCAACTCGAGAACAGCGAACTCATCAGCATTGGTCGTCCTCTGACGCCAATCGCTCAGGATGCTTCATGGGCTGATCGCCCATAAGAGGAATAAGACCTTGAGGCCCAGCCAACTCCAACTACACAGGCGTCGCCTGCGTTGCGCAGGCTTCGCGAAGGACCTAGGCCTCCAGTCTCTGTGTCTAAAGCTGAAACTACTGAAGACATTCCGGCTGCATCAGCCGATGAAGAAGAAGTCCCACAAGCTGCTACTCCCCTATCCCACCAAGAAGCGGTTCTCGAGGAGAACGTGATTGTGATCGACCCTCCAGCTCGTCAAGTGGAGGTTGAACATCTTGAGGCTGCCACCACCAACACCACTGAAGCCACTGACGCTGTCATGGCTGAAGCTAATGTGGAGCCCTCACGAACAAAAGCACCAGAAGTTAGCGAAGCCACTGATCCTGCCACTTTTGTTCCTGAGTCTGCTGCCGGTCCCCAGTTCGACTATCATGTTGAGCACAGGCCTCAGGTACAGAAGCCAATCCCAAGATTGCCAAGGTTCCCAGGTCCTGCATCAACACCTGGCTCCTTCAATATCAATGGCTTCAGAGCAGACAACACATTCTTCAACAGCTCCAGGAACCCCTACTCCAGGGAAAGAATATCATCTGATCGGTTCTGGAGTTATCCGCAGCGAAGCTATTACTCATGCGTTCTTTACAACCAAGGTCGCATCTTCCCACACAAGCGCCTTGACATTGAAGCAATAGCTGGTCTGCCCTGTCTAGAAGAAGCTCTGGATTGCTTAAAAGAGGTTGGACTGCTGCCGTTCATCACTGACCAAGAGCATTGGAATGAAGAGTTGCTACTCCAATTCTATGCCACACTTCACATCGGTGGGTATAGCAGAGATCCGAAGACTTGGGTCCGGGAGTGGATGACAGGAAACGTTCATCACGAAGCCAAAGCCTTTGACATCATTGAGCTCACTGGTTTGCCCACTCCTGGCGATCTCTACGAGCATGGCTGTCAGCTTCATAGTGAAGCTATTGAGAGCATCTTTCAGAAGACTGAACCTAATATGAGTCAGATGCTCAGTATGATGAAGCCATTACCCCAAGATGCTGCTTATCCCACGGAGTTCTTCGTTGAAGACCTTGAGTAACTGCCAAGAACCATTTATCACATCATAAGGCGAACTCTCTGGCCAATCAAAGGACATTCTCCCCATGCCAAGCTGGAAGGTGCAATGAAGACTTTAGTCTTCTACATTCTTCATGGAAAATGCTTCAATGCACAGGACTTCTTCATTCGCCAACTTGCTGCATCAGGCTCTGATCTGTTTGGCTTGAAGTTCTACGCCCCATGGGTCATGCGGCTGATCAAACTTCACTCCACTATATCATATCAGCCATCTGCTCGCAATCATCGGATTTTTCTGCCTGATGTGGATATGTCGATTGAAGCCATCTATCCTGAGCCTGCCAAGGAACCTCTCATTCTTCATAATGCAGAGCATCAAAGTTTCACTCAGAATGTTGAAGGCGTGGAAGCCGTAACTCGTGTGTATCCTTTGGCTGGCACTACACGTGCACCGCATCCTGCTCTCACTGAAGCCACTGACAGTACAACTGCTCCACGACCCAAGCGCACTCATGTTCTCAACGACCGAGAGCTTCTTGTGGCTCTTCATCAGAAATAGGATAGGCATCATGACTGGCTGAAGCGCAGATGCAAAGCCTCTTGGTGGATGTTAATCGCATTCGCAATCTTGCCACCAAGAATGCTTTTGTTTCCCATGAAACCTCTCGCCGCACATGGAAAGGGCTAACGCTGATGTGTTCTGAAGATGATCTTCAAGAGGATGGCTTCACTGAGTGATTCAAGTTTGACTCCACACCTCCTCGAAGGGCAGTGCTGCGACGAACTCCATCCCTTGCAGACTCTAAGTTTTCTTCCTCTGCTGCAACTGTGAATGCCAGAGTGATCGAGGATGAAGACAATGCTACTTCACCGCCACCTCCTTCAGCATGCTTCGACTCTGCTCCAAGCTCTTCAGCACCGCCAAACACCACCAACGACCCTGCTGCTTCACCTACTCCTCATGGGAACGAGTAGATGCTCTATGTCTTCAAACCTTTTTGGTCCTTACTGACAAAAGGGGGAGAAGCATATGAGGTTGATAGTCTTCAAGCGGGTCCATATGGGCGGGTGCTTTATATTTTTCTTCGTGCTTACAACTCTCGTTTTGCTACATTTGGTTCTTTGAGTTGTAAAACTTAAACTCGATGGTCGTCTGCTACTTATCTGCCATCTTGTGTTGTGATGATAAATTCCGCATGTGCGACGATAAATTCCGCACTTAGATCATTCTGCAGACGTCCATTTTCCATTATGCATGTCATTATCTTCATATACTTTCACATGCATAGTGGATTGTCATCATAAGTTGAAGTGGATCTCCACAAGTACAACCTGCCATGTGCATTTGCATTCCAAAAGCAAATTGCTTATATGCACATCTTCAGGGGGAGCACTTGCAACTTATGAAGACAATTCCTTATCCTTTACAATTTCACAGATTATATTCCCCGTTGAAAACTTCAACTAGTTTGTCATCAATCACCAAAAAGGGGGAGATTGTAAGTGCATCTAGTGCCACCCCTAGTTGGTTTTGGAGTATTGACGACAAACCTAGTTGAGGGACTAATGTGTTTGTGAGAATTGCAGGATAACACAGGTAGAAGTCCCTCATTGATTCGGTTTTCCAACCAGAGATAACCCCTAAAAATGTATGAAGACATTGAAGTCAAAGGTGGTATATGAAGATATTCACATTGAAGACTATGAAAAGAGAAGACACCACATGAAGCCTATGGAGCTCGAAGACTTAGATATTTCGTAGTTCTCTTTCTTCTGTATTGAGTCATAGGAACCACCAAACTGTTAAGTGGGGTCCAAGAGAACCAGTCAGAATGACTGAAGTGATGCTTAAACAAAACCTATGTCTTCGAGTGAAGACTTTGAGAGCGAATCTTGTCCAGAGTCGGGCAAGTCAGCTTTGCTTGAAGCCCAAGTAAAGTTGCCGTGTGAGTTTGAAATCTGACCGTTGGAACACGTGTCAGTTCCTTAGTGACCCAGGGTCATTTCGGATAAATTAGGTCGGGTTGCCAAGTGGCTATAAATAGCCCACCCCCTACAACCATAAACGGTTGGCTGCTCAGATTCAGAGTACGGCTTTTGTCGTTTGAGAGCAACCCACCTCGAAGCCTTTGAGAGAGAATTCCTTGCGAGGATAAAGCCCTAACCACCCAGAGCCAAAGAGAATTAGGCATCACTTAAGTCTTCTTGTCTGTGTGATCTGAAGACTTATTACACTTGAGGACTGTGCATCCTCCAGCCGGTTAGGCGTCGCATTCTCAGCATCCAAGAGACATTGTGGATTGCCGTTGAACGAAGTCTGTGAAGGTTTGGGAGTCTACCTTGAAGACTTACCAGAGTGATTGGGCGAGGTCTGTGTGACCTTAGCTCAAGGGGAATACGGTGAGGACTGGGTGTCCTGAGCTGCGTGTTCAGGACTGGGTGTCCGGGACTGTGTGTCCTAAGGTTTAAATACCTACCCGCCCTAACCAGACGTACAGTTGTCACAGCAACTGGAACTGGTCCAAGATATCATTGTCTTCAGCGAGTCACTGGTTTCATCTTCCCTTCCCTTTACTTATTGTTACTCCTTGTGAAGTCATTGTATGTTCGCACTATCTTTTGTCTTCACTGAGTGACTGCGTGTTCTATGTGGCTTCACAATATCTTCCTACCTGATCCTTACTACATTGCTGCTATTAGTCATTGTGCTTTCACTCAATTGAATACTTGACTATGGCTTGCCTAGTGTAGTCTACCTTCCGCTGCAGGGTAATAGGTTTATTTCTATCGTTTGTCTTCATAACTTCCACGTTTTGAAGACTTTCATAAAAATCGCCTATTCACCCCCCCCCCTCTAGTCGATATAACGCACTTTCAATAACCATCTTGGATGCCTATCATATTAGGACTAATTTTATAGCCAAAGCAAATTACCATGCTGTTATAGCAGACTCTCAAAATAATATAAGTGAAGCATGAGATATCAATAATTTCTACAAAATAAACCCACCACAGTGCTCTAAAAAAAGGTATAAGTGAAGCACTAGAGCAAGTTTATCTAGCTCAAAAGATATAACTGAAGCACATAGAGTATTCTAATAAATTCCGATTCATGTGTTTATCTCCAAAAGGTGTGTACAGCGAGGTTGATTCTGGTAAACTAAAAATCAAAGACTCAAATCATACAAGACGCTCCAAGCAAAACACATATCATGTGGTGAATAAAAATATAGCCTCAAGTAAAGTTACCGATGGACGAAGACGAAAGAG
This sequence comes from Triticum dicoccoides, assembly GCF_002162155.2. Lineage (NCBI taxonomy): Eukaryota > Viridiplantae > Streptophyta > Magnoliopsida > Poales > Poaceae > Triticum > Triticum dicoccoides. The sequence continues at coordinate 431,819,256 of NC_041382.1, forward strand.
GGGATGCCTTCCGTGGCCTCCCCAAGTTTAGGCTTTTGGTTGTCCTTGAATTTTACCTTGGGGTGCCTTGGGCATCCCCATGCTTAGGCTCTTGCCACTCCTATTCCAAAATCCATCAAATCTTTACCCAAAACTTGAAAACTTCACAACACAAAACTCAATAGAAAATCTCATGAGCTCCATTAATATAAGAAAACAAACCACCACTTCAAGGTACTGTAATGAACTCATTCTTTATTTATATTGGTGTTAAACCTACTGTATTCCAACTTCTCTATGGTTCATACCCCCCCCCCCC
>NC_041382.1:431819871-431836628 GCF_002162155.2 Triticum dicoccoides
AAAACAGAACAGTCTTTAGTAATCTGTAGGTTTCGAATACTTAGGTAACCCCAAAAATTCTTAAATAAATTGGTTGACGTGAGTAATTTGTCTGTTAATGATCTGCAAAAATAATCAACCTAATCGCACTCTCCAGTAAAACATGGCAGCAAATCTCGTGAGCGCTAAAGTTTCTGTTTTTTACAGCAAGATCACAAAGACTTCCCCCAAGTCTTCCCAAAGGTTCTACTTGGCACGGACACTAATTAAAAACATAAAACCACATCAGAAGATAGATGAATTATTTATTACTAAACAGGAAGAAAAAACAAGAAACAAAAATAAAATTGGTTGCCTCCAAACAAGTGCTATCGTTTAACGCCCCTAGCTAGGCATCTATAATTTTAAGGATGCTCACATGAAAGTTATGAATTGAAGCACAAAGAGAGCATCATAAAACATGTGACAAACACATCTAAGTCTAACATACTTCCTATGCATAGGCATCTTATACGCAAACAAATTATCAAGGCAAGCAAAAACTAGCGTATGCAAGGAAGCGGAAAGAAACAATAGCAATCTCGGCATAACGGGAGGTAATTTAGTAACATGAAAATTTCTACAACCATATTTTCCTCTCTCATAATAATTACATGTAGGATCATAATAAAATTCAACAATATAGCTATCACAAAACATATTCTTAACATGATCCACATGTAAGCAAAGTTGACACTCTTCCAAAATAGTGGGATTAATATTAGCTAAAGTCATGACCTCCCCAAACCCACTTTTATCAAAAACTTCATAAGATTGAACATTCTCCAAATATGTGGGATCTAAAGTTGACACTCTTCCAAACCCACTTCCAATATTATTGCGAACAATATTATCAGTCTCATATTCATCATGGGGCTTAAATAAATTTTCAAGATCATAAGAAGAATCACCCCAATCACGATCATTTAAACAAGTAGAGGACATAGCAAAACTAGCATCCCCAAGCTTGAGGTTTTGCATATCATTAACACAACTGACATTAAGAGAATTTATAATAACATTATTGCAATCATGCTTTTTATTCAAAGAACTATCGTGAATCACTTCATAAAGCAATTCATCACAATTTTCAGATTCATGAATTTCAAGCAAAACCTCATAAAGATAATCTAGTCCACTCAACTCACTAGCAATAGGTTCATCATAATTGGATCTCTTAAAGAGATTAGCAAGTGGATGAGGATCCATAAACTTTTAGCAAGCGAAGATGTAAGCAAAAAGAAGGTACATGGTAACACAAGATTGAATGGAAGAAGGGCGAATAAAACGGCAAAGGTGAAGTGGGGGAGAGGAAAACGTGAGGCAAATGGCAAATAATGTAATGCGAGGGATAAGAGTTTGTGATGGGTACTTGGTATGTCTTGACTTGTGCATAGATCTCCCCGGCAACGGCGCCAGAAATCCTTCTTGCTACCTCTTGAGCATGTGTTGGTTTTCCCTTGAAGAGGAAAGGGTGATGCAGCAAAGTAGCGTAAGTATTTCCCTCGGTTTTTGAGAACCAAGGTATCAATCCAGTAGGAGATTACACGCAAGTCCCTCGTACCTGCACAAAAAACAAGAACCTCGCAACGAACACGATAAAGGGGTGGTCAATCCCTTCATGGTCACTTACGAAAGTGAGATCTGATAGAAATAATAAGATAAATATTTTTGGTATTTTGTTGTATAGATTGGAAAAAAAGATTGCAAAATAAATGGCGACAGAAATGGCTTGTTGACAGGAGAATAATATAATCGAGAATAGACCCGGGGGGCATAGGTTTCACTAGTGGATTTTCTCAAGATAGCAATTTCTACGCTGCGTGAACGAATTACTGTCGAGCAATTGATAGAAAAGTGCATAGTTATGAGAATATCTAGGCATGATCATGTATATAGGCATCACATCCGCGACAAGTAGACCGAAACGATTCTTTATCTACTACTATTACTCCACACATCGCCCGCTATCCAGCATGCATCTAGAGTATTAAGTTCATAAGAACAGAGTAATGCATTAGGCAAGAGGACATGATGTAGAGGGATAAACTCAAGCAATATGATATAAACCCCATTTTTTTATCCTCGATGGAAACAATACAATATGTGCCTTGCTGCCCCTGGTGTCATTGGGAAAGGACATCACAAGATTGAACCCAAAGCTAAGCACTTCTCCATTGCAATAATGGTCAATCTAGTAGGCCAAACGAAACTGATAATTTGAAGAGACTTGTAAAGATATTAAATCATGCATAAAATATTTTAGAGAAGAATCAAATATTGATCATAGATAATCTTGATCATAAACCCACAATTCATAGGATCTCGACAAACACACCACAAAAAGAATTACATCGAGTAGATCTCCAAGAGAATCAAGGAGAACTTTGTATTGAGGTCCAAAGAGAGAGAAGAAGCCATCTAGCTAATAACTATGGACCCGAAGGTCTATGGTAAAATACTCACACATCATCAGAGAGGCTATGGTGTTGATGTATAAGCCTTCCGTGATCGATTCCCCCTCCGGCAGAGCGCCGAAAAAGGCCCCAAGATGGGATCTCACGGGTACAAAAGGTTGTGGCGGTGGAAGTAGGGTTTCGTGGTGGTCTCGAATGTTTTCGGGGTATATGAGTATATATAGGCGAAAGAAGTAGGTCAGCGGAGCCACGAGGGGCCCATGAGGGTGGGGGGAGCACCTACCCCCACCCCTCTCGGGTGCGCCCTCCTACCTCATGGCTGCCTCGTTTCTTCCTTGATGTCCACTCCAAGTCTCCTGGATTGCGTTTGTTCCAAAAAAAAATAGCAATTTGCACTAGGCCTTTGGTTAGTAGGAGACGTTGGAGATGTATCAAGCATCCCCAAGCTTAATTCCTGCTTGTCCTCGAGTAGGTAAATGATAAAAACAGAATTTTTGATGTGGAATGCTACTTGGCATAATTTCAATGTAATTCTCTTAATAGTGGTATGAATATTCAGATCCGAAAGATTCAAGACAAAAGTTTAATATTGCCATAGAAATAATAATACTTCAAGCATACTAACTAAGCAATTATGTCTCTTCAAAATAACATGGCCAAAGAAAGTTATGCCTACAAAATCATATAGTCTGGCTATGCTCCATCTTCACCACACGAAGTATTTAAATCCTGCACAACCCCGATAACAAGCCAAGCAATTGTTTCATAGTTTTGGTGTTCTCAAACTTTTTCAATCTTCACGCAATACATGAGCATGAGCCATGGACATAGCACTATATGTGGAATAGAATGGTGGTTGTGGAGAAGACAAAAAGGGAGAAGATAGTCTCACATCAACTAGGCGTATAAACGGGCTATGGAGATGCCCATTAATAGATATCAATGTGAGTGAGTAGGGATTTCCATGTAATGGATGCACTAGAGCTATAAGTATATGAAAGCTCAACAAAAGAAACTAAGTGGGTGTGCATCCAACTTGCTTTCTCACGAAGACCTAGGGAATTTTGAGGAAGCCCATTATTGGAATATAGAAACCAAGTTCTATAATGAAAAATTCCCACTAGTATATGAAAGTGATAACATAGGAGACTCTCTATCATGAAGATCATGGTGCTACTTTGAAGCACAAGTGTGGTAAAAGGATAGTAGCATTGTCCCTTCTCTCTTTTTCTCTCATTTTTTTTATTTGGGCCTTTTTTATGGCCTCTTTTTTTATTTAAGTCCGGAGTCTCATCCCGACTTGTAGGGGAACCATAGTCTCCATCATCCTTTCCTCACTTGGGACAATGCTCTAATAATAATGATCATCAAACTTTTATTTACTTTACAACTCAACAATTACAACTCAATACTTAGAACAAAATATGACTCTATGTGAATTCCTCCAGCGGTGTACCGGGATGTGCAATGATGCATGAGTGACATGTATGAAAGAATTATGAACGGTGGCTTTGCCACAAATACAATGTCAACTACATGATCATGCAAAACAATATGACAATGATGGAGCGTGTCATAGTAAACGGAACGGTGGAAAGTTGCATGGCAATATATCTCGGAATGGCTATGGAAATGCCATAATAGGTAGGTATGGTGGCTGTTTTGAGGAAGGTATATGGTGGGTGTACGATACAGGCGAAAAGTGTGTGGTATTAGAGAGACTAGCAATGGTGGAAGGGTGAGAGTGCGTATAATCCATGGACTCAACATTAGTCATAAAGAACTCACATACTTATTGCGAAAATCTATTGGTTATCGAAACAAAGTATGACGCGCGTGCTCCTAGGGGGATAGATTGGTAGGAAAAGACCATCGCTCGTCCCCGACCGCCACTCATAAGGAAGACAATCAATAAATAAATCGTGCTCCGACTTCATCACATGACGGTTCACCATACGTGCATGCTACGGGAATCACAAACTTCAACACAAGTATTTCTCAAATTCACAACTACTCAACTAGCACGACTCTAATATCACCATCTCCATATCTCAAAACAATTATAAAGTATCAAACTTCTCATAGTATTCAACACACTCATAAGAAAACTTTTTTTATTAATCTTGAATGCCTAACATAATTAAAGCAAATTACCACGCTGTTTTGTAGGACTCTCAAAATAATCTAAGTGAAGCATGAGAGAACAATAGTTTCTATAAAACAAATCCACCACCGTGCCCTAAAAGATATAAGTGAAGCACTAGAGCAAAAACTATATAACTCAAAAGATATAAGGGAAGCACATAGAGTATTCTAACAATTTCTGAATCATGTGTGTTTCTCTCAAAAGGTGTGTACAGCAAGGATTATTGTGGAAAACTAACAAATAAATACTCAAATAATACAAGACACTCCTAAGAAAACACATATCATGTGGTAAATAAAAATATAGCTCCAAGTAAAGTTACCGATGGAAGTAGATGAAAGAGGGGATGCCTTCCGGGGCATCCCCAAGCTTGGGCTTTTAGGTGTACTTAGATAATCTTGGGGTGCCATGGGAATCCCCAAGATTAGTCTCTTTCCACTGCTTGTTCCATAATCCATCAAATCTTTCACCCAAAACTTGAAAACTTCACAACACAAAACTTAAAGTAGAAAATCTCGTGAGCTCCGTTAGCGAAAGAAAACAAAACACCACTTAAAGGTACTGTAATGAACTCATTCTTTATTTATATTGGTGTTAAACCTACTGTATTCCAACTTCTCTATGGTTTATAAACTATTTTACTAGCCATAGATTCATCAAAATAAGCAAACAACACACGAAAAACAGAATATGTAAAAAACAGAACAGTCTTTAGTAATCTGTAGCTAACGCAAGTTCTGAAAACCCAAAAATTCTAAAATAAATTGATGGACTTTAAAAATTTATATATTAATCATATGCAAAAAGAATTAACTAAATATAACTTTCCAAATAAAAATGGCGGCAATTCTCGTGAGCGCTAAAGTTTCTGTTTTTTACAGCAAGATTAAAAAGACTTTCCCCAAGTCTTCCTAACGGTTCTACTTGGCACAAACACTAATTAAACACAAAAAATACAACCAAAACAGAGGATAGATAAGTTATTGGTTACTAAACAGGAGAAAAAAGCAAGGAATAAAAAATAAAATTGGGTTGCCTCCCAACAAGCGCTATCGTTTAACGCTCCTAGCTAGGCATAAAAGCAAGGATGGATCTAGGTCTAGGTATTGTCATCTTTGGCAGGCAATCCATAAGTGGATCTCATAATAGATTCATATGGTAATTTAATTTAATTTCTAGGGAAGTGTTCCATGCCTTTACTTAACGGAAATTGGAATCTAATATTCCCTTCCTTCATATCAATGATTGCACCAATTGTTCTAAGGAAAGGTCTACCTAGAATAATAGGACATGAAGGATTGCAATTTGTGTCAAGAACAATAAAATCTACGGGCACATAATTCCTATTTGCAACAATAAGAACACCACTAATTCTTCCCATAGGCTTCTTAATAGTTGAATCCGCAAGGTGCATGTTTAAAGAGCAATCATTAAAATCACGGAAACCTAGCAAATCACACAAAGTATTTGGAATCGTGGAAACACTAGAACCCAAATCACACAAAGCATAGCATTCATGATCTTTAATTTTAATTTTAATAATAGGTTCCCACTCATCATAAAGTTTTCTAGGGATAGAAACTTCCAACTCAAGTTTTTCTTCATAAGATTGCATCAAAGCATCAACGATATGTTGGGTAAAGGCTTTATTTTGACTATAAGCATGAGGAGAATTTAGCACGGATTGCAACAAGGAAATACAATCTATCAAAGAGCAATTATAATAATTAAATTCCTTGAAATCCAAAATAGTGGGTTCATTGATGTTTAAAGTTTTGACTTCTTCAATCCCACTTTTCATAATTTTAGCATCAAGATCTAAAGACTCCGAATTTTTTGGAATGTCTTCTAGGTAAAGGTGGATCATATTCAGTCCCATCATTGTCAAGATTCATATTGAAAAACAAAGATTTAATAGGGGACACATCAATAACTTTTAGATCTTCTTCTTTATTATCATGGAAACTAGAAGTAACACGCTTTTATAAAGCAATCTTTCTTAGCACGCATCCTAGCGGCTCTTTATTTGCACTCATCAATGGAAATCCTCATGGCTTTGAGAGACTCATTGATATCATGCTTAGGTGGAATAGATCTAAGTTTCAAAGAATCAATATGAAGAGAAATTCTATCAACGTTCCAAGCCAACTCATCAATCTTAAGCAATTTTTCTTCAATCAAAGCATTGAAATTCTTTTGCGAAGTAATAAATTCTTTAATATTAGATTCAAAATCAGAGGGTATATTATTAAAATTTCCATAAGAATTGTTGTAGGAATTACCATAATTATTAGAGGAATTACTAGGATACGGCCTAGGATTAAAATTACCTCTATACGCATTATTACCAAAATTGTTCCTACCAAAAAAATTCACATCCATAGATTCATTATTATTCTCAATCAAATTAGACAAAGGCATATCATTAGGATCAAAAGAAACACTTTTTTTAGCAAATAATTTCATAAGTTCATCCATCTTTCCACTCAAAACATTAATTACTTCTATCCCATGCACTTTCTTATTATTAGATCTTTCAGTGTGCCATTGAGATTAATTAACCGTAATATTATCTAGGAGTTTAGTAGATTCTCCTAAAGTGATTTCCATAAAAATGCCTCCCGCGGCCAAATCTAAAAGATTTCTAGAAGCAAAATTCAATCCGGCATAAAAAATTTGTATAATCATCCACAAATTCAAACCATCTGTAGGGCAATTACGTATCATTAATTTCATCCTCTCCCAAGCTTGTGCAACATGTTCATGATCAAGTTTCTTAAAATTCATAATATTGTTTCTAAGAGAGATGATCTTAGCGGGAGGAAAATACATAGAGATACAAGCATCTTTACACTTATTCCACGAATCAATACTATTTTTAGGCAAAGACGAAAACCAAGCTTTAGCACGATCTCTAAGAGAAAAAGGAAATAGCTTCAATTTAACAATATCATTGTCCACATCTTTCTTCTTTTGCCTATCACACAAATCAACAAAGTTGTTTAGATGGGTAGTGGCATCTTCACTAGGAAGGCCGGAAAACGGATCTTTCATGACAAGATTCAGCAAAGCAGCATTAATTTCACAAGATTCAGCATCGGTAAGAGGAGCAATCGGAGTGATAATAAAATCATTGTTGTTGGTATTGGTAAAGTCACACAATTTGGTATTATCTTGAGCCACCGTGACAAGCAAGCAATCCGAGACACAAGCAAACAAGAGACGGGCAAAAAGAGGCAAATAGAGAAAGAGAAGGAGGATGGAGAGAGAAGGCGAATAAAACGGCAAGGGTGAAGTGGGGGGAGAGGAAAACGAGAGGCAAATGGCAAATAATGTAATGCGGGAGATAAGGGTTTGTGATTGGTTCTTGGTATGTTGACTTTTGCGTAGCCTCCCTGGCAACGGCGCCAGAAATCCTTCTTGCTACCTCTTGAGCACTGCGTTGGTTTTCCCTTGAAGAGGAAAGGGTGATGCAACAAAGTAGCGTAAGTATTTCCCTCCGTTTTTTAGAACCAAGGTATCAATCCAGTAGGAGGCTACGCGCGAGTCCCTCGCACCTACACAAACAAATAAAATCCTCGCAACCAACGCAATAAAGGGGTTGTCAATCCCTTCACGGTCACTTACGAAAGTGAGATCTGATAGATATGATAAGATAATATTTTTGGTATTTTTATGATAAAGATGCAAAGTAAAGAAAGCAAGAAAAACAGAAAAGGAAATAGCTTGTAGATGGAAGATTAATATGATGGAAAATAGACCCGGGGGCCATAGGTTTCACTAGTGGCTTCTCTCGAGAGCATAAGTATTATGGTGGATAAACAAATTACTGTTGAGCAATTGAAAGAATTGAGCATATTTATGAGAATATCTAGGTATGATCATGTATATAGGCATCATGTCCGAGACAAGTAGATTGACTCCTGCTTGCATCTACTACTATTACTCCACACATCGACCGCTATCCAACATGCATCTAGAGTACTAAGTTCAAGAGAACAGAGTAACACTTTAAGCAAGATGACATGATGTAGAGGGATAAACTCATAAAATATGATATAAACCCCATCTTGTTATCCTCGATGGCAACAATACAATACGTGCCTTGCTGCCCCTACTGTCACTGGGAAAGGACACTGCAAGATTGAACCCAAAGCTAAGCACTTCTCCCATTGCAAGAAAGATCAATCTAGTAGGCCAAACCAAACTAATAATTCGAAGAGACTTGCAAAGATAACCAATCATACATAAAAGAATTCAGAGAAGATTCAAATATTGTTCATAGATAAACTTGATCATAAACCCACAATTCATCGGTCTCAACAAACACACCGCAAAAGAAGATTACATCGAATAGAACTCCACAAGAGAGGGGGAGAACTTTGTATTGAGATCCAAAAAGAGGGAAGAAGCCATCTAGCTAATAACTATGGACCCGAAAGTCTGAAGTAAACTACTCACACTTCATCGGAGAGGCTATGGTGTTGATGTAGAAGCCCTCCATGATCAATGCCCCCTCCGGTGGAGCTCCGGAAAAGGCCCCAAGATGGGATCTCGTGGATACAGAATGTTACGACGGTGGAATAAGGGTTTTGGCTCCGTATCTAGTAGTTTGGGGGTACGTAGGTATATATAGGAGGAAGAAGTACGTCGGTGGAGCAACATGGGCCCCACGAGGGTGGAGGGCGCGCCTGGGGGGTAGGCGCGCCCCCCTATCTTGTGCCTTCCTGGTTGATGTCTTGACATAGGGTCCAAGTCCTGTGGATCATGTTCGTTCCGAAAATCACGTTCCCGAAGGTTTCATTCCATTTGGACTCCGCTTGATATTCTTTTTCTATGAAACTCTCAAATAGGCAAAAAAAACAGCAATTCTAGGCTGGGCCTCCGGTTAATAGGTTAGTCCCAAAAAAATATAAAAGTGTATAATAAAGCCCAATAATGTCCAAAACAGGATATAATATAGCATGGAACAATCAAAAATTATAGAGACGTTGGAGACGTATCAAGCAACTCTTTGCTCTACTGGTCGGGGTGAAGATACCCTGAACAAGCCCCTCAAAGGATTACTTTCCATAGTAACAAGTGACAGTAAATTTCAGCACACTATATAAATTTTTCCTTACCAAATTCCACCTACCAAAGGCACTTCACTCCCCGGCAACGGCTCCAGAAAAGAGTCTTGATGACCCACAAGTATAGGGGATCTATCATAGTCCTTTCGATAAGTAGGAGTGTCGAACCCAACGACGGGCAGAAGGAAATGATAAGCAGTTTCCAGTAAGGTGTTCTTTGCAAGCACTGAAATTATCGGTAACAGATAGTTTTGTGATAAGGTAATTTGTAACGGGTAACAAGTAATAAAAGTAAATAAGGTTCAGCAAGATGGCCCAATCCTTTTTTAGCAAAGGACAAGCCTGGACAACCTCTTATATAAAGGAAAATGCTCCCGAGGACACATGGGAATTATCGTCAAGCTAGTTTTCATCAAGCTCATATGATCCGCGTTCGGTACTTTGATAATTTGATATGTGGGTGGATCGATGCTTGGGTATTGCCCTTCCTTGGACAAGCATCCCACTTATGATTAACCCCTCTTGCAAGCATCCGCAACTACAAAAGAAGTATTAAGGTAAACCTAACCATAGCATGAAACATATGGATCCAAATCAACCCCTTACGAAGCAACACATAAACTAGGGTTTAAGCTTCTGTCACTCTAGCAACCCATCATCTACTTATTACTTCCCAATGCCTTCCTCTAGGCCCAAACAATGGTGAAGTTTCATGTAGTCGACGTTCACATGACACCACTAGAGGAAAGACAACATACATCTCATCAAAATATCGAACGAATACCAAATTCACATGACAACTTATAGCAAGACTTCTCTCATGTCCTCAGGAACAAATGTAACTACTCACAAATCATATTCATGTTCATAATCACTACAAAAAAAAGACACATCCGTGACATTTTGGGCCGAACAAAAAAATCCGTCATACTTATGACACTTTTATGACGATAATTGTGACAAAACCCGGTATCATCATAGATGTGGTGGGCTCCTACTTCTATGACAAAAAATCATGACAGAAAATGGGCTTTTCATCCTAGGCGGGACGGAGACACAGCTGCATGACATTCTTTGGGCCGTCCATGACGGAAAAAACCATTGTAGAAGCGAGGACGAGGAAAATATCGGGGTGTTCCCGGTTACGGTGGGTGGTCGGGACCGAGCGATGCCCGTTTATCTCGTACACGCACGCACGTGGGTGCGAGGTGTTGGGCTCTAACTGAACCCGAGCGAGGCATTGGGCTCTAACTGAACCCAAGAGATTACACTGCAGGCTACGCGTTACTGAACCCGAGCGATCGATCGATGGATGTTAACTGAACCCGATTGAGCGATTCCTTCGTTACTGCTGCTAACTGAAGCCAATCGATGCTGCCTCTAGATGAACAGCGAGCATTGCTGGGGGGCTTGGATGAACAGTTCCCGGTGGGGGTGGATGAACAGGACCCCGTGGTGTTGCCTCTGGATGAACATGACCCCGATCGATCGAGCCAATTGGGGCTGGATGAACAGGACCTCGTGGCGGGCAGGATGAACAGGACCACCCCGTGGAGGGCTGGATGAACAGTAGACGGTGGAGGGCTGGATGAACAGTAGCCCGTGGAGGGTGGGTTGAACAGGAGCCCGTGGAGAGGACTGGTTGAACAGTAGCCGATGGAGTAGCGCGCGGTGGAGGCTGGATGAACAGGAGCCCGTGGATGAACAGTCGCAGGTGGAGGCTGGAGGAGGTCGACGGTGGATGAACAGTAGCCCTGGAGGCTGGAGGGGTCGACGGTGGAGATGAACAGTATTATGTGGAGTCCCTTTTTGCGGTACGCCACACCCCTCCCGATGAACAGGACACCCGTTTTGACCGTAGCACTCCAACACAAGTCCGTTTCCTCCGTTTTGCGGTATGTCACACCCCTTCCGATCAACAGGACCCCCGTTTCGACCGTAGGAGGTCCGTTTCCTCCGTTTTGCGGTACGCCAGACCCCTCCCGATGAAAGTATCCCGTTTCAACCATGGCCGGTCGAACACAAGGCTCTTTCCTCCGTTTTGCGGTATGCCAGGCCTTGTTTCCATCGGCTGTTACGTCCAAGCCCTCCCGATGAACACGACGGCGCATTCCGTTCTGACCCTGCCGGTTGGCTCCCCATGAACACGACGATGATGTTTCTCCGTTCCGACCCAGCCATGTACACGAGCCCTGGCCGTACGTATGCGCGAGTAGGCGTTCGAGACCATGCCCGTATGTACGTACGTGGTCGTACTTTCTTTCTTGCACACTGGCCGTCGTACATACGTGTACATGCTACATGCGCGCCTCTACATCGTCCAGTATGTACGTACACGTTCGCGACCAGAATGATAACGCTACGTACTCTTCGACCAGGTGGGTCCCGGCTGTCAGGCACTTCCTTGCGTGTGAACATGTAGCTGGTGGGTCACAACAGTCAGGTGGGCGAATCATTTTTTTGCCCGGACGCACTTCCTTGCGTGCGAAGATGTAGCTGGTGGGTCCTAGTAGTCAGGGGGAATGTTTTTTTCCGCGAAATACGGTGGCCCGTACAGTGGCTCCCCGCTGTCAGGTGGAGGAATAATTATTTTGCACGTAATAAGGAGGCACTTCCTTGCTGCGGCCGTGGACCCAGCTGTCAGCCTCTCCACGTACAGTCCACGTCCGATGGAAGTCGTTCCTTGACCATGTTGACCACGCTGCACCGAGAGCAACAGGGCGGTGGATGACGGCGAGGCCTAGGAAGGGGACGATGCGGAGCCAGGGAAGACACGGCAGTGAATGTCCACGCGTAGAGGAGTATGAGGGTTCACTGGTTCGTTGCGGTGTGAGGCTGTTGTCGCTGCAGAATAACCGGGGGTGTGGGTGAGTAGAGGGATGGCCTGGCCAGCGGTGGGAGTAATAGGGGGCGGTGAGGCCTCCGCCAAGTTGCAGCCGGCCATGGGAGGCAGGAGCACAAGGCACGACCGGCGCTGGTTTGGGCGGCTGGAGCAAGAAGACCAGAGGTTGAAGAAGCACTACGGCCGTTGGATGGACATCGTACGGTCACTGGAGCTAGAATCGTGCATATTGACTAAGTTGACAAAGCCCTCTGTCCCCGTCAACTTAGTAGGCCCACAAGTCAGCCTCCCACTATACTGGGTCCCAGCTAGCAGGGGGGTATTCATTTTTTTTGTGGAATAAGGAGGCACTTCCTTGCGTGCGAAGATATAGCTAGTGGGTTCAAGCTGTCAGCGGCGGTAACGTTTTTTCGTGAAATACAGAGACCCTTTCGGTGGGTCCCAGATGTCAGGTGGAGCAATCTATCAGCGTTCTGGGAACGGGGGTCCCCAGACTTGCCTGCCTGCGGCCTGCGGCGTGGCTCAAAAGGGGGCCCAGCACGGCCCATCTTCACCAACACAGACCCAAGACCCTCGCGAGGGGCCAAGCCTCGCGGGGCGGACGACACGGAGCTTCCTCAGGCACGGCCTCATCAGGCTGGCTCGCGAGGAGGCGGAGAGATCAAGGTGGGGTACCTCACGAGGTGCCCGTGACGCAAGCCATGACGACCAAAGGCGCCAGGCGGGTGCCCGCCCGCGCAGCGTCCTCCTTTCCTCTTTGGTGCAAAGGGAGCAAGCGCAGCCGCGGAGTACCGAGGCATCAGGCAAAGGTTGCCATTTCGGTGCAACAAGACCAAGACTAGGAGGACTACAAGACGGAGGTCATTGTGGAGCCCAAGACGACGTCACCACCAGAGCTTTGTGCAGGCGAAGACTACTTTTGTCAGGATAGCTAGTACTAGTTATCCCCCTTCAAATTAGCCCGCCATTGTTGGCTCCCTTCTCTCTCGATAGTTGGGAAGAGGACCAGGGCCTCTATAAATAGGACCAGCCACCCACAGAACAAGGGAGAGGGACGAGGGAAGAGAAAAAGACGAGAGAAGGAAAAGAGAAGGAGGGAGAGAGAGAGAGAAGGGTGACTGAACTCCTCCCAGCAGTTCATCGCCCCAGCCAAGAGCAGACCCTCGCGAGGTTGTTCTTCCTTGTATTGTTCATCATCATCAGCCCAAGAGGCAATCCACCACGCCACACACTGGAGTAGGGTACTACACCACAACGGTGGCCCGAACCAGTATAAACCCTGTGTCATTCATGTTGTTCTTTCCATTGCTTAGATCTTAGCGAGGCGGAGGGGTGCAGGTAGGTAGGAGGCGAAATCTCCATGCGCACCCCAGTGTTCGAACCTCAAGGGTCTGCCAGAACCCGAAATCCGACATTTGGCGATAGGTAGGGGGCGCCGGAATCCACCTTCTACCGCTTCGTGCCCCGTCGCGTCGTCATCACCATGTCCGGCGACCAGGCAGGCAACCCAGATCCATGGGCGGCGTGGCCTGCCCGCCCAGAGCCGCTCGCCTCGGGCGACCCCGTGCCCCAGGCATCTCGCGGTCCGCAGGGCGCTGCGGGCCGCGGGCGACGCGGACAGGCTTCAACAGCTCTCACACCGCGGCAAGCACGGTCGGCAGCAAGGGCCTCCAATCACGCCGCGACCACGGCACCGTACACCCGCCGGGAGGAGGCGAACTCGAGGGCCGCGCTCACGGTGGCCCGAGAACTGCTACAGTGCAGGCTGCTGGAGGGCAGCCGCGACGTGCTACTGGAGCGGGTGGCAGAGCTCCTGGGCTTCGCCGCCTCGGGGGCTCACCCCTTCTGCCCCCAGCTCCCATCTCAAGCCCAGGGCGGCCCGCGCGGGGGCTCCGCGCACGCCCGCGGGCTCCAAGGCTACTCAAACACCAGCGAAGCTGTTAGCACCGGACCGGCGGCGGCGCTGACCCCGCTCCCGGTCCGTGAAGAAGAAGGCCTCGACGCGACCGGCGGCCCCAAGTGGACAGCCGCGCTACCACACCACGGTGGGCGCGTCAGGCAGGACCGTGTGGCACGCAGAGCACTACGGCATGGCCTTCGGGATGACGGCGCCAGAGGAATACGTGCCCCTCATGATGGACCAAGGACACCCTCACGAGAGCGAACAAGGCTCGCTCCTCAGCCCAAGCTGGGGGGACGAGGCACTAGAAGCCGAGCCTTTCCAGGAGCCCCGGGACGGTCCCACTGGCCACGCTGGAGGCAACGATTATCGGGTACCGCTAATTCTTTAGAAGCAGGCATACGCTAACCATGGATCGCAGGAGGTGCAGGTCGCCACAGCGAGCAGCTGCCCCGCTCCCACAGTCTCCTACCCCTCGGGAGGAGGACGCAGGGGGCTGCAGGAGAGGGGCCGAGATCCGACATCACCACCGCGGCATTCGGAGCAAGGTGTTCTCAGGAGGTAGGCCCTCTGCTGGGGAGGTGCCTCAGGGCCTGCCCCTGGTGGAGGACCCGTGGTCGTCGGGGGAACCGCTGGCGACCGCTCTACCCCATCGGCGGCGTCCTGGTTTCCGGTCGTCGTTGATGGCACTAGAGTGTGGCACAAGGCGGGGCCCTCATCTAGCGATATGAAGCAAGGCCAGTACCTGTGAAGAAGGCCCAGTGCGTGTGAAGCTCACCGCCCCGTGACACTCTCACATAATAATGAGTGGGGCTGTACACGCCCCGGAGTCTCAGGGGTGCCGGCCTCAGGCCCCGGGGCTCCCTCCCACGCCCAGTGGCAGCACTTAGCTCCGCGCTGGTGAGAAGACGTCCAAGACTAGATTAGGTGCCGGACGTGGCCTTTTGTCTGCTTTCGTTGCTTTTCCCTTTGGTTGTCGCTTTCCCCCGCTGGATTCAAGTTGGATTCGAATTTGAGATTTGCGTGTGTTCGGGGAAGGGGTGCTTAGTCTCGTTCGAGCAATTTCTCGCGTTTTGCTTACCACTCCGCCTCAGCTGCCTCACCTCGTGAGCCCCTCGCGAGCCGAGTCAGTCCTAGCTTGCGTGCAGCCCAGACTATCGCCGCCGCGTCCTCTCAAGAGGGTGTTTTGCTGCAGGTCCTACGGATCCAATCAGGGAACACTCGGGACACCACAACCTCCCACAGGCTACCTCAGGTCCAGCACGGGACCAAGGTAAGCTAGCCGACCAGCGCGTCGCTTAAGCCGACCACTTGGCGCGGGCGCATGGGCAATGTAGCCACTACTAATACGATGAACACAAGTTTTACATAAGGGGCTCCCCCTCCCAAATGGTCTCACCGCCATCAGGCCAAAACCTGAGTTCTATTCATGCAGGGCAAGGAAGTAGGAACGTTGCACAATCAGTCGGACAAATCCCCCAATGCGTCCTCAGGAGCACCACCCGAGCCGCTGCTGGCGTCGCTGAACTCGCCATCGCTGTCCGCGTCGCCGCCAGCGGCGTCAGGGCCGTGCACCGCACCGCCCTCGTCGGCAGCCACGATCATGCCGTCGTTGTCTGAAGCGAAGGCCCTGATAAGAGCATCCACATTGTCTTCCACCCAGTGCACCAGGTCGCCTCGGACGGACTGGGGGACTGGGGCGATGGCGGCGTCGAAATCGATGTAACGCCCGGGTAATTAAGCTACAGTAATCCCCACTAATGATGCCACGTCACCTCGGTTACTGTGGATAAACTCGCGTTAGTTCGGAACCTAGTTCGAATTTCAAATTCAAAATCGAGCAAACAATAAAAGTTTTCAAATATGAAAAGTTAAATGTTCGGAGTGAACCAAATAATACATAGGTAATTATGGTGGAGAAACCAAACTTCGATAAAATGTTTAAAGGCCCTAAAACAATTAAAACAATAGTGAAAACAATTATTTAAATACCTTTTGTAATTAATAAAATGTCAAACTAATTTGTTTACGGACTAGACTTTTTGTGACTACGGACTAAGTTGAAATACTAAATTAAATGCTACGTGTATATTTTAATAAAACTAAAATTATAGGAAACAAAACTTAGACAGAAAAGGTAAAATAAATAAAAAGAAAATACAAAAGAGAAAACAAAACAAAACAAAAAAAAGAATAAAAGTCCCCCTTGGCCCACCTGGGCCTCGGCCCAACTGGCCGGCCCACTCGGACCGAGCCACCCCACTACCTAACCCCCCTCTCCCCCCCGTGACCTAGCCCACTCCCCACTCCCGCACGTCTCTCCTCCACCCCCCCCCCATCGATCCCGATCTGGATCGAGAAA
>NC_041382.1:431837041-431838196 GCF_002162155.2 Triticum dicoccoides
TTCTTGGTAATGATTCTAATGTTCATGAGAATATGATGCTGCCTAAATTGGATACATTTGTTTTGCTTACAAATGAAGGGCCTAGCTTGGAGAAGGATGAACATTGGAGCAAGAACAAGCATGGAGATGATGGCATGCGCAAGGGGAACAAGAACGGAGTTACAAGTGATGATTTCAGGACTTTGAAGCCACCATAATGGGTGCATGAAGCCTTGGACGAAATATACAAGATGCCACTTCATAAATTTCGTCCCGAGGCTATTTTAGGTGCTGCGTCACCTTATTATTGGGCCAGGCCCATGTAATTTCGAAATACATAAGTATAGGCTATTTTTAGAGTCCGTATGTGTGGGGAAACAAGAGATAGGGTTGATTTCGGACCCCTCCACCAAGGGCCACGAAATTCCCCCCCCCCTCTTCCTCCAGATATACAGCCCTTAGGGCATCGTTTAGACTTTGGGTTTTGTTTAGATTAAAAGTTCGCCATAGCTGCAACTTCGCGTACTTCGTTTGTGTTCAACGACCAGACAAAGGCGTCACAGAACCCCACCTTGATCAATAAAGCTTTCATCTTATATTCGCAATATCCAGATTGCAATCTTAGTTTCTTGCTTGTTCTTCGTTTGCTCGCAGGAAACAGACCCTCGTGGTCAGGTTGATTGTGCTCTGGCGTGGTCAATAACCTCTCGGAGTTGGTTTAGCGATTGCTAAGGCGCGACGTCCTCGCACGTTCGTAGTCGGATCGTCAAAGTCGACTTCCACCTAAGCGATATCCATCATCTCATCGAAAGACGGGACACCTTTGCCTCTATCACCTTCTCTGCCCTCGATCTGGATCGAGGAAAGCAGAGGCCCGACCACGCCACCGTCCCGGATCGCCGTCGCCGTTGCCTTCTCGCCGCCCCCGACGTCGGCGCCGCTCCCCCCCTGTCGCCCGCCTCGCTGGACGCCCCCGCCGCCTCGACGCCACGCCCCTGCCTCGACATGGACGACCCCGTCGTCGTCCACCCGTCGCCTCGCCGGCGCCACCCGACCCGCGCCACCTCGAGCCGCTGCCTCCCCGTCCGGCTCACTGTGAGCCCCATCCTCCCTCCTCTCTCCCGCCCGCGCATCGACCGCGCCCGAAGGCCGCGCGCCCCGCAACCCGCACCGTGC
>NC_041382.1:431838254-431845853 GCF_002162155.2 Triticum dicoccoides
CGCCGCCCCCGTGCCATGCGCGTTGTCGCCACGCACACAGCCCCACACCCCCGCCACGTCCTTGGTCACCTGCAGCCGCGCCCGTCACTGCCTGCCTCGCCCAGGTCGGACGCTGACCGCGCCCGGCGCGCGCCTAACCTCGCCGGCCTTCCCCGTCGTCTGTGCCCCGGCGGCCTCGTCCTGCTTTGCGGGCGAGTGCCCGCTCGGGTGCGCCTGCACCCTACGCCCGGGACCCGTGGCCGTTCGCCCGTTAGGGCTCCCCCTGAGCCACTGACCTTGGGGCCCCACGCCCCAGAACAAAAAAAAAGGGATTAAGGAAAAAAAAATTTAAAAAAAAAATTTAAAAAAATGTTAAATGAATAAATAGATAATAATTAAAATAATTAAAATGTTAATTAATTAATTAAGTAAGTAATTAATTAAGTTAATTAATCCTGATTAGATTAACCTAATCACTAATTAGATTAACTAATCTGTAATTAAACTAAACAGAGAATGACAGGTGGGTCCCACACCCTGTTGACTGCTGACGTCAGCATGACATCATGCTGATGTCATAAATCCATTTTCGAATTAAATTAAATAATTAATTAAGTTTCAGAAATTAATAAAATCTTTAGAAAATCATATCTTTTAATCCGTAACTCGGATTAAAATATTTTCAACATGAAAGTTGCTCAGAACGATGAGACGAATCCGGATACGCAGTCCGTTCGTCCGCCACACCCCCTAACCTATCGAACCCGCAACTTTCCCCCTCCGGCTCCTCTGCCCGAAAACACGAAACACCGGGAATACTTTCCCGGATGATTCCCCCCTTAACCAGTACCACCTCATACCGCGTTAGAACACGTCTAGCTCTGCTTGTTGACCTGTTATGCACTTGCTTGCTATGTATTTACTGTTTCTCCCCCCTCTTCTCTCCGGTAGCCCCCGTGACGATGCTGATGCCCCTGTGGACGACTACGTCACCGACGACCCCTCTCTCTTGCCAGAGCAACCAGGCAAGCCCCCCTTTGATCACCAGATATCGCCTACTCTTCTCTATACTGCTTGCATTAGAGTAGTGTAGCATGTTACTGCTTTCCGTTAATCCTATTCTGATGCATAGCCTGTCATTGCTGCTACAGTCATTGATACCTTACCCGCAATCCTAAATGCTTAGTATAGGATGCTAGTGTTCCATCAGTGGCCCTACACTCTTGTCCGTCTGCCATGCTATACTACTGGGCCGTGATCACTTCGGGAGGTGATCACGGGCATATACTATATACTTTACACTGTTACATTACCTGTGATACTGTTCGGAGTTGGGGGCTGAAAGGACAGGTGGCTCCACCCCGGTAGAGGTGGGCCTGGGTTCCCGACGGCCCCCAACTGTTACTTGTGGCGGAGCGACAGGGCAGGTTGAGACCACCTAGGAGACAGGTGGGCCTGGTCCTGTTCGGCGTTCGCGGATACTTAACACGCTTAACGAGATCTTGGTATTTGATCTGAGTCTGGCTACGAGCCTATACGCACTAACCATCTACGTGGGAGTAGTTATGGGTATCCCGACGTCGTGGTATCAGCCGAAGCACTTCAGACGTCAGCGATGGAGCGGCGCGCGCCGAATTGGACTGGAACGCCACTAGGCTAGGTCTGCTTTCGGCCGCGTACGCAACGTGCAGGTGTGCTATGGGCGATGGGCCCAGACCCCTGTGCGCTTAGGTTTAGACCGGCGTGCTGGCCTCTCTGTTGAGCCTAGGTGGGGCTGCAACGTGTTGATCTTCCGAGGCCGGGCATGACCCAGGAAAGTGTGTCCGGCCAAATGGGATCGAGCGTGTTGGGCTATGTGGTGCACCCCTGCAGGGAAGTTAATCTATTCGAATAGCCGTGATCTTCGGTAACAGGACGACTTGGAGTTGTACCTTGACCTTATGACAACTAGAATCGGATACTTAATAAAACACACCCTTCCAAGTGCCAGATACAATCGGTGGTCGCTCTACCTCAGGGATACGAGGAGAGGATCGCCGGGTAGGATTATGCTATGCGACGTTACTTGGAGATGCTACTTGAAGATGCTACTTGGAGGACTTTAATCTACTCTCTCCTACATGCTGCAAGACGGAGGCTGCCAGAAGCGTAGTCTTCGATAAGACTAGCTATCCCCCTCTTATTCTGGCATTCTGCAGTTCAGTCCACTGATATGGCCTCCTTACACATATACCCATGCATATGTAGTGTAGTTCCTTGCTTGCGAGTACTTTGGATGAGTACTCACGGTTGCTTTCTCCCCCCTTTTTCCCCTTTTCCTTTCTTCCTGTTTGTCGCAACCAGATGCTGGAGCCCTGGAGCCAGACGCCACCGTCGACGACGACCCATACTACACCGGAGGTGCCTACTACTACGTGCAGCCCGCTGACGACGACCAGGAGTAGTTAGGAGGATCCCAGGCAGGAGGCCTGCACCTCTTTCGATCTGTATCCCAGTTTGTGCTAGCCTTCTTAAGGCAAACTTGTTTAACTTATGTCTGTACTCAGATATTGTTGCTTCCGCTGACTCGTCTATGATCGAGCACTTGTATTCGAGCCCTCGAGGCCCCTGGCTTGTATTATGATGCTTGTATGACTTATTTTATTTGTAGAGTTGTGTTGTGATATCTTCCCGTGAGTCCCTGATCTTGATCGTACACATTTGCGTGCATGATTAGTGTACGATTGAATCGGGGGCGTCACAAGTTGGTATCAGAGCCGACTGCTTGTAGGAATCCCCCTTTCCAACTCCTTGGCCGAAGTTGAGTCTAGTCATTGCAAAACTTTTACTAACTTGGCTGTGTGCCTTACGGGCCCACGTCGCCATTGGGTGGTATTAGGATCTTTTATTCCTCGACCTATACTCTGGGACTCTGATCTCTCTCCTATTCGGGTTAAATGATTTTTGCTAAATCTAACATTAGGATCTCGTTATCACTTTCACCCGGAGAGCCCCTTATTAATGATGACCGTCTGCGGCACGTGAAGACCCTGAAGATACTCTCCGTTGTTAACCCGAGAACTTATGTTCATCGCATTTGCAATTCCCCTTCCACCGTCAACCCTTATTGGTAACTACTTGCAGTTGTTATTCTTACATTCATCCCCAGTTGGTCTTGTTATTACCAGATACCTCGAAACACTGGTCGTTGTTTCGATAATCCTTTGAGCTTATCGCCTTCCTGTTCTTCGTCACCTGAATACCCCTATGGATAATTCTCGCACTTATCGAGTATCCGCTCATCCCCCAGTTGTTCATGTGTTTCACAATGGTCTTCGAAATACTATTTGATCCTCCAAAAATCCTTAATAGCTTATTGCTCTGCAATACTTGTCTGCTTGCATTATGGATGCTTCCCATATGTCTGGCAATATTTGTTAGTATCCTTAGGCATCGTCATTTTGATCCTATTGATTCAGCATGTGTGCGAATGCACACAATCATCTATCAACCCTTCTAAATTATCCTTCCGGCTTAGACATCATTTTTGAACATGAGCTGGTTCTCGACCAAACTATTTGTCGTCAATTGTGCCTCTGGTATATCCAACTTATCCATCCTTGATCAGAGCGACTGCTTCTGATCCCTTGTTTTAGAAATCGAAATTCCTTTATTATCTAAGCATCGAATCATTCCGATGTTCTATAATATGATGCCCGTGCATTCTTCTTCCTCTGGTTGAGTACCGGTGCTCGCCTCAGATCCCTTGTGGACCATCGGTTCCTTTGTTGGATTTTATCCGACAATGTCCTTCATATTGAATAACCTTGAGAGCCTTTCCATGGGTATATAATGCCTTGGTAAATTGTATCATCTGCTTTTGAACAATGCTCTACTTTCGAGCTTGTATTATTTACCCCGAAGTTTGTGGTATATGTTCGTAAGACGCCCTGATGGGTTGAACCTATGCCTTCCTTACTATGTGTGAACTCGGAAGTTTTCACGGGTCATACTCATCTGGTATTTCACCAGGTATAACTTTCAACACTAATGCCATTATCGAAATGAGAAGTGAATGTAAGGTTATGCTTTGGAGAAGTGGGAGTCGACCTCGAACCTTGTGTTCATGCCCATGGACGCGATGTATATACTATCATGGAAGCTTCTTGTAATAATAACTATTTCCTTGATAACTAACATATGGTATCTGTGAATTGATCCCTTGCAACCGTGGTTCCGACCATGATTGTTCTTATTTGATTCCATTTCTCGGACAAGTTAAAACAATTGTCTTCTATGGATCAATACACCAGTCCAACCTTTACTTTGACCTTGTGTCGAGTATTACCCCCCTGGTATCTCGAGATTATTATGGAACTGCATAACTTTTTATGAGTTCATCAAGTACTATCTTCCCACTGATTCCATTTTTTTTACGGGCTCTGAGTTATTAAACACTCAAAGACACCGATAACTGAACCAAGTCCGCACTACGGTTCAACAACTCTTGAGTAAGCTTCTATAACTACGAGTTTGTACCCGATCACGCCATTCCTAGCCTGTTTGGCTATATCATTGTCGTGACGATTCTACCTGTGCTACCTGGTCCTTATTCTCGGAGCACCAATTTGCGACGATAGCTAAGCTTACGTCGATTTTCCTCGTCATACCCTTTCACCTTAAACAACCAGGTTGAGTTCGAGTTGTGTCGTAACTGTGGTTCCAATAACCTCTTGCTTCATCATTCCTCTGACTTGATGTCGTCGCTGGTTGATTACATCTGCATGAAACCTCTCGACAAATGTGTCGTGATCATCATCAACCTTATGAGCTCTTCCAGGAATTCAATTGAATTCATGATGGGTAATACCATCCTTGCCCTCGATGATTCCTGTTCTCATCGACCACTTTATTGCCTTCCGTTCAACACAACTTGTTCGCGTTTTGTGTAAACCTTGAGATCACTGCTACCCAGCAGTTGATCTTCCTTACCTCGGAAGTATTACCATCACTTTTTGTCAAGAATGTGGTGAGAATTTCACCACCTCTTAATAATTCTTGATATCTTAATACTTCTTGCCATCTTCGTTCATTCCTTGGTCCTCGTATTGTTTTCAACCGGAATACCGACAATGGAGCTATGACATGTGAATTCAAAACTTCTAGCAACCCTATTGCTTTGAAGTGAATGGGCGATAGTTCATTCTAAGTCTTTCGATAATTGAATCACCATTCTAACATTGGCCGTGCAACCCTATCCATATTTCGGGTGCAACGTTCAACCAATGTTTAATTATGCATGCTTTCCTCGAGCATATCCCGTTATATCATTTGATCTAACAAATGACTTCTTCTTGTTCACATTATTGTGGAGATCCATCTTTTGGATACCTCGTTGAATTATCGCTGAGTCCATCAGCCACCTCATCATCCTCTCCTTGGGTTAATGATGAACTCTTGTTAACGGAAATCACTTCTTAGTTCATTTCCCGAGAATCTTACAGTGTCATCCCGTCAATTTGTGTTGCACCTTTCTTCTCAGGCATCCTGAGCCTGAGGTATCCTGACACCCCTCATATCTGAATCTCCATCAGATATGATGGTTGGGACAATTTTCCAAGAGTCATGAAGTTGATCCTTTGATGACCCGGTAACATGATGTCATGCCTTGCACCCCCCCCCCCGGCTGGAGGACCTATCATTATAGATTCCTTTTCAGCAAGGTTATCCGTTCGTCCATGAGGAAATTGTAAGACTTATTCTACAAGTTATTCCTGATGGATCCTTCGTGTTTCCAAAGTCTGATCTTCACACGAAGACCATGTCAAGGCTATCTCGAAGCATGTCAGTGGTACTCCGATTTTCAACAGGGACATTTGAAGCACGATGCTAAATTTTATTTATCATTTATCCTAACACCATTGTATGGGTGATGTCATGATTTTTCTCTCCCCTTTCCTGAAGGGTTTTCTACGTTATATCCTATCATGGATATCATGCTCTGCTTGTCCTTGGGAAGGATTTACCCCCTGAAAGATGTGTTTAAACACATTTTCCTTTCCATTGTTCTGTTTAAACATAATAATCACTTTTCCTTTCCATTGGTTTGTTTAAACCTTATTGTGATCTATATAATATAAGCAGTAATATCCCTGCTCAAGTAAACACCTCGGTGTGCCATCTTGTCTGGTGTAACCCTGTTACTATTGTTGATGACATTCCGGTAGCCACCGATGGACGAGAACTTTGCCTATTGGTCCGCCTCGTTCAACGAGCAGGAATTGGTTCTCTTCGTCCCTCGCCCTTGGTATCGATGTTGTTGCCGACATATCTGACAGGCTACCCTTTGACACGCCTTACTATCATGACCGTGCAAAATGTCGGCCCCCTTCCTACTTTCAACCACATGGTGGGCCCATAACCCACAGTTCCACAGGATCGAAACCTGACTCTCCTGCACCCCCCCCCTTCCCAAGGTTGTTCCTCGCATGCGGCCTCGTATGTAATTCACGGGCCACCGTCCCAAGTGATCTATTTTGGTAGCAGACTCAATACTCAATCTCATTGCTCTGGACCCCTTTCGCATGTTGTTTCAGACATCGAACAATGGCCTATCCGTTTGAAACTTCTCATGGTACCTTCTTACTTTACTCTCGATATTTTCTTAAGTTCAATTCGAGAGTTACTTCCTACCCCATTCCCTGAGTTATGTACCAGATAGTCAACCTGGTAAGGCCCGCCCTTCCCGAGTCTTCCCCCCATATCTTTTCGTAAGTACGATGGAGTTCCCGAAGAAATGATGACAAGTTTATCATGATGCATCGGAATAAAGGATTGAAGACACCAGCGAAAGGGATTAACTTCTTTGAGAAGATCCGTTAGAATATCGTAACCAGAACTTTCCCCTTACCCCCGCTTAATTCTCGGGACGAGATTTCTTGTAGTGGAGGAGAATTGTGACGCCCGGGTAATTAAGCTACAGTAATCCCCACTAATGATGCCACGTCACCTCGGTTACTGTGGATAAACTCGCGTTAGTTCGGAACCTAGTTCGAATTTCAAATTCAAAATCGAGCAAACAATAAAAGTTTTCAAATATGAAAAGTTAAATGTTCGGAGTGAACCAAATAATACATAGGTAATTATGGTGGAGAAACCAAACTTCGATAAAATGTTTAAAGGCCCTAAAACAATTAAAACAATAGTGAAAACAATTATTTAAATACCTTTTGTAATTAATAAAATGTCAAACTAATTTGTTTACGGACTAGACTTTTTGTGACTATGGACTAAGTTGAAATACTAAATTAAATGCTACGTGTATATTTTAATAAAACTAAAATTATAGGAAACAAAACTTAGACAGAAAAGGTAAAATAAATAAAAAGAAAATACAAAAGAGAAAACAAAACAAAACAAAAAAAGAATAAAAGTCCCCCTTGGCCCACCTGGGCCTCGGCCCAACTGGCCGGCCCACTCGGACCGAGCCACCCCACTACCTAACCCCCCTCTCCCCCCGTGACCTAGCCCACTCCCCACTCCCGCACGTCTCTCCTCCACCCCCCCATCGATCCCGATCTGGATCGAGAAAGGGGAGGGCTCGGACGCCGCCGCCTCCCTGGCGACGCCCGCCGCCGCCGG
>NC_041382.1:431846997-431862145 GCF_002162155.2 Triticum dicoccoides
CTCCTCTCTCCCCCCCGCGCATCGACCGCGCCCGAAGGCCGCGCGCCCCGCAACCCGCACCGTGCGCCGCCCCCGTGCCATGCGCGTTGTGGCCACGCACACAGCCCCACACCCCCGCCACGTCCTTGGTCACCTGCAGCCGCGCCCGTCACTGCCTGCCTCGCCCAGGTCGGACGCTGACCGCGCCCGGCGCGCGCCTAACCTCGCCGGCCTTCCCCGTCGTCTGTGCCCCGGCGGCCTCGTCCTGCTTTGCGGGCGAGTGCCCGCTCGGGTGCGCCTGCACCCTACGCCCGGGACCCGTGGCCGTTCGCCCGTTAGGGCTCCCCCTGAGCCACTGACCTTGGGGCCCCACGCCCCAGAACAAAAAAAAAGAGGGATTAAGGAAAAAAAATTAAATTTTTTTTTTTAAAAAAATGTTAAATGAATAAATAGATAATAATTAAAATAATTAAAATGTTAATTAATTAATTAAGTAAGTAAGTAATTAAGTTAATTAATCCTGATTAGATTAACCTAATCACTAATTAGATTAACTAATCTGTAATTAAACTAAACAGAGAATGACAGGTGGGTCCCACACCCTGTTGACTCCTGACGTCAGCATGACATCATGCTGATGTCATAAATCCATTTTCGAATTAAATTAAATAATTAATTAAATTTCAGAAATTAATAAAATCTTTAGAAAATCATATCTTTTAATCCGTAACTCGGATTAAAATATTTTCAACATGAAAGTTGCTCAGAACGACGAGACGAATCCGGATACGCAGTCCGTTCGTCCGCCACACCCCCCTAACCTATCGAACCCGCAACTTTCCCCCTCCGGCTCCTCTGCCCGAAAACACGAAACACCGGGAATACTTTCCCGGATGATTCCCCCCTTAACCAGTACCACCTCATACCGCGTTAGAACACGTCTAGCTCTGCTTGTTGACCTGTTATGCACTTGCTTGCTATGTATTTACTGTTTCTCCCCCCTCTTCTCTCCGGTAGCCCCCGTGACGATGCTGATGCCCCTGTGGACGACTACGTCACCGACGACCCCTCTCTCTTGCCAGAGCAACCAGGCAAGCCCCCCTTTGATCACCAGATATCGCCTACTCTTCTCTATACTGCTTGCATTAGAGTAGTGTAGCATGTTACTGCTTTCCGTTAATCCTATTCTGATGCATAGCCTGTCATTGCTGCTACAGTCATTGATACCTTACCCGCAATCCTAAATGCTTAGTATAGGATGCTAGTGTTCCATCAGTGGCCCTACACTCTTGTCCGTCTGCCATGCTATACTACTGGGCCGTGATCACTTCGGGAGGTGATCACGGGCATATACTATATACTTTACACTGTTACATTACCTGTGATACTGTTCGGAGTTGGGGGCTGAAAGGACAGGTGGCTCCACCCCGGTAGAGGTGGGCCTGGGTTCCCGACGGCCCCCAACTGTTACTTGTGGCGGAGCGACAGGGCAGGTTGAGACCACCTAGGAGACAGGTGGGCCTGGTCCTGTTCGGCGTTCGCGGATACTTAACACGCTTAACGAGATCTTGGTATTTGATCTGAGTCTGGCTACGAGCCTATACGCACTAACCATCTACGTGGGAGTAGTTATGGGTATCCCGACGTCGTCGTATCAGCCGAAGCACTTCAGACGTCAGCGACGGAGCGGCGCGCGCCGAATTGGACTGGAACGCCACTAGGCTAGGTCTGCTTTCGGCCGCGTACGCAACGTGCAGGTGTGCTATGGGCGATGGGCCCAGACCCCTGTGCACTTAGGTTTAGACCGGCGTGCTGGCCTCTCTGTTGAGCCTAGGTGGGGCTGCGACGTGTTGATCTTCCGAGGCCGGGCATGACCCAGGAAAGTGTGTCCGGCCAAATGGGATCGAGCGTGTTGGGCTATGTGGTGCACCCCTGCAGGGAAGTTAATCTATTCGAATAGCCGTGATCTTCGGTAACAGGACGACTTGGAGTTGTACCTTGACCTTATGACAACTAGAACCGGATACTTAATAAAACACACCCTTCCAAGTGCCAGATACAATCGGTGGTCGCTCTACCTCAGGGATACGAGGAGAGGATCGCCGGGTAGGATTATGCTATGCGACGTTACTTGGAGATGCTACTTGAAGATGCTACTTGGAGGACTTTAATCTACTCTCTCCTACATGCTGCAAGACGGAGGCTGCCAGAAGCGTAGTCTTCGATAAGACTAGCTATCCCCCTCTTATTCTGGCATTCTGCAGTTCAGTCCACTGATATGGCCTCCTTACACATATACCCATGCATATGTAGTGTAGTTCCTTGCTTGCGAGTACTTTGGATGAGTACTCACGGTTGCTTTCTCCCCCCTTTTTCCCCTTTTCCTTTCTTCCTGTTTGTCGCAACCAGATGCTGGAGCCCTGGAGCCAGACGCCACCGTCGATGACGACCCATACTACACCGGAGGTGCCTACTACTACGTGCAGCCCGCTGACGATGACCAGGAGTAGTTAGGAGGATCCCAGGCAGGAGGCCTGCACCTCTTTCGATCTGTATCCCAGTTTGTGCTAGCCTTCTTAAGGCAAACTCGTTTAACTTATGTCTGTACTCAGATATTGTTGCTTCCGCTGACTCGTCTATGATCGAGCACTTGTATTCGAGCCCTCGAGGCCCCTGGCTTGTATTATGATGCTTGTATGACTTATTTTATTTGTAGAGTTGTGTTGTGATATCTTCCCGTGAGTCCCTGATCTTGATCGTACACATTTGCGTGCATGATTAGTGTACGATTGAATCGGGGGCGTCACAATCGAAGTGGGGATCCATGTTCTGGAGATGGCTGAAGATGCGAGAAAAGGCACGCCCAAGCAGGGCACGGCTCCTCTCCTCCACCAACCTGTCAGCCCTGACCGACCGCGCCTCCAGCTGCGTCACCACGTCAGTGAAGAACTGAAGATTGCCGGCGTAGTTAACTGCATGCGGCTCGCCAACAGCCGCCTCGCAGATGTTGCCCAAG
Source organism: Triticum dicoccoides (assembly GCF_002162155.2). Taxonomy (NCBI): domain Eukaryota; kingdom Viridiplantae; phylum Streptophyta; class Magnoliopsida; order Poales; family Poaceae; genus Triticum; species Triticum dicoccoides. Next base: position 431,849,993 of record NC_041382.1, read on the forward strand.
GCTGTGTTGGCTCTCTCCCGGAGCATGGTGAGCATGGGGTCGTGCTCATGCTCCAGGATCCGCCGCTGACGTATCTCATCCGCGTTCTGGCGTGCGACGGCCTCAGCCTCCTCCACCCGCTGGCGAAGAAGGAGCACCTCGGCCTGGGAGGTGGTTAACTCACCTTGCGCCACCTCAAGGCGGCCTGGAAAGCATCGGCCCGCCATGTCGCCCCCTCCAGCTTGGATCTCAAGGCAGCAGTCCTGCCTTCAGTCTCGGCCCGGATCAACCCCAGCTTCTCCTCGAACTCGTGCTCGAGGTTCAAATGCGCCATCGCCACTCGACGTCAGACCTCCTCCAGGACACGGGCTTCCTGTGCAGTGACATCATCCTCCGCCTGCGTCACCAAGCACTCCCTTGTCTCCAGACACTCGTACTCGCGGGTACGTTCGGCGGCTTCCAGCGTCAGCGCCTCCTAACACTTCTGGAGCTCTGCTGAGTCGCCAGAGGCCACCTTCATCAATGCGAGGGCTGCCTTGTGCAGCTCCACCTGCTCCTCCAGTGGGTGGCACCAGGCCAGGAGCTCCCGAGCCCACTCCTCCGCCGCCGTTCGCCGCCGGTCAGCTTCCCGGGCCTCCTCAACGGCACAAGATCGAGCCTCCCGAGAGGCCACCAGTGACACCTTGGCCTCTGCGTCGTCAAGATCGCGCTGACGGCGCGCAAGGGCGATGGCGCCCTCCAGCTCGCACCTCTTTGCAGCCAGGCGCAGGCCCTCGGCCTCAAGGCGCGCGTCTTCATCAGCAAGCTCCTCACCAAGCAGGCTTACCGCGTTAGCTGCCCTTCGAAGGAATCCTTGGCGGAGAGCGCAACGCTCCCGAGCACGCTCGAGCACGTCTTCCACGCCATCATCTGCCCCAACAAGCGCCGGGGGCCACGAATCAGCACCCCCCCCCTTCGGGCTGGGGGCTGGGGGCTGGCACCCTCGCGACGGTCGGGAACGCCGCGCCAGAAGCCCGGCCAGGGGCCAGCCCGTCCCCAGGTGAAGAGCGCAGGGAGCGCCTCAGCCAATCGCAGTCCACGACCAGGCGGGAAGCCCACGGCAGGCTGGCTATGCCACGAGAAGGCCTGCGGAAGAGGATCGCAAGGTGCGCAGGGCCACGATGCGCCTCGGGATGGTCCGCCTCTTCGATCGCCCTCACCACAAGGGCTCTGCTGCTCGGGGCGCTTGAGGGCGATGGAGAGGGCGAAGCCAAGGGGGACGGCACCTCAGCCGTCTCCGCAAGCTCGGCTGGAAGGGGCCTGCGGAGCAAAGGTCAGTAAAAGCAATAGAAGGATCGGGAGCTGGGAGAGGAGAAGGCTTACTCATCAGTGGCGAAGTACTTTCTACGCTTCAGCAGGCGACAAGGGTAATCATCGCCCAGGGCCTCCCTTCTCTTTCGAAGGGCCTCAAAGTCCACGTGGAAGCGGCCCAAGAGTTGGGTGCAGGGATCAACCTGCGACGAAGACGGAGCGTCAAGGCGATCTGCGTCAGGGGCGCCTGCCTGATGCGCGCTGCCAATCGCCTCGCCAAGGGAAGCAGCCGGAGCCTCAGGGGCCTCAGTCGCAAGCGCTGAGGGCAGCTGCTCGTTACCCTCAGCCTCAGCGGCACGGGCCCCGAGAGCCGCTCCCTCATGAGCATCGCCCGGCGCCGTCACCCCGCCGGGAGCCCCCTCGGCCTCTGGCGCCTCATGCCTTCCTGCTCCGCCGCTCGAGGAAGAGCCGCCTTGGCCGATTGGAAGGGCAGTCACCACCACTGGGTTCTTGCAAGGCCCCTGGAGGCCGGCGGGGCGCGACCCCCACTCATCAAAGATAGGCATCTGCTTCACAAAATCGCCCCTGCTCTGGCAGAGGTACAGCAAGGACCCTCCCTGCTGGATGCTGCCAGGGTTGGGGTCCCCAGTCAGGGTCAAGAGCGCTGTCCTCAGCACTTCAGGAGTCAGGTCCTCTTCCTGGAGCCTCATACGATCATCGCGCCCGCTGAAGGCCCACATCCAGCGGGAGTGGCGTTGGAGAGGAGCAACACGGCGTAGCAGGAACTCCTTCACCACCTTGGGCGCTGTCACGCCAAGCGACCTCAAGAACGCGAAGCGGTGCCAGACGAAGACGAGCCGGGGGCTCTCAAGCGTCTCCTGGCCCCAGCCCGAATTGGGGACAGCAGGCGAAGTTGGCTTCAATAGCAGGGGGCTGGGCACCCCTGCGTCCACATACAGCCACCGCTCGCGGAACCCAGCCGAGGGCGGGGGGAGCTTGAAGTCAATCCCAGAGGCCGCAATCTCAGACACGGCAACGAAGCTCACGCACGCCCAGCATTGGGTAGGGTCGACAAGGCGCAGCAAGAAGAAGTGGCGCGGCAAGGCAACCGAAGGAAGGATGCCCATCATAGCCTCGCAAACAAAGGCGAAGACCGAAAGGAGGGTGATGGATTCAGGACCCAGATGCATCATATGGATCTGATAGTGGGAAAGCACGGCATTGAAGAAATCAGAAAAGGGAGTAACCAGACCCGCCCATAGGGCGTCGGCGAAATAGGGGACCTCGGTGACTATCCTGTCGATGGAGGAGTGGGAAGCGGGCCAGGCCGTCGTCCTCCCGCATTCCTTGAAGATAGTGGCCAGAGCCGAGCTGACCTTGCCTAAGCCCTCGGCGGGGGCCGCCAACGGCGGCGGACCAGGCAGAGGCATGGGTTTCTTCCCTCTTCCCTTCTTCGTCGGAGCCATGGCGATGGGAAAGGGGGGGGGGAGTTCGAGATTGGGTCGAAAACAGAAGCTGGAGTTCGAGCGGAGGAAGGACAGAGGGCGCTCGAGCGACAGAAAGGGGAGCGGCTGTGTACAACTACGAGTCTGCCTAGCATGGCGCAAAATCAGGGGGGCGTGGGGAGCAGTGCCGCCCACGTCCAATCAACCGCCACGCGGCGCCCAAGGCCGCAGGCTGTTAGGACCCGCGGCACTTCGCTCTTGCCCTTCCGCCTCCCTGCACGGCCAAGTCCGGGCGCGCCTTGGGCCCGGGGGCTACTGTCGGCGTTCTGGGAACGGGGGTCCCCAGACTTGCCTGCCTGCGGCCTACGGCGTGGCTCAAAAGGGGGCCCAGCACGGCCCATCTTCACCAACACAGACCCAAGACCCTCGCGAGGGGCCAAGCCTTGCAGGGCGGACGACGCGGAGCTTCCTCAGGCATGGCCTCATCAGGCTGGCTCGTGAGGAGGCGGAGAGATCAAGGCGGGGTACCTCACGAGGTGCCCGTGACGCAAGCCATGACGACCAAAGGCGCCAGGCGGGTGCCCGCCCGCGCAGCGTCCTCCTTTCCTCTTTGGTGCAAAGGGAGCAAGCGCAGCCGCGGAGTACCGAGGCATCAGGCAAAGGTTGCCATTTCGGTGCAACAAGACCAAGACCAGGAGGACTACAAGAGGAGGTCATTGTGGAGCCCAAGACGGCGTCACCACCAAAGCTTTGTGCAGGCGAAGACTACTTTTGTCAGGATAGCTAGTACTAGCTGTCCCCCTTCAAATTAGCCAGCCATTGTTGGCTCCCTTCCCGCTCGATATTTGGGAAGAGGACCAGGGCCTCTATAAATAGGACCAGCCACCCACAGAACAAGGGAGAGGGACGAGGGAAGAGAAAAAGACGAGAGAAGGAAAAGAGAAGGAGGGAGAGAGAGAGAGAGAAGGGTGACTGAACTCCTCCCACCAGTTCATCGCCCCAGCCAAGAAAAGACCCTCACGAGGCTGTTCTTCCTTGTATTGTTCAACATCATCAGCCCAAGAGGCAATCCACCATGCCACACACTAGAGTAGGGTATTACACCACAACGGTGGCCCGAACCAGTATAAACCCTGTGTCATTCGTGTTGTTCTTTCCATTGCTTAGATCTTAGCGAGGCGGAGGGGTACAGGTAGGTAGGAGGCGAAATCTCCGCGCGCACCCCAGTGTTAGAACCTCAAGGGTCTGTCAGAACCCGAAATCCGACAGAATCATTATTTTGCACGTAATAAGGAGGCATTTCCTTGCTTGCGGCCGTGGACCCAATTGTTAGCCTCTCCATGTACAGTCCACTTCAGATGCATGTCGGTCGTTGACCATGTTGACCAGGCCATGCCGAGAGCACCAGGGCGGTGGACGACGGCGAGGCCTAGGAAGGGAACGACATGAAGGCAGGGAAGACTCGGCAGTTGTTTCCAAGGCGGAGGGGAGTACGACTGTACGAGGGTTTACTGGTTCGTCTGCCGTCGCCGGAGAATAACAGCAGGTGTGGGTGAGTAGAGGGATGGCTAGGCCAACAATGGAAGTACGATGGGGCGGTGAGGCCTGCGCGGCAGCACAACCGGTCGCAGGGAGGAGGGAGTAGGCAGTCCCGCCGACGCTTGCTTGAGCGGCTGGAGCAGGAAGAGCAGAGATTGAAGAAGCACGACTGGCGTTGGATGGAAAACCGACAGTCACTGCTTGTGCGTCAACCTTTTTTTAGGAAAGCCTCAAATCTGTGGAAAACAGCATACATCCCATCTGCCATTATTTCTAATAATTTACAGCCCGTTTGCTAATTCTTAAGGTTTTTTTGGAGCTCATATTATTTTTGTTAGCATTACAGCCCATATTGTGGCCATGGTTAAAAAATTATACAAAATTTTGCATATTTCGGTGCGGTCCGGACTGTTTTTAATCCCGAAATTTTGAGTCACATTCAAACTGATTTAAAAAATAAATGTATATCAATAAAAAATCCAACAAATTGTCCAGGCATAAAAGTTAATGCAATTTAAAATCTCGAAATGGAAAAAAGAAATTTGAAACTAATTGCCGGTTTGATGTGTTTTAAAAATGTACAGCCCATTTCTCATTACTGATAGGCCATTTTCTCGGGCAGCCGAATGAAGCTCTACTCATCTTTAAAGATTTGCAGCCCAACAGGCCTGACAAAGCGACTTACTTGGCAAATCACGTAAATAACTCGGCTGTGGCCGTGGATCCAGCTGCGGCCATGGACCCAGCTGTCAGCCTCTCCACATACAATACTCTTCCGATGGAAGTCGGTCGTTGACCATATTGACCACGCCGCGCCGAGAGCACCAAGGCGGTGGACGACGACAAGGCCTAGGAAGGGGACGACGCGGAGCCGGGGAAGACGCGGAAGTGGATGCCCACACGGAGAGGAGTACGAGGGTTCACTGGTTCGGCTACGGTGTGAGGCTGCCATCGCCGTAGAATAACAGGGGGTGTGCGTGAGTAGAGGGATGCCCTGGCCAGCGGTGGGAGTAGTAGGGGGCAGTGAGGCCTCCGCGGCATCACAGCCGGCCATGGGAGGCAGGAGCACGCGGCACGACCGACGCTGCTTTGGGCGGCTGGAGCAAGAAGACCAGAGGTTGAAGAAGCACTATGGTCGTTGGATGGACATCGTACGGTCAATGGAGCTAGAATCGTTCATATTCACTAAGTTGACAAAGCCCTCCGTCCCCGTCAACTTAGTAGGCCCACAAGTCAGCCACCCACTATGGCGGGTCCCAGCTAGCGGGGGGGTATTCATTTTTTGTGCATAATAAGGAGGCACTTCCTTGCGTGCGAAGATATAGCTAGTGGGTCCGACCTGTCAGCGGGGGAACATTTTTTCGTGAAATACAGAAGCCCTTCCCACGTATAGCGCGTAATAAGGAGGAACTTTCGTTGCGTGCGACCATGGACCTCGTGGGTCCCAGTCGTCAGGCTCTCCATGTCTAGTCCTCTTCCGATGACTCTCATATGTTGACCACGCCACGCCGAGCGCGCCGAGGCGGTGGACAATGGCGAGGCCCCAGACTGGAACGACCCGGAGATGGGGAAGACGCGGCAGTGGAGTCGCAGACGGAGAGGAGTGGGAAACTTCACCGGTTCGGGTGTGGGGCGGGCCTACACTCGGCAGAGAATAATAGGAGGTGCGGAGTGGAGAGATGGCCTGGCCGTCGGCGGGGTAGCGTTTCGCTGAGGAGCGCAAAACAACGCCGCTGGACGCCGGAGGCTGGAGCAGGCGGTCCTGGCAGCGCTGGGGGAATAAGACGAGAGATTGAAGAAGAATGTCGGCCGTTGGATGTAAATCCAACGCCTTCTTAGGCTTCGACCTACGGGCCCACATGTCAGCCAGTCCATTTGTTTTCTTAGTCCATTTTGTGGGCTGGGTGAAACAATGACGTAGCATCTATGCAGCCCGTTTATATATGTGGTAGAATTTAAAGCCCATTTGCATTTTTCTCGAAATCCGCGGACTTGCTGGGCTGGGTGAGAATATCATGTTGGGCTAGACGGAGAAATGTTATAAAAACATAAACACATGATTGCACGTCTATTACTGCATTGGTCAATTAAATCTTTCCGAGCTTATGTACGCAATCACTATGAGTTAACTTGCCAAGTTATATATAAACAATTATTATTATTATTATTATTATTATTATTATTATTATTATTATTATTTTGTAAGAACTTTAAACTTACAAAATAAAATATCATTTAAATTTGATGAGTTAATAGTACATGGGGTATTATTATTTTTTAGGCTATATGTGGGATAGTTGAGTTGGTTCTAGGGAAAAGTACTGGGAGAAAACTCAGTTTACATCGAAAAAGGAAGTGGGAGAAAATTCAGATATAGGATTAATGAAAACGAAAAATAAAGGAAGTGGGATGGTCTATAAAATGGTTGGACGAACGACAGGTTTAACGGAAACTTATGTTGTTTCTAATATATATATATATAATAAAATAAGATACAAATATAGGTTCAGTTTTGCATTCTTATAGAAAAATAGAACTAAGCTGTGCGTCGTCTTGGAAAAACAAACATAACTTGGGTTGCTAGTGTTATAGACAAGCTAGGTTGGGAGGCCCAGAGGCCGCTTGATAGCTGCTGGATCCAAAAAATGTTGAAACATGTTGTGGGCTGCCCAAGTTAAACAACAAAACCTAGGCCATGGACCTGGTGGGCCCAGGACTGACATCCTCTCGACGAACAGTTGTCTCCCGATTCCTCTTGTTTTGTTGAACATGTTGGGAACGACAGACGGCGGCGCCGCGGCTAGAGCACCAAGGCGGAGGACGACGTCGAGACCTCGAACCGAACGAACCAGAGCGGGGGAAGACGCAGGCGGAGGGGACTACGAGGGTTGACTTGTTCGGGTGCAGGGTGGGCCAGTGGAGCTGCCACCGCCGGACAATGTGTGGTAGTAGAGGGATGGCCTGGCTAACGCCATATGCTATGATGGCCAGCCGCTATATAGGAAGAGGACAAAAGATTGAACAAAATAAGGAAATACAAATGGATAGGTGGTTGGTCCCATATGTCTGTGTACGAGACCTGCTGGGTCCACCTGAGGAGGGGAATATGTTGCGAGGAAGGAGATTCAAAGCACGGTAGCCGAGTGAACTAGTTTTTTAGTAACGGGCGAGTGAACTAGTTACATACATAAGCAAATAGCCACTAAAAAAGCAAACAGGTTAATGGGTTCTTAAAAGAAATATTTCAAACAAAACAGATAATTATGACACATAGGCTAATGCATGAAACACTCAGATGATAAAGATGCTTAAAACAGATAAAGTACAACATCTAGACCTTCCTGGCACGCTTGATCATGACGCTGTGGCTGTCCGTGTACTCGTCGGTTACGAGAAGCAGACACGACCTCATGTCCAAGATCTGCATGTACATGTCGTAGCATGCGTATGCGTCCTTGGCCACGTAGGTTATGTAGGCTAGATGTAGAGGTACCTCCCATGTGTTCAGGTCCTTGGTATCATTTTCTTCTTTCATGTTGGCGTATCAGGGGTCGATGATGGTCTCGGCGAGGTCAACCACGGAGTCCTTCTCCTGCCCATTGCTGATGATCTTGTATTGCTTCTGGATGTCGACAAGCTTGTTGCACCAGATGGCCGAATCGCCGCGTTCTTCCTTCTCTCCACCGTAGCGAAGGTGCAGTCGGCCATGCCGATGAAATGGGTGAATGCTCCAGAACCTCTGATGGCCCTACAGAAGTGGTAGATGAGAACCTCGTCCCGCACACAAACCTGGGCGACGGCGATCCGCTGGTCCCTGTCAGGAGACGAATGGATGGTCACAAGGTCTAGTCCTGCAACCTTGTACTTTCTCGTCTTGTAGGTACTGCTTGAACTCGGCGAGGCAGAGCTTCACCGAGTCCGGATCGTTGGTGTACATCACATTCAACTTGGTGCAGCCATAGGACTTAACGGCGAACTCAAAGGGGAATTCCTTGCTGAAGTCCATATCCAGCAGGCTCACCCCTCGGATCGCCATTGGAGTCTCTTCAAGTGAACAAGTGTGTAGGCGACGGCAGCAGTTCGTTTTCCAGCTCTTGGGGAACTGGATTCAACAGTAAACTGAGTGTGTACAGGTGACAACAGTTACTACCCCTCCCTCGTCCGCTGCACGCCCAGCAGAAGATGCACCCTCGGCGCATTCAAACGCCTCCATTAAGAAACCTACTCCGGCCACACGTCGGTTCACGAGCGGGTCTGTATTGGTACTGTAATAACAGGAGTTAGTGGTCACTTTACTTAAATTTAATTAGCTTTAATAGAAAATTATACTTAAAACAAGCAATGCGTTGGCTCGTTCTATCATTGCCACAGGATCAACATGCACAACAATTAGAATTATTATTCTCAGGACGCACACGATCAACACATTTGTCGCACTTTCACAAAGATAATACTACCAAGTTTGAACTGTTTGTTATGGTTGTTGTCCTCTGCATCATCATGTCGTGTTTCCCAGCTTGCAAGATTCAGAACCAACAAATAAGATCCAAGTAATAAATACAACAAAGATGCCTACACATCTCATTGATTCCCAGCTTGCAAGATTCAGAACCAACAAATAAGATCCAAGTAATAAATACAACAAAGATGCCTACACATCTCATTGATTCCCAGCTTGCAAGATTCAGAACCAACAAATAAGATCCAAATAATAAGTACAACAAAGATTCCTACACATCTCATTGATTCCCAGCTTGCAAGATTCAGAACCAACAAATAAGATTCAAATGATAAGTACAACAAAGATGCCTACACATCTCATTGATTCCTAGCTTGCAAGATTCAGAACCAACCCATTAGAGCCTTTTGATAAAGTTAATATCGGGATTAAATCCATCTTGGCTAGCCATGTCATACAATCGAAGAACTTGGCGAATGCTCTTGACCATCACAAGATTTGTAGTTGAGTATTCCTGTTTGCACAGCACAAACAAGAAGAGCATGATTTCACTTTAATAGTGGCCTCCTTGAACTCAACCTGCAGCTCCACTCGGATGAGGCTTGCCTAGAGTTCCATGATTCAATTCATGCGCCTTTTTCCGCAGTTCACCTAAAATGAAGAAAAGATTGCATCATTCAGCTAGCAAGAAGTCTTGCTCTCGTGAGTTGGCAGGTTCTCCTTTAGTAGTTGCACTGAAATTGAGGAACATTAAGGTTGGCTGTCCGGCTCATGTAAGGTGCAACTATAATTTTCTTATCCTTTTGTGCAGTTCCACTAAAATAAAGTGCCATTGTGGTGACAGTGACGGCTCATCTTGCAAAGGCTAATAAAATGTTGCACGAGATTACCAGCAGAACTTGACGGAGATTTTGGAAACTCCAATCACCATTTTATGCAGTTCCACCAAAATTGAGAGATGTTGCCCACATGACATTTTTGTTGGACTGCACAGGACACTCATTCCAAAAAAAGTGTTTTGTGTAGTTCACCAAAAGGTCACGATAGCAACAAGGTGAAATGGATATCCCTATCTGCACAAAAAGATAGAAAGTAAACAGTTGCTGGTCAATAAGAATATATGAAACATATATGAAATAAAAAGAAGCATCTTAATTATGTTCATGGCAATCACACAAGGACAGTAGAAATTTCAAAATGTCAGCAATGCTTCATATTACCAGAAGCATTACGATCAACAATGAGATTCCTCAAATATGGGATTACTTTAATGGTGACATTGCTTGTTTACCAGATACAGTAAATCAACAGCAGCTAAAGGGTTGGTTTAAGGGCATGGGACCGTGGGGACATTAGGACACTCAACAGCGTAAAGGAGCAACTTACTTATCTACTGGGGAAAATAGCAGGAGTGCCATTTGTAACACAGTTTAATTGCATCTTATCACTGGAGGCATTGGATTAACAATAACACGGGTTAGACATGTCCCTAAGGTAACAGTGTGATCGCTTCATTTTACATGCGCCCTTACATTAACAACAGCAAAAGGTTGGTATAAGGACATGCGACAGTGGACGCATCAGCACAAAGTGGACGCATCCTTTCACATACGAAATTAACTGTATGCTTTGAGCAACTTGCATGTCCTATACTGCTCATGTTTGGATACTCTAACTTAGCTAGAGGTTAGACTAACTCATGACTAACCCTGAACTAACTGTAGCCAAAGTGGTGTTTCGGTGACAGGGTTAGATTGACAATAAATGCACTTGATGGAGAGAGAGAAGTGATTTTTCAGTGGTCCCAATGAGAACTATCTCCAGTTAGCACCTCTTGGGTGGGATAGTTTTTTTTGGTGGGTTCGGTGCAACTTGCTCCAATTTAAACCCTCATGCTTGGATACTTTAGGGCTATTTGAGCCCCAACTAGCTCAAACTAACTCTAACACATGGATCCAAACAGGGCCTATGGCCAGCCTCGACGCGGAGCAATCAGTGCACTGGGAAGCGGCACTCTCTTGGCCGTCGCGCCACTTCAAAGCCGGCGCCAGTGAGAGGTCGCCTCCGCTCTGGCCAGGCATTAATGCGGCACTGACGCCCAGGGCGACGCTGACCATTTCACACGGGAAGCGCGCGCTGGCAAGGGAGTATAGGTTTTGAACTGTTTCATGTGTAGTACTGGTAGTTTGCAAAACTAATCGATTATTGCACTCAGTTTCCTAAGAAATTGTGGTAAAAAACGTTACTCCACTGCTCGCTTCCCTTCTCCTTCCTCTTCCACCGCCCGCGCACGTCCGCGGGAAGCGACCGGTCAACCCTTATATAGGAGTGCTAGCACAAAACGATGCATGCATGACCACTAAAATTTCCAGATTAAAGATCCGCTCCAGCGGGAGTATGGCGTATGTTGTACCTTCGGCTGGGTCATGGCTACCGGGCGATGGTGGCCAGAGAAGAAGCAGCGGCAGGGGAATGAATGCATCTACTGTTTGGGCTCGCCGTCCGGCTTAAATAAATGCACAGCATCACGTGTACCTGCGGGTGCACAAATTGTAACCTACGTGTCTGCTTAAGTGGGCGTCATGTAACTGGTGTGTGTGTGTGTGTGTGATTCTGAGAGACAGAGTGCGTGTGTGAGACTCTACTCTTCGGACATGTACTCAACCTTTTGCATCGGGATATCAGTATAATGGTATTTACTTTAGCTAGTGATTTACGTGGCCATGTTAACATGGTTGTGTAAAAAATGTCACTTCCTGCTCGTGATTTACGTTATATAATTACAAGCAAGATGCTCGTGCATTGCATGGAACATAATATGCATTTTTTTACAAAACACATGTTGTGATTTACCCATGCAGGAGTAATCCCATGTGTAAAAACTAATGATATTTCGAGAATTTTAACAAAAAATTGGTATCTCGAGAATGTCATCGAAAAAAATGAAAGATGAGAGATAAGGTGAGGAGGAGTGGAGCGTGGGGGTGACTGGCGATCGGAATGGGCGGAGGCATGGGGATGGACGGCGCCGGCAGGCGGCAGCGGCCACCATGCTAGATTGTTCTCGAGACTTTCTTTTTAATTCCTCATCAATGAGGTGTGGGAGATAAGGATGTGGAGAGAGGTGCGGCTATCTTTTGTAAAATTATCATAGTTTGCTTTCTATCTGTCGGATATAGATCGGACGGTCTATATTACAAGATGGCAGGCACACCATCATCGCCAACTCGGTTTTTTATAAAGGGTACAGATGATAAGTTTGCAAACTACTAAAGTAAAGTGGAATTTGTCCATGTTATACAAGTAAATTAAGGTGATTGTTTATCATACAGGTAAGGGTGGATGAAGGGTGGTAGGAACAAATGCTCTGCCTAGAGCATGTGTGTGTGAGATGGAGTATGTGTGAGAGAGAGAGAGAGAGATGGAGTCTTAGTGTGTGTG
>NC_041382.1:431862635-431931329 GCF_002162155.2 Triticum dicoccoides
TCTTACTGTGTGTGTGTGTGTCTGTGTTTGTTTGTGTGTGTGGGTGGGTGGGTGGGTGGGTGCGTGCGTGCGTGTGTGTGTGTGTGTGTGTGTGTGTTTGTTTGTTTGTGTGTGGGTGGGTGTGTGTGTGTCGCGGGGTCCTCGGTGGCGGATGTAATTTAAGTTTGCATGGCTTCATCATAGAGAGGTGATGTGTATGGCAGAGGCCACCAACGATGGGGTGCGAGAGAGAAAATGCCCGTAGAGAGGGAAGAGAAGGTGTGTGCGCATGAGAGTAGTCGACATCGAGAGAACGTGTTTGTTCGAGAGACACCAAAGAAGACTACTATATATCGATGGTTCATGTAGGCGGGAATTAAACGAAGGGATGGTCTTATTGGTTTCGGGGATATAGGGGAAGAGTGAGAGGGGGGTAGCAACAAGGAGATTGTTAAGTGTGAGTGTGTGTTTTACCCATCCAGGCGGAAGTTATATGCACACAAGAAGAGAACTATTCGATGTGGCGTTAGGGTTGAGGGTAATTAACTACGTATGGAGACATAGAGACCTTCAATGTGCATGTGTGAGAGGTATACATGTATACGTGGGATGTGTGTGTGTGCGCGCGTGTACGATCGGGATAAAAGAAAGAAGACATAAGTCATAAGCTAAGATCTACGACATGGGAGAGACGGATCGGTATGACAATATGCATGCATGCGAGAATTCAGGGAAGAAGGCCCGACAATTGAGCATGTGTTTTTGTCTTTAAGAGATAGTGGCGTGGGCTGGAGCATGCATCTATGGCGAGCAGAGGGAGTGAGGCACAACGATTGTGAAAAAGAGATCAACCTATAAATGAAAGAAGGTTGATGGAGAAACAGATAAATAGAAAGATAATGATGCTAGCTAGTGTGCATTAGAGATAGGACTCGAGTGGATCAAAAGGCTGAGTTATGGGCGTGGGTGTGAGAGAGATGAAGAAAGGGTGCATGTGACTCACATACAAACAAATATCAGAGAGAAATGAGATCCCGAGAGACGGAGTTTTGTGTCTACAAGAGAGTAAGATATTTCAAAACGAGAGTGATAGCTAGAGAAACATATGAGGGAACGCAAGATATCTCTAGGGAGAGAGAGTGTGTGTGAGTGACATACAAGAGAACAGTGGAGAAACATGAGACCCTGGGAGACAGAGTTTGTGTTTGTGTGTGAGAAAGAGATATTTAAGACGAAGAGTCGTAGGTTCTCATACCTAACGAGCGAAAGACATCTCTGTATGAGGGGTGTGCGAGTGGCACACAGGGGAATAGTAGAGAGAAATGAGACCCCGGAAGACAAAGTTTTGTGTTTGTGTGAGAGAAAGAGATTCCACATGGAGAATCATAGTTAGAGACACATAGCAGGGAGCGAGATATACTTAGAGAGAGATAGAGTGATGAAGGTCGAGGGAGAGATCAGTACCGTCAGTGTGTTACGAAGATAAAAGATCATTGTCGACATACAGGTAGCACGAGAGATACCCGAGAGACAATGAACGCGTATAGGTCTAGAGAGATAGTCCTATATAAGCATGAGTGATAGTTATATGAGACGAATATCTGGATTAAATGGGATTCAAATATTTAAACTGGAGATCACGACATCCATAATATCATAACGCAAATTGGTGTATCAAACATGCATATTCATTTGAATTTGGGGACACGTGTAATGTTATATAGTTTATCAATATTGTTGATCCATAGATTCTTTAATTAGAAACAATGCATGGTTTATATGCAGTTAATGTCTAAACGGGATTACACTATATGTTGCGTGTGTCAAACACATTATACATGTTTGAGAAGTAAAAAAACCCGCATGAAACACACATTAATTGGAGACAGTTAGCGAGGAATGCATACATTGGATTTCAACATAAAGTGGTTTCAAATATTTGAAAATACAAATTGATGGATACAACCTTATGAATCTGAGATCATGCCATTTGTAAACCATATTTATTTAAAGAGGGTGTTGTGATTTTGAAAGTATATATAAAAAATGATGTATATAGAATTTTATTCCAATCGAAAATTGATCCCTCCCGAAAAAAATAGAATACAAACGGGATTCGAATTGAGTTGGCATGGTAAACATGCACTATGCAAAATTTGAACGAAGCGGGGAAAGTCGCAGTAACCACCGGAAACCAAAATCTGCGAGATGGAAATTACTACTGCCTATTCCTGCCACGCAAAGCCTATCTGCTCAATTTCTATAGGTTTCGATAGGGGTAGGTTTGTAATTTCACTCAAACATGACATAACCGCCTCTCACCGAAATTCATACATGGTGGGCGCCAAAACGCAGTGTGTCCTCGGCCGAAATCGACTCCCTCCCCGATTCATACACGGTGGGCGCCAAAAACAAACTCTCATCAGCAAATATTCGGTGTATGCGAGATTACCGTCCTATCCCAACTGACTAATATTGTTGTGATGTAGGAAATTTGAAACGGGGGCTAAGTTTGTAAATTTCCTCGCATTCGAGACAAGCGCGCCCTGAAGACATGGTCCCCCTTCCTCTCCACCTCCATTTCCCCATTCGTACTCTGTGGGCGCCAAAACACCCTCTCCACCCCAGCCTTCTCCGTCCGCCACCCCATCCACCGCCATCCTCCTCCACCATGCCGGAGCTGATACCCCGACGCCGCCGTCCATTACAAGAGATCGACCTTTCTCATCCACAGCTTCAGACCGGGATCCTTGCATCCCGTCCTCTTGCTTCATCCCCGTCGTCGTCCACCTTGTCGGCGCCGCTCCTACGACCGCCTCGTCCACCGCGCCCCGCCGCCACCGTCTACCCTCCTAGATCTGCTTCCACGCCGTCGATAGACATTGCTACCGTAGCACCGTCAAATTCTCAGCAGATACATACACAGCGCCGCACCAGAGGCGGTACTCTTTCATATCTACTCAACTTATTTATCACAGCAAGAAAATAGATCGCCAAGGCTTTACTCTGATTTCTTGTCCATCACTTACTTGCTAGTTGGAAGCAAACATTGGTTGCGAAGTTGCCTTTGTCCAGTTTGCACCTTCAGATCCGCCATGGCACGCTCAATACTATACTCCCAATGCTTATGGTTTCCCCTTTTATATTCCACACTAGTTAAATCACAGTAGACTAAATTTCAAAATTAGGTCAATCGATTTTTCAGAGCTCGCCGGAGTTCGCCGGTGCGAACGAAGGGGCTCAGGTGGGGACTTTGGTTTTGGGGGCGGTGGTGGGGCCTCGCCAAACAAAGAAAACTCGACGCGGGTGTGGCGGGGTGGGGGTGGGGGTGGCGGAGGAACACAGGCGGTGGGGGCCGGTGGTCCGGCCGGCGGCCCATGCAGTGTTCTGTATGGGAAGAATCAGAGATGAGGAAGAAGAAGGGTTAGGAGACGTAGGATCTTCATCCAACCGCCTGAAATGGTCGACTGACCCAAATGACAAAAGTCACGCGACTTGCATGTAGACATGCCTTTATATTCAGTACCATCATTGTACCTGCTTAGCACTGCTCCTGTATCCATCAAGCTAAACAACGTGCCACTCATAATTCCAAACTTGTTACTCAAGTAAGAATCTGATATGATGCTGATATTACTAAAATAGATAACATTTAATTGGTCAGCTAATGTTCCTACTTTACTTTCGAAAAAGCACATGCACCACATATAGAGAGACAGCAGGGAGTTGCTTTCTTAATGCGCTCTGGTTCATCATATGTGGGCACTGCGCAATGAACATTTTATTATCCAAAATTTGCTTGCTCTTCTTTAGCATGTTCCTCTTCCGTTCTTCTTTAATAAGTACTCTCTCCGCTCCTAAATACAAGTCTTTGAATAGATTCCACCATGGACTACATATGGAGCAAAATGAGTGAATCTACACTCTAAAATGTATCTGGATACATCTTTATGTGATCCATAGATGAAATCTCTACCAAGACTTATATTTTGGAATGGAGGGAGTATGATAGTAGTATAGTATGTTCCTTGTAGTGAAGATGAGCAGGGACATTTGAAGTGTAGAGGTCTATACGGTCGGTTGGTATGGACACTTTGAACTCTTCGGACCTCTTTGATTCCTAGTATTTTGTAAACACGGGAATATGATTTGTAGTGGCCTGCCCACTTGAATCCTATAAGAATAGTAAGGAAATGCGGGAAGTTGTGTCGCCTTTGAGAGTTACACTGATATTAACAGTACCACACCTTTAGTTGAAGAGAGCTGGTATCTGAAGCTTTTCTAGTCGTACCAGCAATACTAGCACATATATTCCAGCAAGTTTCACTTTGCTGATTTTACTCTGATGCTTACGGTTTTCCTGTTATATCTACATTATGATCTGTGTAGCTGCTTTGTGTCGCACTAGCAGCAGTCCACTCTTGAAGCTAAACACCGTAATGACTTACAAAATTGGCACAAGGCATTGAGTGCCATTCTGGATGCAATGACACTCATACGCTCCCCACCTGTTGATTCTTGTTCAGAATATGATCCTAATGACTATTCTAATCTCGAGGAGTCAAAGGCAGATGGCCTGTCCTGTTTACCTATCAAGGTGCATGTTCTAATTTGGCAAGGTTTTATTGATTTCGCGTATCTTGCATATGTTGTCTTGCATTTCTTCTACTTTGTTGCACCGCCATCTGCTTAGTTTACTCATCATATATGTTGACATGCCATGCCCATCCATTATCAATACATTTTCCATCTGTCATCATACCATGTTTTTCCGCTCAAATGTTGTTCTTGTGCATCAGACATCAAAAAGGAAGAGGGTGATTGCCGAACCTGAAGGAGCACCAGCAAAGTCCTTGAAAAACGTGGTTGTGCCGGAGAAATCAGACAGCACCCCACTTATATTGGTTGTACAACCAGTGACACAAAGCATAGGACCGACTCCAGTAGACTATACCCATACTTCACTGGCCACACCACTAGCCGCACCACACAGGACCTGCACTCCAGCAAAAGGTATGCCGATTTCAGTTGCCATAGCACCAGCCGTACCACAGAAAAATCCCACTCCAGCAAAAAGTATAGCAAGTCCATCGGCCGAAGACCTATCCCAACTGCAGAGACGACCAATTCCTGCAGATTGGAACTCCATTCCAGTTATTCCCAGTTTAATAGACAATGTTATCAATGTTGTTAGGGACTACGTGCATATATTCCCATCATGGGAAGATTATAGTGAAGACAAACACCAGTTTCACATCTTCCTATCCCACTTACGTGTAAGTGCTATTATTCATAGTGATTATTTTCCTGTTTTCTGCTGATTGAACACATCAATGATTTACATTACATTGTTGTAAGTAGGCGAGGTTCAATCTGGATAGTCATGACGAGCAAAGCTTGCTTGCGCATTTCAAGGAAGCATTGGAGCAGTATTGGTGTTACCTGAGGAAATCACACTTTGATGGCAAGTCTATAAACAAATTTTGGGTGAAGTCTCATGTGCTAAATTTAGAAGACATTGAATGGAAAAACCTCGTTATGCACTGGTCTCGTTCCGAGGATGAGGTACTGTCTATCATCTCGCATGACAATTTGAACTTCTACTTTTCCGCATGTGCCTTATGGATCTTTTTTGCAGGAAATCTGCTCGAAAAAGAATTCTGGTTTGAAAAGAACAACAGGATATCGCAAATATGTTGCCCGCTGCTTTGCTCCTGTTAGTACTTGTTGTCATGTATCACTGTACTTGCATACATACCTGGTTCATTATGTGACAGCAGTATGCATGATAGCTTGCTTATCAATCGTTCGCTCCAAATTATCTGATTTGTATGAATGGTTACATTAGTGTAGAATATATCCAATGCCAATGAAAATTTTTAGCTCTGCATTGTTCTTGTAAGTACCTGCTGTCCTTTATCAGTGTACTTATATTGACAGGTAGTTGTTCATGTACCATCACTCTGCAGCTTATTTTCCTTTGCCCTCCATTTTCTACCCATAAGATCTATATTTACTCTTACCATAAGGTTGGATAACACCGATGGTACTGAAGAAGTTTAGCTCTGCATTGCTCTTGGTTGTACCTTTTGCCTGTATCGATGTACTTACATTTATAGCTACTTGGTTATGTAGCATCACTCTTCATCTTATCTTAAATATTCTCCATTTTTTCTTATATTGTCACATCTATATTTACTCTTAACAAAATGTAGAATAAAGGAAATGCTTATGAAGAAGATTCTGTGGTAAACTTCTTGAATCCCCCCCCATCAGCATGGACAAGGGCTTTATAGAGCCTGCCTTCACCAATAATGTAAGTTTGTCCTTCTCAAGCCTTCAAACTTTGTTGTGTATATTTGGTTAGGCATGACTGCAACAGCTGTTTATTTTTGGTGTTTGCATCAAATTGCATGTTTAAAGTTTATTATGTACTCCAGTTCATAAACAAAAGTTTGTCCTTCTCAATTTAAGTTTTCAGTTGTACAGCCAAGTTTCTTCTCCATACCATGTAAATTAAACTATACAGAGCAAGTGATCTTATTTTGCCAATCCGAAATGGGATAAATTGACAGCACACTAACCATTGATACTTATGAGTTCTTGATCTGTAATCCAGTGGTGTTGTGAAGCTGCCAACTCCTTCACAATGTCATTTTCTGCCATGTCTTGACCTGAACAATACCATATTGTGTTAATGTTATTTTAAACTATGTCACTTTATTCGTCAATAAGAAATGTAATAAATAGTCAGCATTGATACTTATATGTCCAAAACATGTCATCTGCCTGCTTGTTTATCTTTTAGAGTGAGTAGGATATAAGTGTCAAATAAGTGCAGTCTCACCAGCTTGCTCAGCTGCTTGCGCTGCAGCTCCCGAGCAAGGCTAACCTTTCTTGAACACTATTGAAGTGCTATCGATTTTGTATATTATTTTGTCGGCGTGTTTAGTTGCACTGGTGGCGATCTTTGATGCCAGTGTATGTAATATGCTGTCTACTTGTGCTTTATTATCATAGTGGCGAACTTTGATGCCCAGTGGATGTAGTATGCCTTAATTTCTTTATTGTATAGTCTAGGTTTTTTTTCTTATTCATGATGTTGCAGCTATTTTACTGTATATATATCCTGTCTTCGCAGTAAAATGGCCTAACCGTAAAATTACGATACATAATCGGCCCGTCATGCAAATCACCATGTATGATCCGCATCATGGGCCCCGTCATCTTGGTCCGTTAACAGGCCTAAATGTGAACTAGACCACTAGTAGATTCAGGCCTTTAATATGTCGAGTAAACCACCGGCCCTATTTTCCCAAGAAAACTCAATGGGCCTTTAGGAGGCTGAAAAGTAGGTTGGGCCTGAAACGTGCTGACCAGCTCACAGGCCGGCAGCATGCCGAAATAGACCCCGACCCATGAATGTGCCAATCAAATCATGGGCTTATAACAGGCCAAAATTGTCTTGGTCCTTGTTTGCCACAATCAGATTATCGGCTGCGAGCAGGCCGGATGCAAATCGGGCCGTAGTTAGGCCCAACTATATGATGGGCTTTTAATAGGCCAAAATTAATATAGGGCTGAAATGTTAAACGGGCCCTTAACAGGCCGAAACTAATATCAAGCCGAATTACTAAATAGGTCTTTAGCAAGTGGGCCCAAAAGCATAGCATCCAGTTGACGGGCTGAATCTGATATGGGCCATAATTTAGCCCAAAGCCTCTTAAAGGGCCGGACCTGATCTAGGCCGTAATTTAGCCCAGAACGTGGTAGGCTTGTAACGGGCCGGATCTCATGGGCCATTATTAGGCCCGGAATGTGGTAGGCCATTATTGGACTAAATCAAATATGGGCCAGCATTTGGCCCAAAATATGGAAGCCAGTTAACGGGCCGGCCTACTAGGGTCCTGAAAATCTTGTGGGCCTACAGCTGGGCCGGCCCATTAATGTCGGCGAAATCTTGTGGGCCTTTAGCTGGGCCAGCCCATTATTGTCCACAAAAATCTTGTGGGCCTTCACCTGGGCTTGCCAATTATGGCCTGCAAAAATCTTGTGGGCCTTTAGCTGGGTCGGCCCATTTAAACTTTATGGGCCACTTTTGGGCCGGTCCACGTGTTAACATATCATAGGCGCATCTCGCCCATTGGATGAGTGACACATGTGCCAACACGGAGCTGACACGTGCTTCCTATAGCCAATGATGATTTTACACATGGAAAATCCCAATTGGTCCGGGTTGTTAACGGGTTATCGGATCCAAAACCGGACCCGATAGTTTAACGGCGTTCCGTTACGGTGGATGCCACATGTCGGTCACCCTTGACGAAAGCACTTCGGTGACGTGCGATTTATCGTCATGGAAGTGGACACTTCCGTGATGATAATTTTGGTAATGTCATGGAATACTTCTACGACAGCACAGGTATAACTATCTTGATTCTATCATAAATTTGTCATGGATGTACATGCATGACAGAAAACGTGACCTACTGTGACAAACACGTATCATCACGGAAGTGTATTTTTTTTGTAGTGAATCAGAGGGGTATTAATATGCATAAAGGATCTGAACGTATGATGTTCCACCAAATAAACCAACTAGCATCAACTAAAAGGAGTAATCAACACTACTAGCAACCCACTGCTACCAATCTGAGGTTTTGGGACAAAGATTGGATACAAGAGATGAACTAGGGTTTGAGATGAGATGGTGCTGGTGAAGATGTTGATGAAGATTGACCCCCTCCCGATGAGAGGATCGATGGTGATGACAATGGTGATGATGATTTCCCCCTCCCGGAGGGATGTTTCCCCGACAGAACAGCTCCGTCGGAGCCCTAGATTGGTTCCGCCAAGGTTCCGCCTCCTGGCGGCGGAGTTTCGTCCCGAGAGCTTGCTTATGATTTTTTTTCCAGGGCGAAAGCCTTCATATAGCCAAAGATGGGCACCGGAGGCCTGCTAGTGGGGCCACGAGGCAAGGGGCGCGCCCCCACCCTCGTGGATGGTGGGTGGCCCCCCTCTGGTGCTTCCTTCGCCCAATATTTTTTATAGATTCTAAAAATGACTTCCGTGGAGTTTCTGGACTTTTGGAGTTGTGCAGAATAGGTCTCTAATATTTGCTCCTTTTCCAGCCCAAAATTCAAGCTGTCGGCATTCTCCCTCTTCGCGCAAACCTTGTAAAATAAGAGAGAATAGGCATAAGTATTGTGACATAATGTGTAATAATAGCCCATAATGCAATAAATATCGATATAAAAGTATGATGCAAAATGGAGGTATCAGGGCGCCAAGAGGGGGGAGTCCTAGTAGGAATCCGTTCCTAGTAGGATTAGCCACCCTTTCCTTCCAATGGAGAGCGAGGAGGGGAAAGGAGGCAGAAGGAGAAGGAAAGTGGGGGGCCGCACCCCCTCCCCTAGTCCAATTCGGATTGGGCAAGGGGGCGCGCTCCACCTCCTGTGGCCTTCCTGCTCTCCTCCATTATGTCCCATTAGGCCCATTAAGTTTCCCGGGGATTCCAGTAACCTCTCGGTACTCCAAATAATCCCCGAGCCTTATCAGAACCATTCCAGTGTCCGTAAATAACCTTCCAATATATCAATCTTT
Source organism: Triticum dicoccoides (assembly GCF_002162155.2). Lineage (NCBI taxonomy): Eukaryota > Viridiplantae > Streptophyta > Magnoliopsida > Poales > Poaceae > Triticum > Triticum dicoccoides. The sequence continues at coordinate 431,872,218 of NC_041382.1, forward strand.
ACCTCTCAACCATTTCGAGACTCCTCGTCATGTCCGTGATCTCATCCGGGACTCCGAACAAACTTCGGTCACCAAAACACATAACTCACAATACAAATCGTCATCGAACGTCAAGCGTGCGGACCCTACGGGTTCGAGAACTATGTAGACATGACCGAGACGCATCTTCGGTCAATAACAAATAGCAGAACATGGATGCTCATATTGGCTCCTACATATTCTACGAAGATTTTTATTGGTCAAACCGCATAACAAGATACGTTATTCCCATTGTCATCGGTATGTTACTTGCCCGAGATTCGATCGTCGGTATCGCCATACCTAGTTCAATCTCGTTACTAACAAGTCTCTTTACTCATTCTGTAATGCAGCATCCCGCAACTAACTCATTAGTTACATTGCTTATAATGATGTGCATTACCGAGAGGGCCCAGAGATACCTCTCCGATACTCAACAAGGTGTTCCTCCAGTAGAGCATCTTTATAATCACCCAGTTACATTGTGACATTTGATAGCACACAAGGTGTTCCTCCGATATTCGGGAGTTGCACAATCTCATAGTCAGAGGAATATGTATATGTCATGCAGAAAGCAATAGCAATAAAACTAAACTATCATAATGCTAAGCTAACAGATGGGTCTTGTCCATCACATGATTCTCTAATGATGTGATCCCGTTCATCAAATGACAACACATGTCTATTGTCAGGAAACTTAACCATCTTTGATTAATGAGCTAGTCAAGTAGAGGCATACTAGCGACACTCTATTTGTATATGTATTCACACATGTACTAAGTTTCTGGTTAATACAATTCTAGCATGAATGATAAACATTTATCATGATATAAGGAACTACAAATAACAACTTTATTATTGCCTCTAGGGAATTCTTCCTTCACTAAATTTATCACAAGCAAACACCACTGCTAAGAATTCTTTTTCACCAGTAGCATAGTTTCGTTGAGCACTGTCTAGAGTTTTGCTAGCATAATGAATAACATTCAGTTTCTTATCAACTCTTTGTCCTAGAACAACACCAACAACATAATCACTAGCATCACACATAATTTGAAAAGGCAAGTTCCAATCAGGTGGTTGACTAGTAGGTGCAGAAATTAAGGCTTTCTTGAGTGTTTCAAAGGCTTCTAAACAATCATCATAAAAAACAAAAGAATATCCTTTTGCAAAAGATTCGTAAGAGGCCTAGAAATTTTAGAAAAGTCTTTGATAAATATCCTATGGAAACCAGCATGACCTAAGAAACTACAAATACCTTTTATATCTTTAGGACATGGCATTTACTCAATTGCATCAACCTTAGCTTTGTCCACTTCAATACCTCTTTCAGAAATTTTATGACCCAAGACAATGCCTTCATTAACCATAAAGTGGCACTTCTCCCAATTCAAGACAAGATTTTTTTTGTTCACATCTCTGCAAAACTCGATCAAGATTGCTTAAACAATCATCAAAAGACTTCCCATAAACAGAGAAATCATCCATGAAAACCTCAACAATCTTTTCGCAAAAGTCAGAGAATATAGCAGTCATACATCTTTGAAAAGTGGCAGGTGCATTGCATAAATTGAAAGGCATACGTCTATAAGCATAGCTTCCAAAGGAACAAGTAAAAGTGGTCTTTTCTTGATCAAGTTTAGAAATAGGTCTTTGTGAAAAACCAGAATATCCATCAAGGAAGCAAAAATGTGTGTGCTTAGCCAATCTTTCAAGCGTTTGATCAATAAAAGGCAGAGGGTAAAGATCTTTTGTAGTTGCTTTGTTTAATTTTCTAAAATAAATTACCATTCTATAGCCTATAACAATTCTTTGTGGAATAAGTTCATTCTTATCATTAGGAACAACAGTTATAACTCTTTTCTATAACATCCCAAAATTCTAAATTTTGGAATGTTATATTAAATAGATAGTTTGTTTGATTGTTGTGTGATTGATTGACTGAAAGTGAGTGAATTCGAAACTTTTTGAAAGTTAAATGCGAGGGAATAAAAGGACTTTCCCAAACTTTCATTTTTCTTCTCCGTGAATTCAAATTCTTTCCAAATACAAAACCCTAGAGAGAAGATGACATGATTGATACGTCTCCAACGTATCTATAATTTTTTATTGCTCCATGCTATATTATCTACTGTTTTGGATGTTTATGGGATTTATTATACACTTTTATATCATTTTTGGGACTAACCTATTAACCCAGAGCCCAGTGCCAGTTTCTGTTTTTACCTTGTTTTAGAATATCGCAGAAAAAGAAAACCAAACGGAGTCCAACTGACCTGAAACTTCATGGAACTTTATTATACACACGAAGAGTGCACGTCAGGGGATCTACGAGGAAGCCATGAGGCAGGGGGTGCGCCCACCCCCTGGGCGCGCCCTCCACCCTCGTGAGCCCCTCGTGGCCCCCCTGACGTACTTCTTCCGCCTATATATCTCCATATACACTAAAACGATCACGAAGCACAATAGATTGGGAGTTCCGCTGCCAGAAGCCTCCGTAGCCACCGAAAGCCAATCCAGACCCATTCCGGCACCCTGCCGGAGGGGGAATCCTTCTCCGGTGGCCATCTTCATCATCCCGGTGCTCTCCATGACGAAGGAGTAGTTCTCCCTCGGGGCTGAGGGTATGTACCAGTAGCGATGTGTTTGATCTCTCTCTCTCTCTATCTCATGTTCTCGAGGTGATACGATCTTGATGTATCACGAGCTTTGCTATTATAGTTGGATCTTATGATGTTTTCTCCCCCCTCTACTGTTTTGTAATGGATTGAGTTTCCCCTTTCAAGTTATCTTATCGGATTGAGTCTTTAAAGATTTGAGAACACTTGATGTATGTCTTGTCGTGCGTATCTGTGGTGACAATGGGATATCACGTGATACACTTGATGTATGTTTTGGTGATCAACTTGCGGGTTCTGCCCATGAACCTATGCATAGGGGTTGGCACACGTTTTCATTGTGATTCTCCGGTGGGAACTTTGGGGCACTCTTTGGGGTTCTATGTGTTGGTTGAATAGATGAATCTGAGATTGTGTGATGCATATCGTATAATCATACCCACGGATACTTGAGGTGACATTGGAGTATCTAGGTGACATTAGGGTTTTGGTTGATTTGTGTCTTAAGGTGTTATTCTAGTATGAATTCTAGGGCTGTTTGTGACACTTATAGGAATAGCCCAACGGATTGATTGGAAAGAATAACTTTGAGGTGGTTTCATACCCTACCATAATCTCTTCGTTTGTTCTTCGCTATTAGTGACATTGGAGTGACTCTTTGTTGCATGTTGATGGATAGTTATGTGATCCAATTATGTTATTACTGTTGAGAGAACTTGCACTAGTGAAAGTATGAACCCTGGGCCTTGTTTCAACGCATTGCAATACCATTTACGCTCACTTTTACCATTAGTTACCTTGCTGTTTTTATATTTTCAGATTACAAAAACCGTTATCTACTATCCTTATACCACTTGTATCACCATCTCTTCGCCGAACTAGTGCACCTATACAATTTACCATTGTATTGGGTGTGTTGGGGACACAAGAGACTCTTTGTTATTTGGTTGCAGGGTTCCTTGAGAGATACCATCTTCATCCTACGCCTCCTACGAATTGATAAACCTTAGGTCATCCACTTGAGGGAAATTTGCTACTGTCCTACAAACCTCTGCACTTGGAGGCCGAACAACGTCTACAAGAAGAAGGTTCTATAGTAGACATCAAGCTCTTTTCCGGTGCCGTTGCCGGGGAGGTTAGCGCTTGAAGGTATATCTTTAGATCTTGCAATCGAGTCTTTTTGTTTCTTGTTTTATCACTAGTTTAGTTTATAAAAGAAAATTACAAAAAATGGAATTAAGTTTACCTCATACACTTCATCTTTTTAATATATTTCGTGAGTATAATAGGAAGGAAAATTGTGCTCAAGTGCTAGAAGAAGAATGCATTAAAATGTTTGGCACTAAATATTTGAATGGTGAGCATGATTGCAATGTTGTTAGTATGAATTCCTTGAATATCCATGATGCTAATGATATGCAAAGCCACAAGCTTGGGGATGCTATGTTTGATGAAGATGATATTTTTTGTCCCCCAAGTTTTGATGAGCAAATTTATTATGATGAAAGCATGCCTCCTATTTATGATAATTATATTGATGAAAGTGGTTTCGGAGAGGTCATGACTTTATTTAGTGATGATTCCACTATTTCGGAAGAGGTTTCAATCGATTATTATGAGAACAAAGTTGTTATCTATGATGATTATTGTGATGACTTGTATGCTATAAAGAATAATGATATCCATGAAACTTGTCATCATGATTATGATTACCCTTTCTCTGAACATTAATCTTTTAATGTGGAAAGAATTTATAGTATTCGAGTCTCTTATGATACTCCCACTATTCCGAATTAGAAGAATTTTGCTTGTGTGGAGAGTAATAAAATTTCTATGCTTGTAGATCATGAAAAGAATGCTTTAGATTCTGGTTATATTGTTGAATTCATTCATGATGCTACTGAAAATTATTATGAGGGAGGAACATATCCTTGTAGGAATTGCAATAATATCAAGTTTCCTCTCTATGTGCTTAAAGTTTTGAAGTTATGCTTGTTTTGCCTTCCTGTGCTAGTTGATTATTGTTCCCACAAGTGGTTTCCTCACAAAATCCCTATGCATAGGAAGTGGGTTAGGCTTAAATGTGCTAGTCATATTCTTCATGCTGCTCTCTTTATGTTTCAGTTTTTATCTTTTATGTGAGCATCATTGAAATCATCATGCCTAGCTAGGGGCGTTAAACGATAGCGCTTGTTGGGAGGCAACCCAACTTTATTTTCGTTCCTTGCTTTTTGTTCCTGTTTAGTAATAAGTAATTTATCTAGCCTCTGTTATGATTGAGTTTTTATGTTTTAATTAGTGTTTGTGCCAAGTAGAACCTTTGAGAAGACTTGGGTGAAGTCTTTACGATCATGCTGTAAAAAACAGAAACTTTAGCGCTCACGAGAATTGCTGCCATTTTTATTTAGAGAGCGTTATTTAGTTAATTCTTTTTGAACATGATTAATAGGTAAATTCATCAGGTCCAGCAATTTATTTTAGAATTTTTGGGGTTCCATAAGTTTGCGTTAGTTACAGATTACTACAGACCTATCTGTTTTCGACAGATTCTGTTTTTCGTGTGTTGTTTGCTTATTTTGATGAATCTATGGCTAGTAAAATAGTTTATAAACCATATAGAAGTTGGAATACAGTAGGTTTAACACCAAAATAAATAAAGAATGAGTTCATTACAGTACCTTGAAGTGGTGTTTTGTTTTCTTTCGCTAACGGAGCTCACAAGTTTTCTATTAAGTTTTGTGTTGTGAAGTTTTCAAGTTTTGGGTAAAGATTCGATGGACTATGGAATAAGGAGTGGCAAGATCCTAAGATTGGGTATGCCCAAGGCACCCCAAGGTAATATTCAAGGACAACCAAAATCCTAAGCTTGGGGATGCCCCGAAAGGCATCCCCTCTTTCGTCTTCGTTCATCGGTAACTTTACTTGGAGCTATATTTTTATTCGCCGCATGATATGTGTTTTGCTTGGAGCGTCATTTTATTTTATTTTGTTTTGCTTGCTGTTTGAATAAAATACCAGGATCTGAAATTATTTAATGTTATAGAGTCTTCATATAGTTGCATAATTATTCAACTACTCATTGATCTTCACGTATATCTTTCGGAGTAGTTTGTCGTTTGCTCTAGTGCTTCACTTATATCTTTTTAGAGCACGATGGTGGTTTTATTTTATAGATATTAATGAACTCTCATGCTTCACTTATAACATTTTGAGAGTCTTAAATAACATGGTAATTTGCTTAAATAATCCTAATATGCTAGGCATCCAAGATTAGTAAAAAAAATCTTATGAGTGTTTTGAATAATAAGAGAAGTTTGATGCTTAATGATTGTTTTGAGATATGGAGGTAATAATATCAAAGTCGTGCTAGTTGAGTAGTTGTGAATTTGAGAAATTCTTGTGTTGAAGTTTGCAAGTCCCGTAGCATGCACGTATGGTAAACGTTATGTAACAAATTTGAAACATGAGGTGTTATTTGACTGTCTTCCTTATGAGTGGCGGTCGGGGACGAGCGATGGTATTTTCCTACCAATCTATCCCCCTAGGAGCATGCGCGTAGTGCCGAGGTTTTTGATGACTTGTAGATTTTTGCAATAAGTATGTGAGTTCTTTATGACTAATGTTGAGTCCATGGATAATACTCACTCTCACCCTTTCATCGTTGCTAGCCTCTTCGGTACCGTGCATTGCCCTTTCTCACATTGAGAGTTGGTGCAAACTTCACCGGTGCATCCAAACCCCGTGATATGATACACAATTTCACACATAAACCTCCTTATATCTTCCTCAAAACAGCCACCATACCTACCTATTATGGCATTTCCATAGCCATTCCGAGATATATTGCCATGCAACTTTCCACCGTTCTGTTTATTATGACACGCTTCATCATTGTCATATTGCTTTGCATGATCATGTAGTTGACATAATATTTGTGGCAAAGCCACCGTTCATAATTCTTTCATACATGTCACTCTTGGTCCATTGCATATCCCAGTACACCGCCGGAGGCATTCATATAGAGTCATCTTTTGTTCTAGTATCGAGTTGTAATCATTGAGTTGTAAATAAATAGAAGTGTGATCATCATCATTTTCTAGAGCATTGTCCCAAGTGAGGAATTAAAAAGGGGGGGAAGGCCATAAAAAAGGAGAAGGCCCAAAAAAAGAGAGAAAGGCCATAAAAAAAGAAGAGAAGGCCCAAAAAATGAGAGAGAAAGAGAGAAGGGACAATGCTACTATCCTTTGCCACACTTGTGCTTCAAAGTAGCACCATAATCCTCATGATAGAGAGTCTCTTGTTTTGTCACTTTCATATACTAGTGGGAATTTTTCATTATAGAACTTGGCTTGTATATTCCAATAATGGGCCTCCTCAAGTGCCCTAGGTCTTCGTGAGCAAGCGAGTTGGATGCACACCCACTTAGTTTCTTTTGTGAGCTTTCATACATTTATAGCTCTAGTGCATCTGTTGCATGGCAATCCCTACTCCTTGCATTAACATCAATCGATGGGCATTTCCATAGCCCGTTGATTAGCCTCGTTGATGTGAGACTTTATCCTTTTTATCTTCTCCACATAACCCCCATCATCATATTCTATCCCACCCATAGTGCTATATCCACGGCTCGCGCTCATGTATTGCGTGAAGGTTTATAGGTTTGAGATTACTAAAGTATGAAACAATTGCTTGGCTTGTCATCGGGGTTGTGCCTGATGAGAGCATTCTTGTGTGACGAAAATGGAGCATGACTAAACTATATGATTTTGTCGGGATGAACTTTCTTTGGCCATGTTATTTTGAGAAGACATGATTTCTTAGTTAGTATGCTTGAAGTATTATTATTTTTATGTCAATATGAACTTTTGTCCTGAATCTTTCGGATCTGAATATTCATACCACAATTAAGAAGAATTACATTAAAATTATGCCAAGTAGCACTCCGCATCAAAAGTTCTGTTTTTATCATTTACCTACTCGAGGACGAGCAGGAATTAAGCTTGGGGATGCTGATACGTCTCCAACATATCTATAATTTTTGATTGCTCCATGCTATATTATCTACTGTTTTGGATGTTTATGGGCTTTATTATACACTTTTATATCATTTTTGGGACTAACCTATTAACCCAGAGCCCAGTGCCAGTTTCTATTTTTACCTTGTTTTAGAATATCGCAGAAAGGAAAACCAAACGGAGTCCAATTGACCTGAAACTTCACGGAACTTATTTTTGGATAAGAAGAAGCCTAGAAGACTTGGAGTGCACGTTAGGGGATCTACCAGGAAGCCATGAGGCAGGGGGCGCGCCCACCCCCCTGGGCGCGCCCTCCACCCTCGTGGGCCCCTCGTGGCCCCCTGACGTACTTCTTTCGCCTATATATCTCCATATACCCTAAAACGGTCGGGGAGCACAATAGATCAGGAGTTCCGCCGCCAGAAGCCTCCGTAGCCACCGAAAGCCAATCTAGACCCGTTACGGCACCCTGCCGGAGGGGGAATCCTTCTTCGGTGGCCATCTTCATCATCCCGGTGCTCTCCATGACGAGGAGGGAGTAGTTCTCCCTCGGGGCTGAGGGTATGTACCAGTAGCTATGTGTTTGATCTCTCTCTCTCTCTCTCGTGTTCTTGAGGTGATACGATCTTGATGTATCACGAGCTTTGCTATTATAGTTGGATCTTATGATGTTTTCTCCCCCCTCTACTCTTTTGCAATGGATTGAGTTTCCCCTGTGAAGTTATCTTATCGGATTGAGTCTTTAAAGATTTGAGAACACTTGATGTATGTCTTGCCATGCGTATCTGTGGTGACAATGCGATATCACGTGATACACTTGATGTATGTTTTGGTGATCAACTTGCGGGTTCCGCCCATGAACCTATGCATAGGGGTTGGCACACGTTTTCGTCGTGATTCTCCGGTAGGAACTTTGGGGCACTCTTTGGGGTTCTATGTGTTGGTTGAATAGATGAATCTGAGATTGTGTGATGCATATCGTATAATCATACCCATGGATACTTGAGGTGACATTGGAGTATCTAGGTGACATTAGGGTTTTGGTTGATTTGTGTCTTAAGGTGTTATTCTAGTACGAACTCTAGGGCTGTTTGTGACACTTATAGGAATAGCCCAAAGGATTGATTGGAAAGAATAACTTTGAGGTGGTTCCGTACCCTACCATAATCTCTTCGTTTGTTCTCCACTACTAGTGACTTTGGAGTGACTCTTTGTTGCATGTTGAGGGATAGTTATGTGATCCAATTATGTTATTATTGTTGAGAGAACTTACACTAGTGAAAGTATGAACCCTAGGCCTTGTTTCAACGCATTGCAATACCGTTTGTACTCACTTTTACCATTAGTTACCTTGCTGTTTTTATATTTTCAGATTACAAAAACCATTATCTACTATCCATATACCACTTGTATCACCATCTCTTCGCCGAACTAGTGCACCTATACAATTTACCATTGTATTGGGTGTGTTGGGGACACAAGAGACTCTTTGTTATTTGGTTGCAGGGTTGCTTGAGAGAGACCATCTTCATCCTACGCCTCTTACGGATTGATAAACCTTAGGTCATCTACTTGAGGGAAATTTGCTACTATCCTACAAACCTCTGCACTTGGAGGCCCAACAACGTCTACAAGAAGTAGGTTGTGTAGTAGACATCAATGACTTCTTCCGTTTAATTAAATGAAAAGGGTATTTGAAAATATTTGAATTTCATTTGGAACTATTTTCAAATTCAAAAAATTTAAGCAACTCAATGATTTTCATGAAAGAAGATAAAATGACTTCTTCAAATCATATGAAGTATGAGTTGGGAGTTTCCAAGAATCAAATTTAAAATCCTTTTGAAATTATTTTCAATTGGGAGATATTTTGGTTTTTATTCAAATTATTTTTCTCCAAAAATAAAATATATGGAAAATAGGGTAAAATGATTCCCTACATCATAAAATTGGAGATAAATAGAATTGGAATGATTTTGGTATTTTAAAATGATTTTACATGATTTTATTAGAGTTGTAGCACTGTTTGGATTTTTTTGAACTTTTGTGGATTTTATTTGAAGCTAGAATAATGTTCAGGTTGTAGAAACCTTTTTTCTGAAAATTCTGATATATTATATGTCTAAATAATTTTTTAATTTCTTTTGTTTTCTTTAATTTTTGTCTGTCTGCGTTTTTTATTAAACCCTTCCCTGACTGGGCCGGCCCAGCTGGCCAGCCTGGCCCAGCCCAGCGCGCGGCACCGTCCTTTTCCAAGCTAGGGATGAAGTCCTGAGCCAGCACGCCGCCTTGGCCGACCCGGCCACCTCCGCCGCCGCCTTGCCCGTCCTCCAAGAAGCCGCCACCCTCCACCTTTATATAGCGCGCCCCGGGACCGCGGGACCCCGTTTTCGCCGCTGCTGCCGCTCCTTGTCTCGCACTCGCCGCCGCCGCCGCCGCACACAACCGCCGCCGCCCGACGAGATCCGGTGCCGCCCCGACGCCGCTATCGCACTCCACCGCCCCTCGCCATCACCGCCAGTCGCCGGAGCCACCGCCCACCGCCCGCTGTCCGCCGTCCCATTTCGTTGGCGGTTTTCTCCGCCTAAACCGCCGAGCCGGTATAAACCAAACCCGGTCCGGTTTATTTTCAGTTTTCGGTTTTTTTGGTTAAACCCGGTTTTTTTAACCTAATTATTTTAGTGAATGTTTGTTAATTAGCTTCTTTTAGCGAACAGTTTTTGTTCGTTAGAATTTGTTAGCTTGCGTACACTCGATAGTTTTTTCTTTTTATTTTTATTTTTTCGGTTAGGGACCCATCCGTGAATATTTTATTTACATATTAGTCCCTGATTTTCAAACCTTCACCACATTTTGCTCGTTAGTCGGAATTAGATGAAACCAATGCCCACTTCTTCGTTATGATCCCGTCTATCCAATAAAACAACTTAAACATATTTTTGAAAGTTTAATATTTGATTTCAAACAGATTTGAATTTAAACTTCGCTTGATCGTAACTTGAGTTTTATAACTCCGTTTGAGTTGATTCATTTTGCATATAGAAGCTCTTGACCTAAACTTTCTGATAAGGCCAAATCCACATAATTTTGGCATTATTAGAAATTGTTTTATGTTGCAAGAGTTATTTGCTTGGTTTTGATGTATTTCAAATTGTCTTCTTTGTTCTTTCTGATCTTTTGAGTGATTGCTTATGGGTGGTTACCATTGCTTGCTTACGATAGATTGACCGGAGTGTGACGAGTAGAGCTATCAGGAGTTATGAGTGCGAACCATCTTCATCAACCGTACAAGGCAAGTTCACACTTTGATCATATCCCTTTCATACCCAACTTTTATGTATTAGTTTCAACCCTCGAACACTGCATGGTTAGGACTTGATAACATGTGGGTATTGGGAAGTAGTTGATGAGGTAGGAACCTATTGTCCTACATCCAAACCTTGGGAGTTACTTCTACGTTATGCTTGTATTGCTCTACTAAGCTCGTAGACATGGATTGGTTGAGTGATTCATGACAGATGTGAGAGTTATTATTTAATGGTTAACTTAATGTGGCTATTTTAATACACATCTGGGTGGAATGGTAGGGGCACTCTGGAGCACCCAGTAGTCTGCCCGGGCACCTGGAGAACCCAGTGCTTGCCCAAGGGGATCCCGAAGGACCCATGTGATCACCCTATGAAATGCCACCCAGGCTCAAATGGATCATAAGATTATTCATGCAAGAAACTTCCATGTGCAGCCACAAGCTATTATGGGCTCTAGCATAGTGGAGTAAGTTGCATGACCTCTTCCAGTGGTAGGCTAGCAGATGTAGGGGATGTAGGTTGGTACGGTCTAGCTAGGGTTAGAGTTAATGCTTCTGAAAAACTGTGTCTCGGTCATCCGTTTCTCAAACACCATGTAGTGCGAGAAATCCAACGGAGGAGATCGAGTCTTGTGGGGAAAAGTGCGCAAACCTCTGCAGAGTGTACAAACTAATCATGATTAGCCGTGTCCCCGGTTATGGACATCTTAAGTATCTGGTTCTTGGATTATCATATTGATCTCAACACTTTACTTAATTAATTTATTGGGTTGTTAACTTTAATTGGGATTGAATCGGAGGAACCTTCTCTATGTTGTTCAACTACCATGATAGTTAAATAAAATATATTACTTTGTTGTAGGGAAAAATTGGCTTTTCGCAAAAACATTATAATCATAGAGCCTCCACCAGCCATATATGCATGTAGTGATAGTTATTATTCATCATTGCTCTATGGTGTGAATTTGCCAGTACATTCAATGTACTGACCCTTGTGGCTGCAACATCTCATGTTGCAGGAATCTTACGACGAGTAAGTGATACGTTAGGGTTATGATTTCTACACTCAACTTTGCCATTGGTGCTGATGGGAATCCACAACCTTGTTGTTACTTCCGCTATTTGGATTGAGGTAATAGTATTTACGTTACTTTATACATGTGATTTACCTCTGTTATAAATCCTCGAGTATTGTGTGTGTCAGCATACCGATCCAGGGATGACACTTAAGCATAGAGACTTGACCGTCTGAGGTCGGGTCGCTACAAGATGATATCAGAGCACATGTTGACTGTAGGACGTGACCCTAGAAACTGGCAAGCGCATAGGAAAGATTTTCTCTACAACTTCACTTTCAAAAGATCTTTTACCTCTCTTCTTTTCTGAGTTTTATCAAATATTCCCTTTAGTTAGACTATACCCCTTTCCCCGTTTGACCACACAAAGATTCGACTGATGAGACCACTCTAAGAAGTACAAGATATCGGACAATTAGGACCACTTCAGAATGAAAAAGATTTTACCGTGCATTATAATAATGGAAACTACAATGGTTGAAGACTCTGGAGACTAGGAGAATTTGAAGGCCCTGTAGAATTTTCCAAATTTGTATGCCCTAGGAAGGCACCCCTTATGGAACTTGACAGACTAAGGATGCTGTCAATACCCGAGATCAACGTGTATCGGAGAAAGACCGGAACCTGGAGCATTAGAACTCAAAGTTTTTGTCAAGAAAACCCTAACACAGGAGATATTAATTATGGAATGAAAGCTCATGGCAGTAACATGCGCATAGACACGGCTAACCATGGTGTTATTGCCCGCTTATGCTATTGTCACCGTGCAGAGTTAAGCATGCAGATGCATGGAAGGATTGGATGGTAGAAGGCTGATGGGGCATCTGTCAGCAAAGGATGCAGTTTTAACCTTAGCTAGTGCACCGCCAGGATCTAGAGTATTACATGAAGAATTTTAGAGGGACTTTAGGAAGTCATATTTGACAAGGAGGCAATTTGTGAAGAACTCAGGAACCAGAAGCTGAAAGTAGCCAAGCTAGAGGAGTTACAACCTCGAGATACCGGAGATTTGTCAGGAACTGAAGGACAGTAGGACCATGGCTCATGCCAAGGATGTTGAAACCCAGAAGTTTGGAACGCAACTCCAGAAATATTAAAGGATGTCACTAGAGACTTCACGTCAACAAAGATCTGGCAGAGGAACTTGAGAAGGACAAGCATGATCGGAAGAAGCCATCGGAGGCATGAAGAAGACCTGAAGAGTCTGGCGATGTTGAAGATTTATTGACCTTTAGAAGACCAAACCCCTGTTATATACTTACATTAGATGCGACGATGGTGAGCTGTCATTTGTTTGATGTTTTTCCGACAGCCACACATAAAATTGATCGTTTCAAAACTTTTGTTTTCATTGTGTGTATCCCTCTCTATCTCTCTCATATCACCCCATAACCCATGTACCCAATAGAGGATGAATGGAGATGAGCTTATATTTTTTGGACCAATGAGTCAATTGGAGACGGATCTATGGATTTAAAACATGGAGGATGACATGGAGCATAATCCTGTAGCCGGAAAGTATATGACCCAGCATGCTCTTCAATGTTTTGAAAGAGGTGCTGCTACTTGGTGGAGGATGTACCAAACCATCAATGGATGGCAAGGAGTAACCACTTGGAAAGAATTTAAGTCAACTTCGCCAAAGTCTCGGTTTGTGTCCCAGAAATTGAATCCTTATGGAAGTAATAAGAAGAAACCTTGTGCATGCAAGCTCTATGGAGAAATAGGACACACCCATAAAGAACACAAGGGTGAATGCCCTCATTATGAAGAAATTCACCCAGCTGAAGAATGCCCCACTATGCACGTGACTTGTTTCCTGTGTGAAGGGACTACCCACTACCCTGCTCAGTGTCACATTTACCCTATGGTACAACGAACCATCTAGCAGAAGAATGAAGTAGTGAAAGAAGCCCACAGGGAAAGTTTTGAGGAACCTGTGAAGAAGGAAGTTGTTGAAGACCCCGATGGAGAAGGCCTAAACAGATTTTTTTTCTCCCATGCTTGTTATTCATGTGGGGAAGAAGGACATTTATCACGGTATTGCACGAAGAAAAGCCAAGAGTACCTGGAGGACTTCCCAATGGAAGAACTGGAGTTCGATCCACGGGAAATGGAAGTATTGATCGGAACAAAGAAATCCGGGAGGAAGAAGAGAAAGTTTACTGGGAAAAACCAAATCTCTGCAGAGAAGGACCTGAGTTACATCACCTGTTTCAAGTGTAGAACCTTGGGTCATTATGCCAATATGTGCCCAGAAAAGGAGCCAAGAAACCAAGGAGTAGGCACAATCACAAATAAGCCCCGAGATTTGTCGAAAGTCATTTGTTTACGTTGCAAAGAAGTAGGACATGGTGCTAGGGAATGTCCAGAACGCAAGGAAGAATGAGCAGAGTACTTTAGAATTGTGATACTGGAGTAAGGAATGTAATAAATAGAGTAGTAAGCACCCTTATTTTTAGGAGAAGTTAAATTATGTAATGGAAATGCAGGAGATTGTAATAATTTGAGAATCAATAAAGTTATCATCGTTGGTGCTGATTTGGATTTTTATGAGTGTTACTATATGAAGAAATATTTTGACCATTTTTGAGGATATGAGAAATATGGTCTATGGATGAGTTTGTGAATTTCAAGGGTGGTAGTAACCATGAGGACCCTTGACCCCTGGAAAAGATAATGATATTCCACGAAGTGGATTTCAGACAAAATAAGTATGAGTTTTGTCTCGATATGTGGGATACCCCCAAGAGTATGAAGGGATGAAGTAATATTGGATATAAAGGAGGTTGAATGTTGGTAATACGGAGCAATAGTAACCCTGTGATGAGTCTGAGTAATCACGTCTTAGTTTGGTACCAAATAGAAGGAAGAAAGACAGTAGAATCAAATGGATTTAAGAATGCTGGGAAGCTGGATATTGGAATAATAACCAGTTGCCCCGATGATGAGTTCAAGGTTTACAAGTGATGAGATGGGCCATAACCCACATGCCCCAGGACCTGCCAAGAAGCAAGCACACTCTTGCTGAAGGAAAAACCCTAGAAGAAGTTACGATTTTTATCGACAGACGATCTTATAGGAGTAACGCAAAACCTGAGAGTTGTGAAGGAACGATAGATGTTTGTTTGGCTTACAGAATCAATGGATTTTCCGAACTTAGTTCATCGACAAGAGAGATTCTGCAATGCTTGTGAGGATGACCGAGTGTTAGAATGCGAGATTTGCTAAACCATACACAGGGTAATGATTTGGGTGCGGAATGGACTGATCACCATACCAACTTACTCTTATTATTCGCCTCTCCTATATGGGATGGTAAACCTGAGTGAATTACCCATAGTAGAGAGATGACGATCAAAACCTTGTTTAAACCATAGAATTGTATGACAATTTTTTTCTCCTGGTATAAGGCTGGTGCTGCCAATCGTAGGTTATACAGTGAGGTTCAGCCCAGACCCATTTCCTATAGGAGAAACCATAAATTGTTGACCTCCATGAGATATCGATAGTTGATTAGTAATGGCACCAGACCCGTCAGCTAAGAAGACCCAGTCACGGAATAACCTTATCAAGATGAAAGAACAGAAGAATTGAGGAAAAGATTATGCCGCTACCAGAAGAGCTAATAAGGTATTATACTGAAGATCTAAGAAGACCGGCCCTGCCAAGAATAAGGATGCAGTATATGAGTATTGATGGGACCGTAACGATGCTTCTAAGGGTGGTAGCACCCCAGACCCCCTGTGATGATCGATGGATTTTGAGAAAAAAAACCGAACTTAACTTATTTCTTGCTAGCCTCTCCGAATCTCGAGGACGAGATTCATTTTAAGGGTGGTAGGTTTGTAACATCCCAAAATTCTAAATTTTGGAATGTTATATTAAATAGATAGTTTGTTTGATTGTTGTGTGATTGATTGACTGAAAGTGAGTGAATTCGAAACTTTTTGAAAGTTAAATGAGAAGGGATAAAAGGACTTTCCAAACTTTCATTTTCTTCTCCGTGAATTCAAATTCTTTTCAAATACAAAACCCTAGAGATAAGATGACATGACTTCTTCCATTTAATTAAATGAAAAGGGTATTTGAAAATATTTGAATTTCATTTGGAACTATTTTCAAATTCAAAAAACTTTAAGCAACTTAATGATTTTCATGAGAGAAGATAAAATGACTTCTTCAAATCATATGAAATATGAGTTGGGAGTTTCAAAGAATCACATTTAAAATCCTTTTGAAATTATTTTCAGTTGGGAGCTATTTTGGTTTTTATTAAAATTATTTTTCTCCAAAAATAAAATATATGGAAAATAGGGTAAAATCATTCCCTACATCAGGAAATTGCAGAGAGATAAAATTGAAATCATTTTGGTATTTTTAAAATGATTTTTGTTGGATTTTATTGGAGCTGTAGCACTGTTTGATTTATTTGAATTTTTGTAGATTTTATTTGAAGCTAGAATAATGTCAGGTTGTAGAAAACTTTTTTCTGAAATTTTTTATATATTATATGTCTAAATAATATTTTTATTTCTTTTGTTTTATTTAATTTTTGTCTGTTTGCGTTTTTTTAAAACCTCCCGTGACTCGGCCGGCCCAGCTAGCCAGCCAGGCCCAGCCCAGCGCGCCGCACCACCATTCTCCGAGCTCGGGACGAAGTCCCGACCCAGCACGCCGCCTTCGCCGACCCGGCCACCTCCGCCGCCGCCTTGCCCCTCCTCCAAGAAGCCGCCTCCCTCCGCCTTCATATAGCGCGCCCCCGGACCGCGGGATCCCGTTTTCGCCGCTGCCGCTCCTCGTCCCGCACTCCCCACTGCCGCTGCAGACAACCACCGCCGCCCGACGAGATCCGTCGCCGCCTCCTCACCTTCCCGCACCGCAGCTGCCGCCTTCACACCTCCCCGACACCGATGCCGCACTCCGCCGCCCCGTGCCATCACCGCCCGTCGCCAGAGCTTTCGCCCGCTACCCGTTGTCCGCCGTCCTGTTTCGTCGGCGGTTTTCTCTGCCTAAACCACCGAGCCGGTATAAACCAAACCCGATCCGGTTTATTTTCAGTTCTCGGTTTTTTTGTTAAACCCGGTTTTCTTTTTAACCTAGTTATTTTAGTGAATGTTCTTTAGTTAGCTACTTTTAGCGAACAATTTTCGTTCATTAGAATCTATTAGCGAGCATACACTCGATTGTTTTTATTTTTTAGTTTTTATTTTTTTCGGTTAGGGACCCGTTCGTGAATATTTCATTTACAGATTAGTCCCTGATTTGCAAACCTTCGCCACTTTTTGCTCGTTAGTCGGAATTAGATGAAACCAACGCCCACTTCTTCGTTATGATCCCCTCTATCTAGTAAAACAACTTAAACATATTTTTGAAAGTTTAAAATTTGATTTCAAATAGATTTAAATTTAAACTTCGTTTGATCATAACTTGAGTTTCATAACTCCGTTTGAGTTGATTCTTTTTGCAAATCGAAGCCCTTGACCTAAACTTTCTGATAAGGCCAAATCCACATAATATTGGCACTGTTAGAAATTGTTTTATGTTGCAAGAGTTATTTGCTTGGTTTTGATGTTTTCCGAATTGTCTTCTTCGTTCTTTCCGATCTTTTGAGTGATTGCTTATGGGTGGTTACCATTGCTTGCTTACGATAGATTGACCGGAGTGTGACGAGTAGAGGTATCAGGAGTTATGAGTGTGAATCATCTTCATCAACCGCACAAGGCAAGTTCACATTTTGATCATATCCCTTTCATACCTAGCTTTTATGCATTAGTTTCAACCCTCGAAGACTGCATGGTTAGGACTTGATAACATGTAGGTATTGGGAAGTAGTTGATGAGGTAGGAATCTATTGTCCTACATCCAAACCTTGGGAGTTACTTCTACGTTATGCTCGTATTGCTCTGTTAAGCTCGTAGACGTGGATTGGTTGAGTGATTCATGACAGATGTAAGAGTTATTATTTAATGGTTAACTTAATGTGGCTATTTTAATACACATCTGGGTGGAATGGTAGGGGCACCCTGGAGCATCCAGTGGTCTGCCCAGGCACCTGGAGAACCCAGTGCTTGCCCAAGGGGATCCCGGAGGACTCGTGTGATCACCCTATGGAATGACACCCAGGCTCAAATGGATCATAAGATTATGCATGCTAGAAACTTCCGTGTCCAGCCACAAGCTATTATGTGCTCTAGCATGGTGGAGTAAGTTGCATGACCTCTTCTAGTTAATGTAGATGTAGGGGATGTAGGGGATGTAGGTTGGTACGGTCTACCCGGGGTTAGAGTTAATGCTTCTGAAAAACTGTGTCTCGGTCATCCGTTTCTCAAACACCATGTAGTGCGAGAAATCCAATAGAGGAGATCGAGTCTTGTGGGGAGAAGTGCGCAAACCTCTGCAGAGTGTACAAACTAATCATGATTAGCCGTGTCCCCGGTGATGGACATCTTGAGTATCTGGTTCTTGGATTATCATATTGATCTCAACACTTTACTTAATTAATTGATTGGGTTGTTAACTTTAATTGGGATTGAATCGGAGGAACCTTCTCTATGTTGTTCAACTACCATGATAGTTAAATAAAATATATTCCTTTGTTGTAGGGAAAAATTGGCTTTTCGCAAAAACATTATAATCATAGAGCCTCCACCAGCCATATATGCATGTAGTGATAGTTATTATTCATCATTGCTCTATGGTGTGAATTTGCCAGTACATTCAATGTACTGACCCTTATGGCTGCAACATCTCATGTTGCAGGAATCTTACGACGAGTAAGTGATACATTAGGGTTACGATTTCTACACTCAACTTCACCGTTGGTGTTGATGGGAATCCACAACCTTGTTGTTACTTCCGCTATTTGGATTGAGGTAATAGTACTTATGTTACTTTATACATGTGATTTACCTCTGTTATAAATCCTCGAGTGCTGTGTGTGTCAGCATACCGATCCAGGGATGACACTTAAGCATAGAGACTTGACCATCTGAGGTCGGGCCGCTACACTTTCTTATGGACACAATGAACAGGACTTACCCATGTACTATCAGCTATAGGATAGATTATACCTGCTTCCAGAAGTTTTAAGATTTCCGTTCTTACCACTTCCTTCATTTTTGGATTTAACTGACGTTGGTGATCAACAGCGGGTTTAGCATCAGGTTCCACATTAATTTTGTGCTGACATAGAGTGGAACTAATGCCCTTTAAATCATCAAGAGTATATCCAATAGTAGCTCGGTGCTTCCTTAGAACTTTCAATAATCTTTCTTCTTCATGTTCTGAAAGGTTAGCACTAATAATAACATGTTATATCTTATTTTCATCAAGATAAGCATATTTCAAAGTGTCAGGCAATTGTTTCAATTCAAACACAGGATCAGCTTTAGTTGGAGGAGGACCTCCTAGAGTTTCAATAGGCAAATTGTGTTTAAGCAGAGGACGTTTTTCAAAGAAAATCTTATCTATTTCATTTCTTTCATGCATATGTAAATCATTTTCATGGTCTAGCAAATATTTTTCTAGTGGATCAGTAGGAGGCACAACAATAGAAGTAGGACCAATTAATTCATATTTACTAGACAATTCTTTTTCATTAAGCTTTCTACTAAACTTGGAAAAATTAAACTCATGAGTCTCATCACCAAAACTAACACCGACAGTTTGTTTCTCACAATCTATTTTAGCATTAACGGTGTTCAAGAAAGGTCTACCAAAGATAGTGGGACAAAAGTCATCTTGTGGGAACCAAGAACAAGAAAATCAGTAGGGTATTTTATTTTCCCACACAAGACATCAAAATCTCTAACAATCCCAATTGGTGATATAGTGTCTCTATTAGCAAGTTTAATAGTAACATCTATGTCTTATATCTCTGTAGGTGTTATGTCATTCATAATTTCCTGATATAAGGTGTAAGGAATAGCACTCACACTAGCACCTATGTCACATAAACCATGATAACAATGATATATTTTAACTGAGGCAACGGGCATGCCAGCAATAGGTCTATGTTTAACTTTTTTATCAGGTTTGGCAATTCTAGCAGCTTCTTCACAGAAGTAAATAACATGTCCATCTACATTTTTTCCAAGAGATCTTTAACCATAGCAATACTAGGTTCTACTTTAATTTGTTCATCAGGTTTAGGTGTTCTAATATAGCTTTTGTTGACCATAGTTGAAACTTTAGCATTTCCTTTGTCCTAACAGGGAAAGGTGGTTTCTCAATATAAGCAGAAGGAACAACAGGATCAACATTGTAAAGTATAGTTTCTTATTTAATTGGTACCGGTTCTTTGATTTCTTCTTTCATAGGTGGGTGATATTTAAACTATTTCTCTTTAGGGAGATCAACATGAGTAGCAAATGGTTCACAAAAGGAGGCTACTATCTCAGGGTCAAGTCCATATTTAGTGCTAAACTTATGAAAAGCATCGGTATCCATAAAAGATTTAACACAATCATACTTAAGCTTAATACCTGACTCTTTACCTTCATCGAGTTCCCAATCTTCAGAGCTGCGATTAATTCTTTCCATAAGATCCCACTAGAATTCAATAGTCTTCTTCATAAAAGAACCATCACAAGAAGTATCGAGCATGATTTGATCATTACAAGAAAGTCGAGCATAAAAGTTCTAGATAATAATTTCTCTTGAGAGTTCATGATTGTAACATTGACTTAAGCATGTCCCAAGCTAGAGCGATACTTTGTCCTTCACGAGGCCAAAAATTATATATGTAATTCCGAGCACAATGAACTAGACGCATAGGATAAAAAATTTGATGGAACTCCAATTTCAAATGATTCCAATTCCAAGATCCAATATCATCACATGGCCTATACCATGCCAACGCTTTTCCCTTCAAAGATAAAGGGAAAACCTTTTTCATAACTTCATCTCCGGGTAAACCTGCAAGCTTGAACAATCCACAAATTTGTTCTACATATATCAAGTGCCTATCAGGATGTTCGGTTCCATCTCCTGCATTAGGATTAGCTAGAAGTTGTTCTATCATACCCGAAGCAATTTCATATTCAATATTTTCAGTAGGTGTAGTAGGTTCAGGGGTAGCTAATTGTTGTTCCGGTCGAGGTGAAGATAACCCAAACAAACCCCTCAAAGGATTGTTTTCCTTAGTAACAAGTGACAATAAATTTCAGCACACTATATAAATGTTTCCTTACCAAATTCCACTTACCAAAGGCGCTTCACTCCCCGGCAACGACGCAAGAAAATAACCTTGATGACCCACAAGTATAGGGGATCAATTGTAGCTCTTTTCTATAAGTAAGAGTGTCGAACCCAACGAGGAGCGGAAGGAAATGACAAGTAGTTTTCAGTAAGGTAATGCCTGCAAGTGCTGAAATTCTAAGTAGCAGAGTACTCCGATAGCGAGATAATTTGTAATGAGAAAGTAATGATAGTAGTAACAAAAGTGCAGCAAGGTAGCCCAATTCTTTCGAGGCAAAGGACAGGCCAAAACGTTCTCTTATGATAAGCAAAGCGTTCTTGAGGGTACACGGGAATTTCATCTAGTCACTTTCACCATGTTGGTTCGATTTGTGCTCGCTACTTTGATAATTTGATATGTGGGTGGACCGGTGCTTAGGTGCTGTTCTTACTAGAACAAACCTCCTACTTATAATTAACCCTCCCGGAAGCATCCGCAACTACGAGATAAGTATTAAGAATAAATTCTAACCATAGCATTAAACTTTTGGATCCAATCGGTCCCTTACGAGATAGCGCGTAAACTGGGGTTTAATCTTCTGTCACTCTCGCAACCCTTCATCTAATTGCTACTCCACAATGCATTCCCTTAGGCCCAAATATGGTGAAGTGTCATGTAGTCTATGTTCACATGACACTACTACGGGAATCACAACATACATATTATCAAAATATCGAACACATATCAAGTTCACATGATTACTTGCAACATGATTTCTCCCGTGACCTCAAGAACGGAAGTAAATACTCACAAATGACATTCATGCTCAAGATTAGAGGGGTATTAATTTTATTTCTCTATTTCTAAGTTCAACTTGAACACTAGACTGAGGATGATAAGATGATGCAATCCTATGGTTAACATCATACTTGGCAAGCACTTTACGGAAAGCACCATGAATAAAATGTGAACCACCATCAGTCATTAAATATCTAGGGACTCCAAACCTTGGGAAAATAACTTCCATAAGCATTTTAATAGAGGTGTTGTGATCAGCACTACTGGTTGGAATAGCTTCTACCCTTTTAGTAACATAATCAACAGCAACCAAAATATGTGTATACACATTAGAGGAAGGAAATGGTGCCATGTAATCAAATCCCCAAACATCAAATGGTTCAACACCAAGTGAATAATTCGTAGCCATTTCTTGACGCTTACCGATATTACCTATTCTTTGACATTCATCACATGATAAGACGAACTTACGGGCATCCTTAAAGAGAGTAGGCAAATAAAATCCAGATTGCAATACCTTGTAGCAGTTCTTTCTCCAGCATGATGCCCTCCATAAGCTTCGGAGTGCATTTCTATAGGATTTGTCCATGTTCATGCTCAGGTACACAACGTCTAATAATACCATCTGCTCCATCTTCGCAAAGATGTGGGTCATCCCAAAAGTAATGTCTTAAATCATAGAAGAATTTTTTCTTTTGTTGATATGTAAAACTAGGTGGTAAATATTTAGCAACAATGTAATTAGCATAGTCATCATACCAAGGAGTACTATGAGCAACATTTATTGCAGCTAACTGATCATTAGGAAAACTACCATCAATAGGTAGTGGGTCATCAGGCACATTTTCAAGCCTAGACAAGTTATCAGCTACGGGGTTCTCAGCTCCTTTTCTATCAATGATATGTAAATCAAATTCTTGTAGCAAGAGAACCCATCAAATAAGTCTAGATTAGCATAATTCTTTTCCATTAGATATTTAATAGCAGCATGATCGGTGTGAACAATTACTTTGGAATCAACAATATAAGGTCTAAATGTTGGGGAACGTAGCATGCAATTTCCAAATAATTCCTACGATCACGCAAGATCTATCTAGGAGATGCATAGCAACGAGACGGGGAGAGTGTGTCCATGTACCCTCGTAGACCGAAAGCGGAAGCGTTAGGTTAACGTGGTTGATGTAGTCGAACGTCTTCATGATCCAACCGATCCAAGTACCAAACGTACGGCACCTCCATGTTCATCACACATTTAGCTCGATGGCGTCCCTCGAGCTATTGATCCAGTAGAGGGTCGAGGGAGAGTTCGGACAGCACGACAGCATGGTGACGGTGATGGTGATGTGATCCGCGCAGAGCTTCGCCTAAGCACTACGACAATATGACCGGAGGAGTAAACTATGGAGGGGGCACCACACACGGCTAAGAAACAACTGTTGTGTCTTTGGGGTGCCCCCCTACCCACGTATATAAAGGAGGGGGCAGGAGGAGGCCGGCCCAAGGGGGGTGCGCCAAGAGGGGGGTCCTACTAGGACTCTGTTCCTAGTAGGATTCGCCCCCCCTTCCTTCCAATGGAGAGGGGGAAAGGGAAAAGGAGGGAGAAGGAGAAGGAAAGAGAGGGGTCGCGCCCCCTCCCCTTGTCCAATTCGGATTGGGCAAGGGGGGTGTGTGCCACCTCCTGTGGCTTGCCTCCTCTCCTCCACTATGGCCCATTAGGCCCATTAACTTTCCCGGGGTGTTCCGATAACCTCCCGGTACTCTAAAAAAATCCATGAACCTTATCGGAACCATTCTTTTGTCCGTATATAACCTTCCAATATATCAATATTTACCTCTTGACCATTTCAAGACTCCTCATCATGTCCGTGATCTCATCCGGGACTCTAAACAAACTTCGATCACCAAAAAACATAACTCATAATACAAATCATCATCGAACGTTAAGCGTGCGGACCCTACGGGTTCGAGAACTATGTAGACATGACCGGGACACATCTCCGGTCAATAACCAATAGTGGAACCTACATGCGCATATTGGCTCCTACCTATTCTACGAAGATCTTTATTAGTCAAACCGCATAGCAACATACGTTATTCCCTTTGTCATCGGTATGTTACTTGCTCGAGATTCGATCGTCGGTATCATCATACCTAGTTCAATATCATTATCGACAAGTATCTTTAGTCGTTCCATAATGCATCATCTCTCAACTAACTCATTAGTTACATTGCTTGCAAGGCTTATAGTGATGTGCATTACCGAGAGGGCCCAGAGAGACCTCTCCGATACTCGGAGTGACAAATCCTAATCTCTATCTATGCCAACTCAACAAACACCTTCGGAGACACCTGTAGAGCATCTTTATAATCACCTAGTTACGTTGTGACGTTTGATAGCACACAAGGTGTTCCTCCGGTATTTGGGAGTTGCATAATCTCATAGTCAGAGGAATATGTATAAGTCATGAAGAAAGCAATAGAAATAAAACTAAACTATCATATGCTAAGCTGACGGATGGGTCTTGTCCATCACATCATTCTCTAATGATGTGATCTCGCTCATCAAATGATAACACATGTCTATGGTTAGGAAACTTATCCATCTTTGATTAACGAGCTAGTCAGGTAGAGGCATACGTGGGACACTCTATTTGTCTATGTATTCACACATGTACTAAGTATCCGGTTAATACAATTCTAGCATGAATAATAAATATTTATCATGATATAAGGAAATATAAATAACAACTTTATTATTGCCTCTAGGGCATATTTTCTTCAGTCTCCCACTTGCACTAGAGTCAATAATCTAGATTACATAGTAATGATTCTAACACCCATGGAGTCTTGGTGCTGATCATGTGTTTGCTCATGAGAGGGGCTTAGTCAATGTGTTTGCAACATTCAGATCCGTATGTATCTTGCAAATCTCTATGTCTCCCTCCTTGACTTGATCACAGATGGAATTGAAGCGTCTCTTGATGTGTTTGGTTCTCTTGTGAAATTTGGATTCTTTTGCCAAAGCAATTGCTCCAGTATTGTCACAAAATATTTTCATTGGACCCGATGCACTAGGTATTACACCTAGATTGGATATGAACTCCTTCATCCAGACTCCTTCATTTGCTGCTTCTCAAGAAGCTATGTACTCCGCTTCACACATAGATCCCACCACGACGCTTTGCTTGGAAATGCACCAACTTATAGCTCCACCATTCAAAATAAATACGTATCCGGTTTGCGACTTAGAGTCATCTGGATCAGTGTCAAAGCTTGCATCGATGTAACCATTTACAACAAGCCCTTTGTCACCTCCATAAACGAGAAACATATCCTTAGTCCTTTTCAGGTATTTCAGAATGTTCTTCACCGCTGTCTAGTGATCCAATACTGGATTACTCTGCTACCTCCGTGCTAAACTTATAGCAAGGCACACATCAGGTCTGGTACACTGCATTGCATACATGATAGAACCTACGGCTGAGGCATAGGGAATGACTTTCATTTTCTCTCTATCTTCTGCAGTGGTCGGGCATTGAGTCTGACTCAACTTCACACCTTGTAACAAAGGCAAGAACCCTTTCTTTGACTGATCCATTTTGAACTTCTTCAAAACTTTATCAAGGTACGTGCCTTTTGAAAGTCCAATTAAGCATCTTGATATATCTCTATAGATCTTGAGGCCCAATATATAAGCAGCTTCACCGAGGTCTTTCATTGAAAAATTCTTATTCAAGTATCCTTTTATGCTATCTAGAAATTCTGTATTATTTCCAATCAACAATATGTCATCCACATATACTATTAGAAATGTTATAGCGCTCCCACTCACTTTCTTGTAAATACAGGCTTCTCCAAAAGTCTGTATAAAACCATAAGCTTTGATCACACTATCAAACGTATATTCCAACTCCGAGAGGCTTGCATCAGTCCATAAATGGATCGCTGGAGCTTGCACACTTTGTGAGCACCATTAGGATCGACAAAACCTTTTGGTTGCATCATATACAACTCTTCTTTAAGATATCCATTAAGGAATGTAGTTTTGACATCCATTTGCCAAATTTCATAATCATAAAATGCGGCAATTGCTAACATGATTCGGACAGACTTAAGCATCGCTACGGATGAGAAGTTCTCATCATAGTCAACTCCTTGAACTTGTCAAAAACCTTTTGCAACAAGTCGAGCTTTGTAGACAGTAACATTACCGTCAACGTTAGTCTTCTTCTTGAAGATCCATTTATTCTCTATGGCTTGCCGATCATCGGGCAAGTCAACCAAAGTCCACACTTTGTCCTCATACATGGATCCCATCTCAGATTTCATGGCATCAAGCCATTTCACGGAATCTGGGCTCATCATCGCTTCCTCATAGTTCATAGGTTCGCAATGGTCTAGTAACATGACCTCCAGAACAGGATTATTGTACCACTCTGGTGCAGATCATACTCTGGTTGACCTACGAGGTTCGGCAGTAACTTGATCTGAAGTTTCATGATCATCTTCATTAGCTTCCTCACTAATTGGTGTAGGAATCACATGAACTAATTTCTTTGATGAACTACTTTCCAATTCGGGAGAAGGTACAACTACCTCATCAAGTTCTACTTTCCTCCCACTCACTTCTTTCGAGAGAAACTCCTTCTCTAGAAAGGATCCATTCTTAGCAATGAATATCTTGCCTTCGGATCTGTGATAGAAGGTGTACCCAACAGTCTCCTTTGGGTATCCTATGAAGACACATTTCTCTGATTTGGGTTCGAGCTTATCAGGTTGAAGCTTTTTCACATAAGCATCGCAGCCCCAAACTTTAAGAAACGACAGCTTAGGTTTCTTGCCAACCCATAGTTCATATGGTGGCATCTCAACAGATTTAGATGGTGCCCTATTTAACATGAATGCAGCCGTCTCTAAAGCATAACCCCAAAACGATAGCGGTAAATTGGTAAGAGACATCATAGATTGCACCATATCTAATAAAGTACGGTTACGGCATTCGGACACACCATTACGCTGTGGTGTTCCAGGTGGCGTGAGTTGCTAAACTATTCCACATTGTTTCAAATGAAGACCAAATTCATAACTCAAATATTCACCTCCACGATCATATCATAGAAACTTTATTTTCTTGTTACAATGATTTTCCACTTTACACTGAAATTCTTTGAACTTTTCAAATGTTTCAGACTTATTCTTATTAAGTAGATATACCCACATCTGCTCAAATCATCTGTGAAGGTTAGAAAATAACGATACCCATCGCGAGCCTCAACACTCATCGGACCGCACACATCAATATGTATTATTTTCAACAAGTCAGTTGCTCGCTCCATTGTTTCGGAGAACGGAGTCTTAGTCATCTTGCCCATGAGGCATGGTTCGCAAGCATCAATTGATTCATAATCAAGTGATTCCAAAAGCCCGTTAGCATGGAGTTTTTCATGCGCTTTACACCAATATGACCTAAACGGCAGTGCCACAAATAAGTTGCACTATCATTATTAACTTTGCATCTTTTGGCTTCAGTATTATGAATATGTGTATCACTACAATCGAGATTCAACAAAAATAGACCACTCATCAAGGGTGCATGACCATAAAAGATATTAGTCATATAAATAGAACAACCATTATTCTCCGATTAAAATGAATAACCATCTCGCATCAAACAAGATCCAGATATAATGCTCATGCTCAACACAGGCACCAAATAACAATTATTCAGGTCTAAAACTAATCCCGACGGTAGATGTAGAGGTAGCGTGCCGACAGCGATCACATCGACTTTGGAACCATTTCCCACGCGCATCGTCACCTCGTCCTTAGCCCATCTTTGTTTAAGTCGTAGCCCCTGTTTCGAGTTGCAAATATGAGCAACAGAACCAGTATCAAATACTCATGCGCTACTACGAGCATTAGTAAGGTACACATCAATAACATGTATATCAAATATACCGTTCAATTTGCCATCCTTCTTATCTGCCAAATACTTGGGGCAGTTCCGCTTCCAGTGACCAGTCCCTTTGCAGTAGAAGCACTCAGTTTCAGGCTTAGGTCCAGACTTGGGCTTATTCCCTTGAGCAGCAACTGGCTTGCTGTTCTTCTTGAAGTTGCCCTTCTTCCGTTTGCCCTTTTTCTTGAAACTAATGGTCTTGTTCACCATAAACACTTGATGCTCCTTCTTGATTTCTACCTCTGCAGCCTTTAGCATCGCAAAGAGCTCGAGAATTGTCTTTTCCATCCCTTGCATATTATAGTTCATCAAGCAGCCTTTATAGCTTGTTGGCAGTGATTAAAGAACTCTGTCAATGACACTATCATCAAGAATATTAACTCCCAGCCGAGTCAAGTGGTTATGGTACCCAGACATTCTGAGTATGTGTTCACTGATAGAACTATTCTCCTCCATTTTGCAGCTATAGAACTTGTTGGAGACTTCATATCTCTCAACTCGGGAATTTGCTTGAAATATTAACTTCAACTCCTGGATCATCTCATATGCTCCATGATGTTCAAAACGTCTTTGAAGTCCCGATTCTAAGCCGTAAAGCATGGCAAACTGAACTATCGAGTAGTCATTAGCTTTGCTCTGCCAGACGTTCATAACATCTAGAGTTGCTCCTGCGCCGGGTCTTGCACCTAGCGGTGCTTCCAGGACGTAATTCTTCTATGCAGCAATGAGGATAATCCTCAAGTTACGGACCAAGTCCATGTAGTTGCTGCCATCATCTTTCAACTTAGCTTTCTCTAGGAATGCATCAAAATTCAAGGGAACGGTAGCATGGGCCATTGATCTACAATAAAATAGATATGCAAAAACTATAAGGTACTAAATTCATGATAAATTAAAAGTTTTACTAATCATATTACTAAAGAACTCCCACTTAGATAGACATCCCTCTAGTCATATAAATGATCACGTGATCCATATCAACTAAACCATGTCCGATCATCACGTGAGATGGAGTAGTTTTCAATGGTGAACATCACTATGTTGATCATATCTACTATATGATTCACGTTCAACCTTTCGGTCTCTGTGTTCCGAGGCCATATCTGCATATGCTAGGCTCGTCAATTTTAACCCGAGTATTCGGCACGTGCAAAACTAGCTTGAACCCATTGTATGTGAACATAGAGCTTATCACACCTGATCATCACGTGGTGTCTCGTCAAGATTGCTTAAACAATCATCAAAAGACTTCCCATAAACAGAGAAATCATCCATGAAAACCTAAGCAATCTTTTCACAAAAGTCAAAGAATATAGCAGTCATACATGTTTGAAAAGTAGCAGGTGCATTACATAAACCGAAAGGCATACGTCTATAAGCATAGGTTCCAAAGGGATAAGTAAAAGTGGTATTTTCTTGGTCAGGTTGAGAAACAGGTATTTGTGAAAAAATAGAATATCCATCAAGGAAGCAAAAAATGTGTGTGCTTAGCCAATCCTTCAAGCTTTTGATCAATAAAAGGCAGAGGGTAATGATCTTTTCTAGTTGCTTCGTTTAATTTTCTAAAATCAATTACCATTCTATGGCTTATAACAATTCTTTGTGGAATAAGTTCATTCTTATCATTAGGAAAAACAGATATACCTCCTTTCTTAGGGACACAATGAACATGACTTACCGATCTACTATCAGCTATAGGATAGATTGTACCTGCTTCCAGAAGTTGTATGATTTCCATTCTTACCACTTCCTTCATTTTTGGATTTAACCAACGTTGGTGAGCAACAACGGGTTTAGCATCAGGTTCCATATTAATTTTGTGCTGACATAGAGTGGGACTAATTCCCTTTAAATCATCAAGAGTATATTCAATAGCATCTTGGTGCTTCCTTAGAACTTTCAATAATCTTTCTTCTTCATGTTCTGAAAGGTTAGCACTAATAATAACAGGATATATCTTCTGGCGATTATTTTAATTCAAACACATGATTAGCTTTAGGTGGAGGAGGACCTCCTAGAGTTTTAATAGGCAAATTGTGTTTAAATAGAGGACATTGTTCAAAGAAAATCTTATCTATTTCATTGCTTTCATGCATATGAAAATCATTTTCATGGTCTAGCAAATACTGTTCTAGTAGATCAGTAGGAGGCACTTGTTCTAGTAGATCAGTAGGAGGCACAACATGAAGGAAATATGCCCTAGAGGCAATAATAAAGTTGTTATTTATATTTCCTTATATCATGATAAATGTTTATTATTCATTCTAGAATTGTATTAACCGGAAACTTAGTACATGTGTGAATATATAAACAAACAGAGTGTCACTAGTTTGCCTCTTCTTGACTAGCTCATTGAATCAATGATGGTTATGTTTCCTAACCATAGACATGAGTTGTCATTTGATTAACAGGATCACATCATTAAAGAATGATTTGATTGACTTGACCCATCCGTTAGCTTAGCATGATGATCGTTTAGTTTATTGATATTGCTTTCTCCATAACTTATACATGTTTCTATGACTATGAGATCATGCAACTCCCGAATACGCGAGGAACACTTTGTGTGCTACCAGATGTCACAACGTAATTGAGTGATTATAAAGGTGCTCTACAGGTGTCTCTGATGGTGTTTGTTGAGTTGGCATAGATCGAGATTAGGATTTGTCACTCCGATTGTCAGAGAGGTATCTCTGGGCCCTCTCGGTAATGCACATCAATATAAGCCTTGCAAGCAATGTGACTAATGAGTTAGTTGCGGGATGATGCATTATGGAACAAGTAAAGAGACTTGCCGGTAACGAGATTGAACTAGGTATTGAGATACCGACGATCGAATCTTGGGCAAGTAACATACCGATGACAAAGGGAACAACGTATATCGTTATGCGGTTTGACCGATAAAGATCTTCGTAGAATATGTGGTAGCCAATATGAACATGCAGGTTCCGCTATTGGTTATTGACCGGAGACTTGTCTCGGTCATGTCTACATAGTTCTCGAACCAGTAGGGTCCACATGCTTAACGTTCGATGACGATCGGTATTATGAGTTTATGTGTTTTGATGAACCGAAGGTTGTTTGGAGTCCCGGATGTGATCACGGGCATGACGAGGAATCTCGAAATGGTCGAGGCATAAAGATCGATATATTGGAAGCCTATGTTTGGAAATCAAAAAGGTCCCGATTGAGTTCGGGCATATACCGAAGTACCGGGGGGTTACCGAACCCCCCCGGGGAGTATATCGGCCCTAATGGGCTTTACTGGAGAGAGAGAGAGAGGCAGCCAGGGCAGGCCGCAGGCTCCCTCCCCATCTGGTCCGAATTGGACTCGGAAGGGGGGCGGCGCCCCCCTTTCCTTCCTCCCTGTCTCCCCCTTCCTTCTCTCCTAGTCCAACTAGGGAAGGGGGGAATCCTACTCCCGAAGGGAGTAGGACTCCTCCAGGGCATGCTATAGAGGGCCGGCCCTCCCCCTCCTCCACTCCTTTTATATACGGGGGAGGGGGCACCCCATAGACACACAAGTTGATCATTGGTCCCTTAGTCGTGTGCGGTGCCCCCCTCCACCATAATCCACCTCGGTCATATTGTAGCGGTGCTTAGGCAAAGCCCTGTTCCGGTAGCATCATCATCACTGTCATCACGTCGTCGTGCTGACGAAGCTCTCCCTCAACACTCAGCTGGATCGAGAGTTCATGGGACATCACCGAGCCGAACGTGTGCAGATCGCGGAGGTGTCGTACTTTCGGTACTAGGATCGGTCAATCGTGAATACGTACGACTACATCAACCGCGTTGTCCTAACGCTTTACGGTCTATGAGGGTATGTGGACAACACTCTCCCCTTCATTGCTATGCATCACCATGATCTTGCGTGTGCATAGGAATTTTTTTGAAATTACTGCGTTCCCCAACAGTGGCATCCGAGCCAGGTTTATGCATAGATGTTATATGCATGAGTAGAACACAAAGGAGTTGTGGACGTGGGTATGTGCATATTGCTTGCCGTCACTAGTTGTTTCTTGATTCGGCGGTATTGTTGGATGAAGCAGCCCAGACCGACATTACACATACTCTTACGTGAGACTGGTTCTTTTGACGTGCTTCCCACACATGTGGCCGGTGGGTGTCAGTTTCTCCGCGTTGTGGTTATTGATGCGTAGGTAAGAACGGTTCTTGCTCAGCCCGTAGCAGCCACGTAAAACTTGCAACAACAAAGTAGAGGACATCTAAATTCTTTTTGCAGGGCATGTTGTGATGTGATATGGTCAAGACATGATGCTAAATTTTATTGTATGAGATGATCATGTTTTGTAACACAGTTATCAGCAACTGGCAGGAGCCATATGGTTGTCGCTTTATTGTATGAAATGCAATCGTCATGTAATTGCTTTACTTTACGTCACGCCCTCGATTCAATCGTACACTAATCATACACGAAAATGTGTACGATCAAGATCAAGGACTCACGGGAAGATATCACAACACAACTCTAGACACAAATTAAAATAATACAAGCTTTATATTACAAGCCAGGGGCCTCAAGGGCTCGAATACATAAGCTCGAATACACAAGAGTCAGCGGAAGCAACAATATCTGAGTACAGACATAAGTTAGACAAGTTTTTCCTTAAGAAGGCTAGCACAAAAGCAACATTGATCGAAAAGGCAAGGCCTCCTGCCTGGGAGCCTCCTAACTACTCCTGGTCGTCGGCAGCTCCACGTAGTAGTAGGCATCGACGGTGGCATCTGACTCCTGGGCTCCGACATCTGGTTGCATCCACCGGAAAGAAGAAAAGGGGGAAAGGGGGAGCAAAGCAACCGTGAGTACTTATCCAAAGTACTCGCAAGCAAGGATCTACACTACATATGCAACATTATCAAAAGAAGGCTGTATATGTGGACTGGGCTGCAGAAATGCCAGAATAGAGGGAAAGCCTAGTCCTATTGAAGACTAGCATCTTTTGGAAAACACCATCTTGCAGCAACAGGAGGGAGTAGAGTAGCATAAGTAAAGTAGTAGTAGTGTTATCAACCTCGGCCAGAGATCCTTCCTCGACTCCCTGCGAGAAAGCAATCCCAGAGCCATACTATCCAGTTATCATCACAAGTATCCGGTTCTAGTTGTATCGATCGGGATACAACTCCAAGTGTCCGTTACCGTAGGACAAGCTATCAATAGATGTTTTCTTCCCTGCAGGGGTGCACCAACTTACCCACCACACTCGATTAACTCCGGCCGAACACACTTTCCTGGGTCATGCCCGGCCTCGGCCAAACAATACGCCGCAACCCGACCTAGGCTTAATAAAGAGGCCAGCACGCCGGACTAAACCTATGCCCCTAGGGGTCATGGGCCATCTCCTCGGGAACTCCTGCACGTTGCGTACGCGGCCGATGAGCAGACCTAACTACCTCCTTCAACAAGGCAGGTGCTTATGCAGTCCAACCCGGCGCGCACCGCTCAATCGCGGATGTCTATTAAACTTTGGCTGATGTATACGATGCAGAATGCCCATACTATGCCCACGTGATGGTTAGTGTTATCAGGCCAGAGGCCCCTCGGATCAAATATCCAAATCGTAGTGGATTAGGAACGTGTGGTAACAAGCAGAGACTCATGAAAGATGTGACCCCGTTGCCCCGTCTCGAGGACTTGCGGCAAGGGCTAGGAATGCCCGGCCACGCCTCGTAATTATCTCGCGGGCACCCTCCAGGTCAACCCGTCTCCACATCACTCGCAATTAAGCTCGCGCGGGTACCCCTCAGGGTCGACCCATCTTTAGTAACATGGTTCAGTGTAAATTTATAGTAATCATAGTAACTGTGTGTCCAAACATCAAGGGGAAAACCCGAGGAATCACCCCCGGTGAATTCCACTCGATGTAATCATCAAGGTGAACATAAGAGGAGTCACCCCCGAGGTTCACACTTGAGGGGTTGCACGACAGAGTCGTATCAGAAGTGGTTAAGGCGGAATCACCCTCAATGACCACGACCGAATAGCTACACTACAGGGTTAACATCAGAAGTGTTGTAGAGGTCTCACCCTCGGCACTCGATGGTAACCTGGTAGTGTCGAGCAACTAAGGGGAAAGTGATGTGAAGTGCCGGGGCCTAGTCTTTGATCTCGTTGATCGGGTCTACAATGATGAAGCAGGGGCAACAAGGACAAGGTGGGGGGGTCACTGATGGGTCACTAACCAACCTATACTAAGCAGTTTAGGGTAAGCAGGTAGGTAACAACAACAGGTTACAATAAACAGGCTATGCATCAGAATAGGAGCAATCAATAACAGTAGCAAAATCTAATGCAAGCATGAGAGAATGGAATGGGCGATATCGGGATGATCAAAAAGGGGGGGGGCTTGCCTGGTTGCTCTGGCAAGGAGGGGTCGTCATCGACGTAGTCGATCACAGGGGCATCAGCATCGGTCTCGAGGTCTACCAGAGAGAAGAGGGGGAAGAAACAGTAAATATAAAGCAAACATAGCATCACAAAGTGTAACGTGGCAAGATGATGTGTCGGGTGTGACCTAACGTAAGGCTACACGATATAGGTGAAGGGGGAATCCAACCGGGAATGTTTTCCCGATTCCGGACATGTGTTAGACAGATGACCATAGGGGGAAAGTTCCATGTTCAGATAGTTAGAGGCATCTGACAGGTATGTGGGTAGCGTATTTGGGTTCGTCTCGTTTTTCCGAGCAACTTTCATGTAGAAAACATTTTCATCCGAGTTACGGATTATTTCCTATGAATTTCCGAAGTTTAAACAATATTCTGAAATTATAATGAAATCTAAAAATTGGGGTTATTGCATCAGCATGACGTCATCATGACGTCAGCAGTCAACAGAGTTGACCAAAATCAACCCTGACGTGTGGGGCCGTTCTGTCATAGTCTAACAACTAATTAACAGTTTTAATTAACTAATCAAGTTAATTAGGTACTAAACAGAGTTAATTAAGTTAATTAATTACCTAATTAACTATTTAATTAATTATATATTTATTTAATTAATTTTAAATTCTTTCACTCTTTTTTTTAAAACGTTCCAGAGGCTGGGCCCCGTTGTCATAGGCCCAGGCCTCAAGCGGGCACTGGGGTGCTAGCGGGCAGTGGGCGCTGGGCGCCGGCCCGACTTGGCGCTGGCCTAGGCGTGCCAGGACCGCGGCGGGGGCACGAGCGCGTGGCCCGGCGACGGCGGCCGGACGGCGCGGGGGTGAAGTGGAGCACGAGCGCGAGAGGCCAGGCGGGCCGCGTGGTGTGCTAGGTGAGTCGGGGCCGCTGCGGTGGAGGCAGCAGTGGGGGCGGAGCCGGCAAACGGCGCCGGAGCGAGGAGGTAGCTTGGCAGTGGCGGGGCGAAGGCGGCCGGATGCGCGTGGGAGGGGGCTCATAGGCGGCTACAGCAGCGGTGCGGCTGAGCAACTGGAGGCGGCGATGGCAATGCGCCGCGGGGCTGCGGCCACGCGGGGCGACAAGGGACGGCTGGGGGGTGCAGCGGTCAACAGCAAAATGGCAAGGGTAGCGCAGCAGGAGGGCAGGGGGCGAGGCCACACGTGCACGGGCATGGCAAGGGAGTGGACCGGGGCGGGCGCACGCGCGCGAGGACGCATCCTCGGGCGACCAGGTTGTGCGCAGGAGTGCGGGCAGAGGCGAGGCGTCCGACGGCGGTGAGCTACGTCTACTGCAGGAAGAGGCTAAGGGGCACGGGGATCGAAGCAAACGGGACGAGGTGGAGTGCGTGCTCACTGTGGTGCGGTAGGTGAGGGCAGCAGGCTCGGGGAGGATCGATGCCGCCGGAGTTTGCCGGAGAAGAAGCCGCGACCGAGGACGAAGAAGGGCCCGATTCCTTCGATGTAGATCGCCCCGACTTCAACCAATGGTCGAGGAAGAAGAAGCGGTGGTCGGCGCACCTCCCAGACAAGTCTGCCGGGCGCGGGGGCGCCGGTGGCCGCGGGATCGAGCGATGCACGGTGGCGGCTGTGTTCGGGAGAGAGAGGGGAGGAGCGATCGAGTGGGGAAAAGCTAGGGTTCGTGAAGGGGGTTCGCAGGGTCTTGTAGGCCGATTAGAACGCCGGGAGGGGTCGGATGGCCGCCACGCAAGTGGCCATGGCCGGCGGATGGCCGCCACGGCCATCCTGCCTCCCCTCTGTACAGTACAGAGGTAGGGGAGAGGCCGGTGGTGGGCTTGGGCTGCACTGTTCATACGGGCTAAAGTGCACAGCAAGCACTTTCATATTTTCCTACTGTAAATCTTTTGTCTCAGTTTTCTATTTATTTAAGGCACTAAATGATATTAGTTCTACAAGATACCGCACATATAATTCAACTACAATATTTTGGGTGCTACACACAAGGTTCCATTTTATTTGGGAAAGTTAATACATTTGTTTTTTTTAAATGTCATTTCATTTTCTGTTAGACCACTTAATAATTTCCTATGAATTTACTTGTGAGCCTAATGAAGTTGGTTTTAACATGACAAAGATCATGGGGATTTATACTAAAATGCGAACATTTTAGTATTATAGTTTGGAGAAACAATATTTTGACTTGTCTTTTAAATTTGAATTTGAGGTCAGTTTAGGACAAAGTGATGATTAGCAAAATTTAATTATGATGACATGGCACCATTAACAGGAGTTTACTGTAGCTTGACACCCGGGATGTTACACTTTAACACTAAGCGATAGCGATAGTCGTAGAAGCAATAGTTGGCGAGATGACAACGATGCTTCGATGAAGATCAAGGTGCCAAGCCGGTGACGATGGTGATCATGACGGTGCTTTAGAGATGGAGGTCAAAGGCACAAGATGATGATGGCCATATCATATCACTTATATTGATTGCATGTGATGTTTATCCTTTATGCATCTTATTTTGCTTAGTTCGGCGGTAGCATTATAAGATGATCTCTCACTAAATTTCAAGGTACAAGTGTTCTCCGTGAGTATGCACCGTTGCTACAGTTCGTCGTGCTGAGACACCATGTGATGATCGGGTGTGATAAGCTCTACGTTCACATACAATGGGTGCAAGCCAGTTTTGCACACGCAGAATACTCGGGTTAAACTTGACGAGCCTAGCATATGCAGATATGGCCTCGAAACACTAAGACCGCAAGGTTGAGCGTGAATCATATAGTAGATATGATCAACATAGTGATGTTCACCATCGAAAACTAGTCCATCTCACGTGATGGTCGGACATGGTTTAGTTGATATGGATCACGTGATCACTGAGAAGGTTAGATAGATGTCTATCTTAGTGGGAGTTCTTAAGTAATTTGATTAATTGAACTTTAATTTATCATGAACTTAGTACCTGATAGTATTTTGCATGTCTATGTTGTTGTAGATAGATGGCTCGTGCAGTTGTTCCGATGAATTTTAATGCGTTCCTAGAGAAAGCTAATTTGAAAGATGATGGTAGGAACTACACGGACTGGGTCCGTAACTTGAGGATTATACTCATTGCTGCACAGAAGAATTGCGTCCTGGAAGCACCGCTGGGTGACAAACCCACTGCAGGAGCAACACCAGATGTTGTGAGCACCTGGCAGAGCAAAGCTGATGACTACTCGATAGTTCAGCATGCCATGCTTTACGGCTTAGAACAAGGACTTCAACGAAGTTTTGAATGTCATGGAGCATATGAGATGTTCCAGGAGTTGAAGTTAATATTTCAAGCAAATGCCCGGATTGAGAGATATGAAGTCTCCAATAAGTTATATAGCTGCAAAATGGAGGAGAATAGTTCTGTCAGTGAACATATACTCAGAATGTCTGGGAACCACAACCACTTGACTTAGTTGGGAGTTAATATCCCTGATGATAGTGTCATTGATAGAGTTCTTCAATCACTGCCACCAAGCTATAACAGCTTCATGATGAACTATAATATGCAAGGAATGGATAAGACTATTCCTGAGCTCTTCGCAATGCTAAAGGTTGCGGAGGTAGAAATCAAGAAGGAGCATCAAGTGTTGATGGTCAACAAGACCACTAGTTTCAAGATAAGGGGTAAAGGGAAGAAGGGAAACTTCAAGAAGAACAGCAAGCCAGTTATTGCTCAAGTGAAGAAGCCCAAGTCTGGACCTAAACCTGAGACTGAGTGCTTCTACTACAAAGAGATTGGTCACTGAAAGCGGAACGGCTCCAGGTATTTAGCGAAGAAGAAGGATGGCAAAGTGAAAGGTATATTTGATATACATGTTATCTATGTGTACCTTACTAATGCTCGCAGTAGTGCCGGGGTGTTTGATATTGGTTTAGTTGCTAACATTTGCAACTCGAAACAGGGGCTACGGATTAAGCGAAGATTGGCTAAGGATGAGGTGACGATGCGCGTGGGAAATGGTTCCAAAGTCAATGTGATCGCCGTCGGCACGCTACCTCTACATCTACCTTCGAGATTAGTTTTAAACCTAAATAATTGTTATTTGGTGCCAGCGTTGAGCATGAACATCATATCTGGATCTTGTTTGATGTGAGACGGTTATTCATTTAAATCAAAGAATAATGGTTGTTCTATTTATATGAGTAATATGTTTTATGGTCATGCACCCTTGATGAATGGTCTATTTTTCTAAATCTTGATAGTAGTGATACACATGTTCATAGTATTGAAGCCAAAAGATGCAGAGTTGATAATGATAGTGCAACTTATTTGTGGCACTGCCGTTTAGGTCATATTGGTGTAAAGCACATGAAGAAACTCCATTCTGATGGACTTCTAGAATCACTTGATTATGAATCACTTGGTACTTGTGAACCATGCCTCATGGGAAAGATGACTAAAACTCTGTTATCCGGAACAATGGAGTGAGCAACAGAGTTATTGGAAATCATACATACTGATGTATGTGGTCTAATGAACATTGAAGCTCGTGGCGGATATCGTTATTTTCTCACCTTCACAGATGATTTGAGCAGATATGGGTATATCTACTTAATGAAACATAAGTCTGGAACATTTGAAAAGTTCAAAGAATTTCAGAGTGAAGTGGAAAATCATCGTAACAAGAAAATCAAGTTGCTGCGATCTGATCATGGAGGTGAATATTTGAGTTATGAGTTTGGACTTCATTTGAAACAATGTGGAATAGTTTCACAACTCACGCCACCTGGAACACCACAGCGTAATGGTGTGTTTGAACGTCATAATCGTACTTTACTAGATATGGTACGATCTATGATGTCTCTTACTGATTTACCGCTATCGTTTTGGGGTTCTGCTTTAGAGACGGCTGCATTCACATTAAATAGGGCACCATCTAAATCCGTTGAGACGACACCTTATGAACTGTGGTTTGGCAAGAAACCCAAGTTGTCGTTTCTTAAAGTTTGGGGCTGCGATGCTTATGTGAAAAAGCTTCAACCTGGTAAGCTCGAACCCAAATTGGAGAAATGTGTCTTCATAGGATACCCAAAGGAGACTGTTGGGTACACCTTCTATCACAGATCCGAAGTCAAGATATTCGTTGCTAAGAATGGATCCTTTCTAGAGAAGGAGTTTCTCTGGAAAGAAGTGAGCGGGAGGAAAGTAGAACATGATGAGGTAATTGTACCTGCTCCCTTATTGGAAAGTAGTTCATCATTGAAATCAGTTCCAGTGATTCCTACACAAGTAAGTGAGGAAGCTAATGATGATGATCATGAAACTTCTAATCAAGTTGCTACCAAACCTCGTAGGTCAACCAGAGTAAGATCCGCACCAGAATGGAACGGTAATCCTGTTCTAGAGGTCATGTTACTTGACCATGACGAACCTACAAACTATGAGGAAGCGATGATGAGCCTAGATTCCGCAAAATGGCTTGAGGCCATGAAATCTGAGATGGGATCCATGTATGAGAACAAAGTGTGGACTTTGGTTGACTTGCCCGATGATCAGCAGGCCATAGAGAATAAATGGATCTTCAAGAAGAGAGTGACGCTGACGGTAACATTACAATCTACAAAGCTCAACTTGTTGCAAAAGGTTTTCGACAAGTTCAAGGAGTTGACTATGATGAGACCTTGTCACCCGTTGCGATGCTTAAGTCCGTCCGAATCATGTTAGCAATTGCCGCATTTTGCGATTATGAAATTTGGCAAATGGATGTCAAAACTGCATTCCTTAATGGATATCTTAAAGAAGAGTTGTATATGATGCAACCAGAAGGTTTTGTCGATCCAAAAGGTGCTAACAAAGTGTGCAAGCTCCAGTGATCCATTTATGGACTAGTGCAAGCCTCTCGGAGTTGGAATATAAGCTTTTATAGTGTGATCAAAGCATATGGTTTTATACAAACTTTTGGAGAAGCCTGTATTTACAAGAAAGTGAGTGGGAGCTTTGTAGCATTTCTGATATTATATGTAGATGACAT
This sequence comes from Triticum dicoccoides, assembly GCF_002162155.2. Classification (NCBI taxonomy): domain Eukaryota; kingdom Viridiplantae; phylum Streptophyta; class Magnoliopsida; order Poales; family Poaceae; genus Triticum; species Triticum dicoccoides. Next base: position 431,912,564 of record NC_041382.1, read on the forward strand.
ATTGTTGATCGGAAATGATACTGAATTTCTAAATAGCTTAAAAGGATACTTGAATAAGAATTTTTCAATGAAAGACCTCGGTGAAGCTACTTATATATTGGGCATCAAGATCTATAGAGATAGATCAAGACGCTTAATTGGACTTTCACAAAGCACATACCTTGATAAAGTTTTGAAGAAGTTCAAAATGGATCAAGCAAAGAAAGGGTTCTTGCATGTGTTACAAGGTGTGAAGTTGAGTCAGACTCAATGCCCGACCACTGCAGAAGATAGAGAGAAAATGAAAGGTGTTCCCTATGCTTCAGCCATAAGCTCTATCATGTATGCAATGCTGTGTATCAGACCTGATGTGTGCCTTGCTATCAGTCTAGCAGGGAGGTACCAAAGTAATCCAGGAGTGGATCACTGGACAGCAGTCAAGAACATCCTGAAATACCTGAAAAGGACTAAGGATATGTTTCTCGTATATGGAGGTGACAAAGAGCTCGTCGTAAACGGTTACGTTGATGCAAGCTTTGACACTGATCCGGATGACCCTAAGTCACAAACCGGATACGTATTTTTTATTAAATGGTGGAGCTGTCAGTTGGTGCAGTTCCAAGCAGAGCATCGTGGCGGGATCTACGTGTGAAGCGGAATATATAGATGCTTCGGAAGCAGAAAATGAAGGAGTCTGGATGAAGGAGTTCATATCCGATCTAGGTGTCATACCTAGTGCATCGGGTCAAATGAAAATCTTTTGTGACAATACTGGTGCAATTGCCATGGCAAAGGAATCCAGATTTCACAAGAGAACCAAGCAAATCAAGAGGCGCTTCAATTCCATCTGCGATCAAGTCAAGGAGGGACACATAGAGATTTGCAAGATACATACGGATCTGAATGTTGCAAACCCGTTGACTAAGCCTCTCTCACGACAAAAACATGATCAGCATCAAAACTCCATGGGTGTTAGAATCATTACAATGTAATCTAGATTATTGACTCTAGTGCAAGTGGGAGACTATAGGAAATATGCCCTAGAGGCAATAATCCAGTTGTTATTTATATTTCCTTATATCATGATAAAATTTTATTATTCATGCTAGAATTGTATTAACCAAAAACTTAGTGCATGTGTGAATATATAGACAAACAGAGTTTCACTAGTTTGCCTCTATTTGACTAGCTCGTTGAATCAATGATGGTTATGTTTCCTAACCATAGACATGAGTTGTCATTTGATTAATAGGATCACATCATTAGAGAATGATGTGATTGACTTGACCCGTCCGTTAGCTTAGCATGATGATCGTTTAGTTTGTTGCTATTGCTTTCTCCATAACTTATACATGTTCCTATGACTATGAGATCATGCAACTCCCGAATATGGGAGGAACACTTTGTGTGCTACCAAATGTCACAACGTAACTGGGTGATTATAAAGGTGCTCTACAAGTGTCTCCGATGGTGTTTGTTTAGTTGGCATAGATCGAGATTAGGATTTGTCACCCGATTGTCGGAGAGGTATCTATGGGCCCTCTCGATAATGCACATCAATATAAGCCATGCAAGCAATGTGACTAATGAGTTAGTTGTGGGATGATGCATTACGGAACGAGTAAGGAGACTTGCCGGTAATGAGATTGAATGAGGTATTTAGATACCCTCGATCGAATCTCGGGCAAGTAACATACCGATGACAAAGGGAACAATGTATATTGTTATGCGGTTTGACTGATAAAGATCTTCGTAGAATATGTGGGAGCCAATATGAACATCCAGGTTCTGATATTGGTTATTGACCGGAGACATGTATACATAGTTCTCACGCTTAACGTATACATAGTTCTCGAACCCGTATATATATTGTTATGCGGTCATGTATACATAGTTCTCGAACCCGTAGGGTCCGCACGCTTAACGTTCGGTGACGATCAGTATTATGAGTTTATGTGTTTTGATGAACCGAAGTTTGTTCGGAGTCCCAGATGTGATCACTGGCATGACGAGGAGTCTCAAAATGGTCTAGACATAAAGATCGATATATTGGAAGCCTATGTTTGGACATCAGAAAGGTTCCGATTGAGTTCGGGCATATGCCGAAGTACCGGGGGGTTATCGGAACCCCCCGGGGAGTATATGGGCCCTAATGGGCTTTAGTGGAGAGAGAGAGGGGCAGCCAGGGCAGGCCGCGCGCCCCCTCCTCCTCTGGTCCGAATTGGACTAGGAAGGGGGTGGCGCCCCCTTTCCTTCCTCCCTCTCGCCCCCTTCCTTCTCTCCTAATCCAACTAGGGAAGGGGGGATCCTACTCCTCGAGGGAGCAGGACTCCTCCAGGGCGCGCCATAGAGGGTCTGCCTTCCTCCCTCCTGCACTCCTTTATATACGGGGGAGGAGGCACCCCATAGACACACAAGTCGATCATTGGTCCCTTAGCCGTGTGCGGTTCCCCCTCCACCATAATCCACCTCAGTCATATCGTAGTTGTGCTTAGGCGAAGCCCAGTTCTGGTAGGATCATCATCATCATCATCACGTCGTCGTGCTGATGAAGCTCTCCCTAGACACTTAGCTGGATCGAGAGTTCATGGGACGTCACCGAGCCGAACGTGTGCAGATCACAGAGGTGTCGTACTTTCGGTACTAGGATCGGTCGATTGTGAAGACGTACGACTACATCAACCGTGTTGTCATAACGCTTCCGCTTACGGTGTACGAGGGTACATGGACAACACTCTCCCCTCTCGTTGCTATGCATCACCATGATCTTGCGTGTGCGTAGGAATTTTTTTGAAATTACTGCATTCCCCAACACAACAATAGAAGCAAGACCAATTAATTCATCTTTACTAGACAATTCTTTTTCATGAAGCTTTCTTCTAAACTTGGAAAAATGAAACTCATGAGTCTCATCACCAAAACTAACACCGATAGTTTGTTTCTTACAATCTATTTTAGCATTAACGGTGTTCAAGAAAGGTCTACCAAAGATACTGGGACAAAAGCCATCTTATGGGGAACCAAGAACAAGAAAATCAGTATGGTATTTTATTTTCCCACACAAGACTTCAACATCTCTAACAATCCTAATTGGTGATATAGTGTCACTATTAGCAAGTTTAATAGTAACATCTATGTCTTCTATCTCTGCAGGTGCTTTGTCATTCATAATTTCTTGATATAGGGTGTAAGGAATAGCACTCACACTAGCACCTATGTCAGATAAACCATGATAATAGTGATCTATTTTAACTGAGACAACGGGCATGCCAGCAACAGGTTTATGTTTATCCTTTTTATCAGGTTTGGCAATTCTAGCAGCATCTTCACAGAAGTAAATAACATGCCCATCTACATTTTCTTCCAAGAGATATTTAACCATAGCAATACAAAGTTCTACTTTAATTTGTTCATCAAGTTTAGGTGTTCTAATATAGCTTTTATTGACCATGGTTGAAACTTTAGCATGTTCCTTTGTCCTAACAGGGAAAGGTGGTTTCTCAATATAAGCAGAAGGAACAATAGGATCAACATTGTAAAGTATAGTTTCTTCTTTAATTGGTGCCGGATATTTGAATTCTTCTTTAATAGGTGGGTGATATTTAAACCACTTCTCTTTAGGGAGATCAACATGAGTAGCAAATGATTCACAAAAGGAGGCTACTATCTCAGAGTCAAGTCCATATTTAGTGTTGAACTTTTGATAAGCATCGGTATCCATAAAAGATTTAACACAATCACACTTAAGCTTAATACCTAAATCTTTACCTTCTTTGAGTTCCCAATCTTCAGAGTTGAGTTTAATTCTTTCCAAAAGATCCCACCGAAACTCAATAGTCTTCTTCATAAAAGAACCATCACAAGAAGTATCGAGCATGGTTTGATCATTACGAGAAAGTCGAGCATAAAAGTTCTGGATAATAATTTCTCTTGAGAGCTCATGATTGGGGCATGAATGTAACATTGACTTAAGCATGCCCCAAGTTAGAGTGATGCTTTGTCCTTCACAAAGCCAAAAATTATATATGTAATTCCGATCACGATGAACTAGATGCATAGGATAAATTTTTTGATGGAACTCCAATTACAAACGATTCCAATTCCAAGATCCAATATCATCACATAGCCTATACCATGCCAATGCTTTTCCCTTCAAAGATAAAGGGAAAACCTTTTTCATAATTTCATCTCTGGGTAAACCTGCAAGCTTGAACAATCCACAAATTTGTTCTACATATATCAAGTGCATATCAGGATGTTCGGTTCCATCTCCTGCATTAGGATTAGCCAGCAGTGGTTCTATCATACCCGGAGGAATTTAATATTCAATATTTTCAGTAGGTGCAGTAGGTTTAGGGGTAGCTAATTGTGATTCCAGTCGAGGTGAAGATAATCCAAACAAACCCCTCAAATGATTGTTTTCCATAGTAACAAGTGACAATAAATTTCAGCACACTATATAAATGTTTCCTTACCAAATTCCACTTACCAAAGGTGCTTCACTCCCGGGCAACGGAGCAAGAAAATTGCCTTGATGACCCACAAGTATAGGGGATCAATTGTATCTCTTTTCGATAAGTAAGAGTGTCGAACCCAACAAGGAGCAGAAGGAAATGACAAGTAGGTTTCAGTAAGGTAATGCCTACAAGTGCTGAAATTGTAAGTAGCAGAGTAGTTCGATAGCGAGATAATTTGTAATGAGTAAGTAACGATAGTAGTAACAAAAGTGCAGCAAGGTATCCCAATTCTTTCGAGGCAAAGGACAGGCCAAAACGTTCTCTTATGATAAGCAAAGCGTTCTTGAGGGTACATGGGAATTTCATCTAGTCACTTTCACCATGTTGGTTCGATTTGTGTTCGCTACTTTGATAATTTGATATGAGGGTGGACCCGTTCTTAGGTGTTGTTCTTACTTGAACAAACCTCCTAAGTATTATTAACCTCCCGCAAGAATCCGCAACTCCGAGAAAAATATTAAGAATAAATTCTAACCATAGCATTAAACTTTTGGATCCAATCGGTCCCTTACGAAATAGCGCATAAACCGGGGTTTAAACTTCTGTCACTCTCGCAACCCATCATCTAATTGCTACTCCACAATGCATTCCCTTAGGCCCAAATATGATGAAGTGTCATGTAGTCGACGTTCACATGACACTACTACGGAAATCACAGCATACATACTATCAAAATATCGAACACATATCAAGTTCACATGATTACTTGCAACATGATGTATCATGTGACCTCAAGAACGGAAGTAACTACTCACAAATGATATTCATGATCAAGATCAGAGGGGTATTAAATAGCATATTGGGTCCGAACATATAATCTTCCACCAAATAAACCATATAGTAATCAACTACAAGATGTAATCAACACTACTAGTCACCCACAAGCACCAATCTACAGATTCGGTAACAAGATTGAATAGAAGAGATGAACTAGGGTTTGAGATGAGATGGTGCTATTGAAGATGTTGATGGAGATTTTCCTCCCCAAGATGGGAGAGTTGTTGGTGATGATGATGACGATGATTTCCCCCTCTGAGAGGGATGTTCCCCCGGCGGAATCGCTCCGTCGGAGGGCAAAAGTGCTCCTGCCCAAGTTCCGCCTCGAGATGGCGGTGCTCCATCCCGAAAGTCATGTCCTTATTTTTTTTCTAGGTCAAAATGACTTATATGTCAGAAGATGGGCACCGAAGGTGGGCCTGGTGATACGTCTCCATCGTATCTACTTTTCCAAACACTTTTGCCCTTGTTTTGGACTCTAACTTGCATGATTTGAATGGAACTAACCCGGACTGACGCTGTTTTCAGCAGAATTACCATGGTGTTATTTACGTACAGAAACAAATGATCTCGGAATGACCTGAAACATCACGGAGCAACTTTTTGGAAAATATAAAAAATACCTGCAAAAGATGAAGGCCAGGGGACCCATCACCTATCCACGAGGGTGGGGGGCGCGCCTGCCCCCCTAGGGCGCGCCCCCTACCTCGTGGACCCCTGGTGCCTCTCCGACTCCAACTCCAACTCTATATATTGTGTTTTGGGGAGAAAAAAATCAGAGAGAAGAATTCATCGCGTTTTACGATACGGAGCCGCCGCCAAGCCCTAAAACCTCTCGGGAGGGCTGGTCTGGAGTCCTTTCGGGGCTCCGGAGAGGGGAATCCGTCGCCATCGTCATCATCAACCATCCTCCATCACCAATTTCATAATGCTCACCGCCGTGCGTGAGTAATTTCATCGTAGGCTTGCTGGACGGTGATGGGTTGGATGGGATCTATCATGTAATCGAGTTAGTTTTGTTAGGGTTTGATCCCTAGTATCCACTATGTTCTGAGATTGATGTTGCTATGACTTTGCTATGCTTAATGCTTGTCACTAGGGCCCGAGTGCCATGATTTCAGATCTGAACCTATTATGTTTTTATCAATATATGAGTGTTCTTGATCCTATCTTGCAAGTCTATAGTCACCTATTATGTGTTATGATCCGTTAACCCCGAAGTGACAATAATCGGGATACTTACCGATGATGACCGTAGTTTGAGGAGTTCATGTATTCACTATGTGTTAATGCTTTGTTCCGGTACTCTATTAAAAGGAGGCCTTAATATCTCTTAGTTTCTGTAAGGACCCCGCTGCCACGGGAGGGTAGGACAAAAGATGTCATGCAAGTTCATTTCCATAAGGATGTATGACTATGTTCGGAATACATGCCTACATTATATCAATGAACTGGAGCTAGTTCTGTGTCACCCTAGGTTATGACTGTTACATGATGAAGCACATCCGGCATATTTCTCCATCTCTGATCCATTGCCTACAAGCTTTCCATACATTGTTCTTCGCTTATTTACTTTCCCGTTGCTATTGCTATCATCACTACAAAATACCAAAAACATTACTTTTACTACTGTTACCTTTTGTTACCGTTACCACTACTATCATATTACTTTGCTACGAAATACTTTGCTGCAGATACTAAGTTTCCAGGTGTGGTTGAATTGACAATTCAGCTGCTAACACTTGAGAGTATTCTTTGGCTCCCCTTGTGTCGAATCAATAAATTTGGGTTGAATACTTTACCCTCGAAAATTGTTGCGGTCACCTATACTTGTGGGTTATCAAGACTATTTTCCGGTGTTGTTGCCGGGGAGCATAGCTCTATTCTTTGAGTCACTTGGGATTTATATCTGCTTATCATTATGAAGAACTTGAAAGATCCAAGAACCAAGATTTATCCCTCAACTACGAGGGGAGGTAAGGAACTGCCATCTAGCTCTGCACTTGATTCACCTTCTGTTTTGAGTAAGCTTGCGACACTTAAAACCACTTCTATTATTCGTTCTGATATGTCGCATGTTATTGATGATGCTACTTCTACTATACATGATACTTATGATGAAACTACTTCTATGCTTGATACTACCGTGCCACTTGGTGAATTTCTTGATGAACAAATTGCTAGGGCTAGAGAGATTGAAAATATTGAATCTGATAATACTGATGAAAGTGATGATGAAGAATCACTTGTTATTCCTGAGGGTTATGTTTTCGATCAAGAAGCCTCTTTAGCTATTTTAGCTTGCAAAGATAGATACGAACTTAAGAGGTCATTAGCTAAATGTAACAAGCAATCTCTAAATGCTAGAATGAAACCTGGCCCTGCTTTTGCTACTTCACCTATCTGTGTTATCGATAAGGATTATGAATTCTCTGTTGATCCTGATATAATTACTTTGGTTGAATTTGATCCTTTTCAGGCTTATGAATCTGAAACTGTTGTGGCACATCTTACTAAATTAAATGATATAGCCACCCTGTTCACGACTGATGAGAGAACTCGTTACTTTTATATCCTTAAAATATTTCCGCTCTCATTAAAGGGTGATGCTAAGATGTGGTTTAATTCTCTTGATCCTGGTTGTGTGCGTAGTCCCTAGGATATGATTTATTACTTCTCTGCTAAATACTTCCCTTCTCATAAGAAACAAGCTGCTTTAAGGGATATATATAATTTTGTGCAAATTAAAGAAGAGAGTCTCCCACAAGTTTGGGGGAGGCTTCTCCAATTACTTAATGCTTTGCCTGATCATCCTCTTAAAAAAAATGAAATACTTGATATCTTTTATAATGGACTAACCGATGCTTCCAGAGATTACCTGGATAGTTGTGTTGGTTCTGTTTTCAGGGAAAGAACACCGGATGAAGTTGAAATTCTATTGAATAATATGTTGACAAATGAAAATAATTGGACACCTCCGGAGCCAATTCCTGAGCCTATTCCTAAACCAACTCTGAAGAAGAGGGGTATTCTATTTCTCATTCCTGAAGATATGCAAGAGGCAAAGAAATCTATGAAAGAAAAAGGTATTAAAGCTGAAGATATTAAGAATTTACCTCCTATTGAAGAAATACACGGTCTTAATTTACCGCTTGTTGAAGAAACATATGATCTTGATCCATCACCTACTGAAGGAACTCATGGTCTTGATAACCCAACACAGATAGTAAAGGTAAATTCTCTCTATCGATATGATAAAGATGAAATCCCATTTACTAAGTTTGCTAGCCCATGCTTAGATGAGTTTGATAAATTTATGGTTAAGCAAGAAGACTGTAATGCTTATTTTGGTAGACAGTTGAAATATAATTCAAATATGCTTGAACACTTGGGTGATTATATGGCCAATGTCAAAGGTGAACTTAAACTTATTAGTAAACATGCTTCTATGGTTACCACTCAAGTAGAACAAGTACATAAAGCTCAAAATGATTTGCTCAATGAATTGAATAGTAAGAATAATGATAATGTTGTTAGAGTTATGACTAGAGGTGGTAAAATGACTCAGGATCCTTTGTATCCTGAAGGCCACCCTAAGAGAATTGAGCAAGATTCTCAGAGAAATAATATAGATGCACCTAGTCCTTCTAAAAGGAAGAAAAATAAAAATGATAGGACTTTGCATGCGTCTAGTGAACCTGTTATTTAACCACCTGAGAATCCAAATGATATTTCTATTTCTGATGCTGAAACTCAATCTGGTAATGAACCTAAAAGTAGTAATAATGTTAATGATAATATCCATGATGATGCTCAACCTAGTAATGATAATGATATAGAAATTGAACCTACTGTTGATCTTGATAACCCACAATCAAAGAATCAACGTTATGATAAGAAAGACTATGTTGCTAGGAAACATGATAAAGGAAGAGAGCCTTGGGATCAGAAACCCATGCCTTTTCCTCCCAAACCATCCAAGAAAAAGGATAATGAGGATTTTGAGCGCTTTGTTGAAATGATTAGACCTATCTTGTTGCGTATGCGATTAACTGATATGCTTAAAATGAATCCTTATGCTAAGTACATGAAAGAAATTGTTACAAATAAAAGAAAGATACCGGAAGCTGAAATTTCCACCATGCTTGCTAATTATACTTTTAAGGGTGGAATACCAAAGAAACTTGGAGATCCAAGAGTACCCACTATACCATGCTCCATTAAAAGAAACTATGTTAAAACTGCTTTATGTGATCTTGGAGCCGGTGTTAGTGTTATGCCTCTCTCTTTATATCGTAGACTTGATTTGAATAAGTTGACACCTACTGAAATATCTTTGCAAATGGCCGATAAATCAATTGCTATACCTGTCGGTATTTGTGAGGATGTGCCTGTTGTAGTTGCAAACATTACTATTTTAACGGACTTTGTTATTCTTGATATTCCCGAGGACGATAGTATGTCTATTATTCTTGGAAGACCCTTTTTGAATACTACAGGGGCTGTTATTGATTGCACTAAAGGCAATGTCACTTTTCATGGTAATGGTAATGAGCACACGGTACACTTTCCGAGGAAACAACCTCAAGTTCACAGTATCAATTCTATTGGAAAAATTCCATTGATTATATTTGGAGGTTTTGAATTTCCTTTTCCTACTGTCAAGAAGAAATATGATATTCTTATTATTGGGGATGCGCATATCCCCGTTGAGGTAACATAGTGTTATTCGAAATTTCTCCGGTTCCATGTTATTCGGAATGAGTTCTTTAATAAGACTTTATCAACCTTGTTAGTGGATTACTTTTGATGATCATGAGATGGATGAAACTAGAAGGCAAAACCTTCTATATCCCACTTTTACTTTTTGTTATTTATATTAAATAAAATAAAAATAAATATTTTTCTGTCTGTTATCTGATTATCCATGCAATATAAAAATACCCCGAAAATAAAATTTCTCCAAATGCCCTGAAATTTAAATATGATTTTTTTCTAGAATATTTGAGAATATTTGGCACTGAGAACACAGTAGGGGGTCAACCACCTGCCCACGAGGGTGGAGGGCGCGCCCTAACCCCCTAGGCGTGCCCCCCTGCCTCGTGGGCCCACAGTGGCCCTCCTCCACTTATCCTTTCACCCACACACTCCTTATTCCTCCCCCAAACACGAATATCCAGCTCAAGCACGAGTTCTAGCTCATTTTGCTGCCATTTTTGATCTCCTTGCTCAAAGCACCTCTCACAAAACTGCTTGGGGAGATTGTTCCTTGGTATGTGACTCCTCCATTGGTCCAATTAATTTTTGTTCTAATGCTTTATTCATTGCAAACTCTTGCTGCTTAGGTGACCATGTTCTTGAGCTTGCATGTCAAATTTATATGGTTAAAAGTAGTTTTGATGCATGATATAGGCACTAGGCACTTGTAGGAATAGTTGCTATCAATATTATTGAGTTTGGTTTACTTTTATTTTGAAGTTACTAAAAATTTCAGAATTTTTCAGAAAATGATGAAGAGACTTTTGAGGGGCTCATCGAGCCAAGCTCGAAGGAAAAGGCACCGAAGCCTAAGTATAATTCGCCTTGCATCGCGGAGGTTCGGGCGTGTGAATGGCCTTCCGATGATTTCTTAAGAGCAGCCGGGATTTATGAAGATTTTCATGAATTGGATAAGAATGCAGGCCTCACCGCTTTCCTCCACGACCAATGCGATCAGTATCTCTTACTCACAAATATATTTGTGCAAAACTTTCATTTCCATTCTAGGAGCTCACCACCTACGGTGGAGTTTCATTTATATGATGAGCATAAGGAGATGTCACTTTATGATTTTTGTCGGGTTTATTTAGTACATTTCGAGGGCAAGACAGAGGAACCACATCGCGAGGATGTGGATGGGTTTATTGATACTATCATTGTAGGGGAAACAAGGAAGGTTTTCGATGCACGAATCACTAGCATACATTTTCCTGTTTTACGCTATTTTGCATTATTTGCCAGTCGTTGTTTAATTGGTCGCGGAAACTATGGAAACCTTAGTATCCCTGATATTATTATTTTGCTCCACGGTTTATATGGTGATAACTCTGTTAGTATGGGCGGCATTATTGCTAAACGGTTAAGTCGGAACCATACCAAGGGGCCCATCTTTGGAGGCATCTATGCTTCACACCTAGCTGCACATTTTAACATACCTATTAGGCATTATGAAAAGGAAGAAAAGGTGTTGCCTCGTGTTTATTTAGATTATAAAAGTATGGTGACACATGACTTTATTGTTAAGAATAGGGAAGGAGAGCTTAAATACAAATTGTTCTTTGATAAACATCATCCTGAGACTATTACCCTGCCTGCTCCTTCTTTGTTTGATTTATCTGCAGGCCAGTACCTTGTTCCGTTGAAGGCTATTCACGTCTACTGGAACCCTACACCAGCCATGGAGCCAAAGTCGGAACCACAAGTTGATCCTTCACGACAGTCTAATTACCAGTGGGATCCGAAGATGATTGCCAGCCAGTGGCAATCGGGGTCTTCTTCTTCCTCTCAGTACGACCCCAACTACTATTATGGATATCCGCCAGGCCAGCCATGGCCATAGACCAACTTAGGCCAAAAGCCTAAGCTTGGGGGAGTACGTATTTCCCACCGACATTACATTTATGTTCACACACTCATTGCTAGATGTCGGTGCTCATACTTTTTCATTGTATCATCCATGCTAGTTTAATTTCCTTTTTATGCTTTCTTCTTGTGTATTAAATAAACCTTAAGAAAAACCAAAAAAAATAGTTGTAGCTTTTAATTAGTTTACTTTCCATGCTTGTAGTAGTAATTAAAAAAACCCAAAAATATTTCATGTTCTTCTTTCGCTTGTTGGGAGCTCTCCCGTGTAAATAGTTTTATTTATTTTATTTTCTTTGGGGGTCGATGGGAGAAGACCATAATTAAATTGTTGAAGTGGATCTTGTATGCATACTTGTTGATCTGACAAAAGAGCCCATATTGCCTTGTCTTCTCCTGTTTATTGAATGCTTGCAGATTCCAGCTTAGTCCAATGCACATGCACTCTTATTATTATTCACATTGTTCGGTCGTGCAAGTGAAGGGCAATTATGACGATATATGATGGACTAACTGAGATGAGAAAAGCTGGTATGAACTCGACCTCTTTTGTTTTTGTAAATATGATTAGTTCATCGTTTCTGATTCAGCCTGTTATGAATAAACATGTTTGCAATGACAACTAGAGATCATAGTTCGTGTGCCATGCTTGATTAGCTATGAGTTATAATGGTTTACCTTGCGTACCAACATGCTATTGAAATGGTTATGATGTGGTATGATAGGGTGGTATCCTCCTCTGAATAATTTAAGTGACTTGACTTGGCGCATGTTCACGCATGTAGTTGAAACAAAATCAACATAGCCTTCACGATATTTATATTCATGGTGGATTATATCCTACTCATGCCTGCATTCAGTGTTGATTAATTTTAATGCATGTTTATGACTGTTGTCGCTCTCTTGCTGGTCGCTTCCCAGTCTTTTGCTAGCCTTCACCTGTACTAAGCAGGAATATTGCTTGTGCATCCAATCCCTTAAACCCCAAAGCTATTCCACATGAGTCCACTTTACCTACCTATATACGGTATCTACCTGCCGTTCCAAGTAAATTTGTATGTGCCAAACTCTAAAACTTCAAATAAATATCTTGTTTTGTATGCTCGAATAGCTCATGTATCAACTAGGGTTGTCTGTATCTTCCATGTTAGGCGGGTTATTCTCAAGAGGAGTGGACTCCACTCCTCACTCATGAGATAAATGGCTGGTCACCGGGATGCCCAGTCCCATGCTTTATGCAAACTAAATAAAAATAATTGCAAACAAAACTCCCCCTGGGACTCTTGTTAGTTGGAGGCACTCGTTGTTTTGAGCAAACCATGGATTGATGCTTGTTGGTGGAAGGGAGAGTATAAACTTTACCATTCTGTTTGTGAACCGCCTATAATGTGTGTAGCATGGAATATATCACCATCTCTTGGTTGTTATGTTGACAATGAAAGTATACCACTCAAAATATTATTCACCTCTATTTCAAAACCAAGATCTGGCACCTCTACAAATCCCTGCTTCCCTCTGCGAAGGGCCTATCTATTTACTTTTATGCTGAGTCATCATCCTCTTATTAAAAAGCACCAGTTGGAGAGTACCGCTGTCATTTGCATTCATTATTGTTAATTTACATTGAGTATGACTTGACTGGATCTCTTTTACCATGAATTACAATGTCTAGTCAGTCCTTGGTCTTTAAAGGTTATCTGCATTTATGTTTTGCGGTCTCAGAAAGGGTTAGCGAGATACCACCTTGTTATATCATATTATGATTGCTTTGAGAAAGTGTTGTCATCCGAGATTTATTATTGTTGCTCGCTAGTTGATTATGCTATTGATATGAGTAAACTTGAGACCTAAGCGTTATTGCGAATGTGGTTAGTTATAATCTTTGCTGAAAACTTGAATGTTGGCTTTACATATTTACAACAACAAGAGCAAACAGAGTTTGTAAAAGTTTTTCTTTTTCACTTTCAGTTTGTTAACTGAATTGCTTGAGGACAAGCAAGGGTTTAAGCTTGGGGGAGTTGATACGTCTCCGTCGTATCTACTTTTCCAAACACTTTTGCCCTTGTTTTGGACTCTAACTTGTATGATCTGAATGGAACTAACCCGGACTGACATTGTTTTCAGCAGAATTACCATGGTGTTATTTATGTGCAGAAACAAACGTTCTCGGAATGACCTGAAACTTTACGGAGCAACTTTTTGGAAAATATAAAAAATACCTACAAAAGATGAAGGCCAGGGGGCCCACCACCTATCCACAAGGGTGGGGGGCGCGCCCCCTACCTCATGGGCCCCCTGGTGCCTCTCCGACTCCAACTCCAACTCTATATATTATGTTTCGGGGAGAAAAAATCAGAGAGAAGAATTCATCGCGTTTCATGATATGGAGCCGCCGCCAAGCCCTAAAACCTTTCGGGAGGGCTGATCTGGAGTCCGTTCGGGGCTCCGGAGAGGGGAATCCGTCGCTGTCGTCATCATCAACCATCCTCCATCACCAATTTGATGATGCTCACTGCCGTGCGTGAGTAATTTCATCATAGGCTTGCTGGACGGTGATGAGTTGGATGAGATCTATCATGTAATCGAGTTAGTTTTGTTAGGGTTTGATCCCTAGTATCCACTATGTTCTGAGATTGATGTTGCTATGACTTATTATGCTTAATGCTTGTCACTAGGGCCCGAGTGCCATGATTTCAGATCTGAACCTATTATGTTTTCATCAATATATGAGTGTTCTTGATCCTATCTTGCAAGTCTATAGTCACCTATTATGTGTTATGATCCGTTAACCCCGAAGTGACAATAATCGGGATACTTACCGGTGATGACCGTAGTTTGAGGAGTTCATGTATTCACTATGTGTTAATGCTTTGTTCCGGTACTCTATTAAAAGGAGGCCTTAATATCTCTTAGTTTCCGTAAGGACCCCGCTGCCACGGGAGGGTAGGACAAAAGATGTCATGCAAGTTCGTTTCCATAAGGACGTATGACTATGTTCGGAATATATGCCTACATTATATCAATGAACTGGAGCTAGTTCTGTGTCACCCTAGGTTATGACTGTTACATGATGAAGCACATCCGGCATAATTCTCCATCTCTGATCCATTGCCTACGAGCTTTCCATACATTGTTCTTCGCTTATTTACTTTCCCGTTGCTATTGCTATCATCACTACAAAATACCAAAATCATTACTTTTACTATCGTTACCTTTTGTTACCGTTACCACTACTATCATATTACTTTGCT
This sequence comes from Triticum dicoccoides, assembly GCF_002162155.2. Lineage (NCBI taxonomy): Eukaryota > Viridiplantae > Streptophyta > Magnoliopsida > Poales > Poaceae > Triticum > Triticum dicoccoides. The sequence goes on from NC_041382.1 coordinate 431,927,709, forward strand.
ACTAAATACTTTGTTGCAGATACTAAGTTTTCAGGTGTAGTTGAATTGACAACTTAGCCGCTAATAATTGAGAGTATTCTTTGGCTCCCCTTGTGTCGAATCAATAAATTTGGGTTGAATACTTTACCCTCGAAAACTGTTGCGATCCCCTATACTTGTGGGTTATCACCTGGGTGAGCACAACCCACCAGGGCACGCCTAGGTGGGTTGTGCCCAGCTGGTGGGCCCCCTCTGGTAGTTATTTGCTCCAGTATTCTCCCTATATTTGATAAAAAAATCTCCGTGAAGTTTCGGCTTGTTTGGAGTTGTGCAGAATAGGTGGCCTGGTGTAGCTTTTCCAGGTCCAGATTTCCAGCTGCCGGAATTCTCCCTCTTTGTGTGTACCTTGTAAATTATGAGAGAAAAGGCATTAGAATTACTTCAAAAAGTATTATTATGGATAAAAACATCATAAATAACAGTAAGGAAACATGATGCAAAATGGACGTACCACAGGACTTTGTGCAAGATACTGATTTAAATAATTGTAGTTATAAATTATAAATCATGTGACCATGAGCAGCAGTAAGACATGCTTCTGCAGATCAGATAATAATTCAACATTGAGCATGAATCCATGAACCACAAAAAACGGCATGTTTCTTTTACTAACAGGAAAACACAAGTCAACACATAGAAATTTGTGGTAAGTATACTTCATACCCAAGTGGTTTGCATTAGCCTGATAGTATGTGTTTCTAACAGATATTGCGTATCACTCATGTCAATTGATGTTTTCCAGCTTAGGGCATTCCATTTTCTCGTGCCACCACACATGTCACTTAAATCCAAATGGATGAAATACTGTTCAAGGGAATACATTCTTCATAAGCTTGACAAAGGAAGTAACACAAATATAAAATAATTGTAAGCCTAATTGGGAACTATTTCAGAATTAAAATAAAATAAAGTCAGCACTCTTGTATTCATGGTATGCAAGATGGCATGTAAACTGATTCGCCTTTCTGGAAGGGGCTATTGAGGGTCAAAGATACTTTCTTTAATAGAACAAAGTTTATTGTCGGTGATGGCAATAACACTCGATTCTGGGAGGATACTTGGCTTGGTGATACGCCGCTGGCTCTTCAGTATCCGTCGCTATATCGTATTGTGCAGTGACGTGATGCTCTGATTGCAACGAGTTTGCAATCCGCTCCCCTTAATATTCACTTTAGGAGGGTGCTTGCTGGGGACCGGTGGGAGGCTTGGATTCATCTGGTGAGTAGACTGATGGAGGTTTAGCTTACTCATCAGCCCGATCAGTTGTGTTGGCAGCTTACTAGATCTGGGGAATTCACAGTCAAGTCGATGTACATTGATATCATCAACTCTAGTGTTATTCCTAGTTCAAAACATGTTTGGAAAGTTAAGGTTCCTCTGAAAATCAAAGTGTTTATGTGGTTTGTACATAAACAAGTCGTTCTAACAAAAGATAATTTGATTAAGCGCAACTGGACATGTTCTACTAGGTGTAGTTTCTGTGATCGGGATGAAACTATCCAACATCTTTTCTTTGATTGCCCGTTGCCGAGAGTGTTGTGGCGCTCGGTGCAAATTGCCTTTAACATTACTCCTCCGAATTTGGTCAGGTCGTTATTTGGAACGTGGCTTGTTGGTATAGAGGCCGAAACAGCTAGACAAATTCGAGTAGGAGCATGTGCGTTGTTATGGGCAATTTGGAATGGCAGAAATGATTTGGCTTTTAACAGAACAACACCTATTCATTTTTTGTAGGTTTTATTCCGTGCTACTGCGCTAATCTGTATGTGGTCCTTACTCACTCCGACGGAGGCTAGGGAGCGTTTGGTTACTGGATCTGTCCGGTGAGAGATGTTAGCGCGGGATATCTTCAACCGGTTTGAATGACGGTCATGTAATAGGATAGGTGATTAGTTTACCTATCTATCTATCTTATGCCAGCCGGTTGTGGCTTTTGGGCCTTTTTTGTTTTTCTAGCTCTTTGTGAGCCAGCCTACTTTTTGCAGCAGATTGTAAGACCTTGTTGAACTACTTTATTTATTTATAATTGTGGCTGTATGCATCACTCTGATGCAGAGGCCGGGGAGTCCCCCTTTTCGAAAAAAAAAGATGGCATGTAAACAGTCGATGAGATATTAGAAGTGATAAAAATATACGTGTGGATCTAGTCAAGTTTGTCCTATTTGTGTGCCATGCGTGTGCAGTTTATTAATCTTGACAAAGATTAAAAAGCGATTATATTGACATTGTAAGCAAGATATGACCTTGAATTAAGGCTTTGAATTAACACTGTAAGCAAGATAATTCTTATATAAGAGCATATCATATTGCTATGCTCCGAGGAGCAAACACACCTACATGTGATAGATAGTTTCATGTCGGCAAATAAATGTGCATTTAGTAGTACAATAGTTGGTATTCTGACTTGGATTCCAAGTTTTGCTTACTTTATTGAATCTCGAAAATGAAGTGCTGAATGTGTTCTCTTTTTGAATAGTATGTTATCTGATTTAGCAATGCCCGTCACTTTGGAACCTGTTACCCAGAAATCTAGAAACTGCCATTTCCTTTGCACCCACCATATTCCAAAATATAACTAGCTATAGAATAATAAGATAATAGGAGGAAACACATGCTAAAAATAAATTAGCAAACATAAGTACATTTGTAAAGCCAAGGGAACATGATTTCTTTGATCGATGCAAGCCTCATAATAAGTTAAGAAACTAAACATTTAAAACTGGACAAAATGCTACAGAAAATAATCCAAGCAATCCTACTTTACTATTGAGGCACACATATAAGCGGTTGTTCTCCTGCAAACTAAAGTGGTATATGTATCCACTTCATCAGCTACTATTACAAGATGACCAAGCCTTTGTCAATGGGATGAACATGATCCAGGCAAGGAGGGCATTAACTAAGAAGATTAGTCAGATGAACATGCTCTAGGCTAGGAGGACATTAGCCAAAAAACAAACAAGGAGGACCGTGCAAATTGATTCGGTTTTTAGTCGGATGGAGAAAACCCAGCGTGGAGGGGGGTGGTGGGAGGTGAGGGAGAATAAACCGATGAGACGAAAATAAACCTGCACACCGGGCTACCAAGTCCCCCTTTAGAAGTGGAGATAGAGATTAACTACTCTACAACTTTCGTGTTGTAACCAGAATTTAATTGTGGTATCCTTATGCTTAAATATTCAAAAAAATAGCAATCACTATTAAATAAATATCATATCATGAAAATAAGTGATGCTCTCGTTTTCTTTTTTCTATTTTCCATCTAGTGGCTAAAACATAACGTGGTTAAATAAAAATATGTAGGGAACAGAGAATAAACCTGAGTATGGCTGCAACTTACATAATCCTTATGAAGGTGGGCCTGTTTTTTTAACACAACTTTTGGTAACCATTGCAAGTATTTCTTCAACACAGTAGTGAGGCTCGGCGCCAGCCAGCATATTGAACCTGAAAAATGACGCAACAAACCATAAGCATCTATCCAAGAACCCAAAGGATTTTTTTCTAATTCGTGAGTGGGATTCAACTAAACAGCACTTGCTTGTGGTGCCTAGCACCGATGACATGTCAGCCTATATACCC
>NC_041382.1:431931945-431934196 GCF_002162155.2 Triticum dicoccoides
TACTATATCTTTCAGGGTTGAATCGGCAACATGAGAGATGAGATCTGGTTTGTTATTAATGGAGTTTACCTGTCATAAATTCAAAGAAACACCGATTAGATCGCAAGGCTACGTTGTAAATGAACAGGAACCGGTGCACTAAACAGCTATAAAATCAGGCCTGCTCGTGAGAGCTTAGCAATAATACATCAAATCTACCTGGTACCAATATGTAACGACGACATCAATATTAATCAAAAAAAGATTCACAGCTATGTGTTCCAAACTAAAAATTGAGACAACCCAATAATGCACAAGGAACCAGAGGAGGAGAGATGGAGCATCTACCAGTGGGGGCCAACAAATCTAACCAGGTCTCTTCGCGCACCACTCCAGGGTCTTCGGCAGCGACAAGCTCGAAGTGCCCCCACTTCCGTCTTCGTCGCGCCCCCGCCTGCTCCGCAGTCTCACCCTCCATCTCGAAGTTGGTTCCAAGATCGAATTGCGCCCCGTCGAGCTTGAGCACGAGCCCCTTGCCCTGGTCGAGCTCATAGCCTCATACACGTTGCGGGTGTTATGGAACCCGCCAAGCATAAGAACGACGTGGCGTACCTACCGACGCCATACACGTCGGAGATGGGTCGGGCGATGGGGGAATCCACCCCGCCAAGATGGGTGGGGTCGTTGACGTGGGCGAAGGCGAGGGGCTCCTCAACCTCCTCGGCATGGCTGACGCCGGCGTGGATGCGCCGGCGGCGCTTGAGCGCGAGGACGTCACGGAAGCGGTGCAGTCATCGAGGCCGTAGAGGCGAACACGCAGGGCGTCGGTGGCGACGGCGAGGGGGTGCGCGGGGGCATCGAAGAAGAGGTTGTGCTGGGCGTCGTTGCGGAGCAGGCGGTGCGCGGCGGATAGGTCCCAGCCCACGGTCGAGGCTCGGGCGATTTTTTTGTGCGTGCAGGAGAGGACGCGAGAAAATCGGTCGTGATGGTAGAAAACGGCAGGTGGGATTGCTGAAGCGAGGTGGTCACATGGTTAGGAAGGAGGAGTTAATTATGCGATGTAGATTATGATAGTGATTGATTCTGGAGTAATTATGTATGCGATGGAGATTATTGTTGCGATTGATTCTGGAGTAATTGGTACGCGATGGAGATTATCATCCTTATGTATAGAAACATCCCCCCACCCTTTCATTTGAATTATTCGGTTACGAAATCTCTTGGCGGGTTTGAGATTGACTGCCGACCGTGATCTGATTTATTCCCGTGTGACTTTTATTACATTACCAATAATTGATAACCGGCTTAAACCAATGGGAAGGAAATTTGTAGGTAGATAAAAACTAATTGTACAAGCGATGGGAGATAAGACGAAATAAAATCAGACGAAAATAAAATCAAAACATCAGGATACCAACTGCTTGATTAGAAATAGAGACTTAGAAACGAAATGTGTATGTATTGGTCGTGGCTTGCAGGGCGGAAGGGTAAAAATAACAGGGACGAGCGCGAGGTCCCAGCACGCCCGACAGCCGCTGCGTTGCTTCTGCCCTGCGCCCTGAGAAGCTGCTGCCGTACGCGCCTAGAGACGCCATTCCCACAGGCTTCCAACCGGAGATCGACCCGTCATGAGTTAGTGCCCCTGTCCCGATTGACGTCTCCTACTCGCTATGCATCGATGGACACGGAGCTGCCTCTAGGCTCCAGCTATCTCCCTTCTCCAGCTAGAATCATTCGCCGCGAGATCTGTGCCGCGCCGCAGTAAAACTGGCTTCAGCCTCCCTGTTCTTTACCGAGCCGGCAATCATGTGTGCGCCCACTATGCACCAAATGGGTTTGCAAATCAAAACTGTGGCCAGTTAGCTCAAGTAAGAAGAAGAGGTAATAGCACCGGGAGTCCCACAACTTGTCCTAGATGTGACGATTTGGTCCCAAACTTGCAAAAGCCAACTATTGAGTCCCACAACTTGCATCCAATGTGCAAATTTAGTCCTAGCCAATCAGACGACGACAAGTGGAGCCTAGTCAGCAGAGCCGGTCAGCGCAGCACATTTTGCAATTACCACCCTGGCCTTAGCAGTAATCAACTCGTACTACACCGCACTTCTCAGTTGTAGCAGGAGCGGTCGCCGCCGCCGCCGCCTCCTCCGCCGAACCTCCCGCCGCCGCCCCCGCCAAAGCCGCTGCTGGTGGGGCAGTCCCTCGCGATGTGGCCCGGCTCGCCGCAGTTGTAGCAGTTGCCGCCGCCGCCGCCGTAGCCGCCGCCTCCTCC
>NC_041382.1:431934538-431974594 GCF_002162155.2 Triticum dicoccoides
TCCGCCACCGCCACCACCGTACCCACCTCCGTAGCCGCCAGATCCGTCCCCGCCGCGGCCGCCGAAGCCCCCGCCGCCGCGAGATCCGCCACCGCCACGGGATCCGAAGCCGCCCCAGCCACCGCCGCCGCCCGCGCCGCCCTGCACGAAGGATCCGTCGGGGCCGGTGACGTCGACGGCCTTGGTGCGGTCGACGGCCTTGGTGCGGCCGTCGTCGCCCTCCGAGACGGCGAACTCGACGACCTCGCCCTCGGCCAGCGAGCGGAAGCCGTCGGCCTTGAGGAGGAAGACGCCAGCGGGGCCAAGGGCGGCGCGCCAGCGCCCGAGTTCTCGCGGAAGTTCCGCTGCCTCCGCGACGCCATCGCCTCGCAGGTGCACGCCGCCAGCCGTGCCCTGGGCGAGGACTGCGACGCCGAGGGGCTCGGCGGAGGGCTTGGAAGGTAACGCAAGGGAGAAATGAGAAGTGCGGTGTAGTACGAGTTGATTACTGCTAAGGCCAGGGTGGTAATTGCAAAATGTGCTGCGCTGACCGGCTCTGCTGACTAGGCTCCACTTGTCGTCGTCTGATTGGCTAGGACTAAATTTGCACATTGGGTGCAAGTTGTGAGACTCAATAGTTGGCTTTTGCAAGTTTGGAACCAAATCGTCACATCTAGGACAAGTTGTGGGACTCCCGGTGCTATTACCTCTAAGAAGAATGTTATCAAAATGATATAGGACTCGACAAGCTGCTATAGAATATAAGTAGATGCAGCGCAAAGGAATTCAATGTAGGAGTATAATACTCGTATAGTCGTGTCTGTCTGCTGTGGTGTCTATCCACAAGCTCGTTTCGCTGTGTGCGCGCACACGAACTGGCACTGGTGGCCATTGGGGTGCAGCGGCAGGCAGGCGCACAGAGGATCATGCAGGTGCGTGCGATCGGGACGAAGCCCGGCCGGTGGGATCACAATAGTGGCGTCGTGGGCAACGGCAGCACTACCTACCGGCCACCTAGCAAGCCAGGCCTGGCCTGCAGCAGCAGCACTGGAGACGGGGCGGGCTACGGGTCTCATGTGTCATGAGAGCCGTCACGTCAAGTCGTCCATTCGATTCAGAGCTCGAACTGTTCCGCCGTACCTTCTGCACTATCGGGGATTGCACTCACTCGCGTTCGCGCCGCACATGATTAGATCTTGTTTTCTGGATAATCTTCTCGCTGAACGTTCAGTAGAAAGCCTTACAGCGCTAACGCTCTTGTGCTATCTATGCAATTGCACGGGCAGGTGTGTCGTTCACTACTAAAAAGGTGACCGGCGTCGAGCAGTTTTTTAGCCAATCCTGATGGAGGTTGACTACTAATCATGCTGCGCGGCAACGTTACAGCGATTTTGGGAATTTTAGAGAATTTCTTCTAGGCTAGAATTATATTTTTCTTCTGTTAATTATTTTATTTTTACACGGGATTATAATTTACCTGCTTCCTGCCCTATGCTTTAAAAAGTTTTTTTCTGACATGATATAGAAAAAGTTTTTGGATAACAAGGAAGTGAGAAATGGGCATTCTGTTCGTACCAGATGGTTTTCAAAACCAACGAGTCCATAAATCTAAATAAGAGCTAGTGGTTTTGGGACTCCCAAATCTTCCAAAGTACGGATAGTAGCACTTTTTCGTGAATATGCAAAGTTTGCATTTCTTTTCATTGATAGAAAGAAAGATAATGAGTACAGTTAAGGATCCAACACATGCCACGAATGCAAAAGGCGTGAATATGGTGCCTAGGGCAGAGCGAAAAGGGATGCTCGACCCAAACGGAGAAAACAACATAGCTAAACCCACCATGCCCCAAGCAAGAGAGGCAACCGACACCAACCAGACATTAACATCTGCAGAGACATCCATGGGGACACCGTGAGTGATCAAGATGATGCCTTCATGTAGGAGAACGATGCCGTGATGCCGTCGCCATCCGATCCGAAGAGCCGGACCTAGAGTTTCCCTTGAGCTCGAAGAAGGGCGCACATAAAGGCCATAACAATGCCTCCAAGAAGGGAAACAACACCCGGAAGTGTCACTGCTGCCAGGATCGGCAAGCCAAGCTGGGATTTCGCCCTGACCTGAGTCTGAGCAATCTCATAGCCACTGGAATGGAAACCAGAGATGAGAAAGTCACGCCATCGGTTGGAACCGCCACCATAGGAGGGGGTGGGGCTAGACCTGCCGCTAGAGGGAGGCACTAAGTGCTGTAGAACACGAGCTTTGGATCTGGCGCAATATGACATGTGGAGGAGGACATGGTCGGGGACCCGGCAGGGCAAAAAGAGTCGGCCCAGGGGGAGCGACGACGACTAGAGACGCCAACAAGTAGGGAACTAGAGAGAACACAGATCTGAGCCATCGGGTCGGAGCCGCCAAGACACTGGCGAGTCGATGAAGCTGGAATGGGTGTAGCGACTAGATCGTCGTGGCCAGAGCCGCACCGGCAGAGACGTCGACAAACTCTAAACACCGGAAGACGTAGGTCGAAGGTCGCCAGGGGCTGGAGCAGTGCCGAAAAAAGAGTCATTGCGAGGCTACACACACCCTCCACACGACCAAGCTGGCACGCCGTCGAAGACAACCATCGTTGGAAAATGACCACAGTGACCTCAACAAGCCGCCACGCTAGAGCCGTCGTTGTAGCTTGAAGGGAGACACTGCTAGGGGATAAGGAGAACCGCCAGGGGGGCAAGCCCGCAGGCCCCGATCACCACGGCTCCTGCTCGGGCGCGTAGGCCATACCTGTGCCCATGGTCACCAGCAGCACGCGCAGCAAGGGAAGCTGGGTTGCGCCCACGGGGGGCCTATAGGAGAGCCGCAATGATGAGACCGCGTCATGCCATAGCACCATCAGACCAGTAGGGGAAGCAACAACCAAACATGACCACACAAGTGCACGAAAAACATATCTCGGGGTGTGACATCCTGAATTTTGGTCCTTTCTTTTTCCGTTGATTTATTTGAATTTGAATTTTGATTTGGATTTTCTTTTCTGTGGCTCTATGGTCTTGAAACCTGGGAAGATTATCTCTTCTTACTCTTCCAGGTGGCTTGTCACTCTCAAATCCTTCCCAATACCATGTCATTTCCATCTTAGCCCAATCCCAAATTCTTTTTCTTGGGAATATTCCTTTTTCTATTAAAGGAATAATCCTGCTTGCCCTTGGTTGTGAAGCAACCTATATTTGTGTCATTCCCAAAATTCCCTGGGACCATATGAACCTTGGATATACAAAAATATTCAAGATTCCATGCTCATGGTGAGCACACCATCTAATCTTTGTTTCTGGTCATATTTTCAGTTTGTGAAGCAACTATATTTTATATTGCTCCATAAATTCTGAAATTTGGCCAGAACCATCCTCTACCTATATAACCTCCCTCCTCCAAATTTGAGCTCATTTCATTGAGCCAATAATTCTCAAGAATTCTCTCAAGTTTTTGTTCAAAAGAAACCAATGTGAAGGAAGTACCATTTTGGCGTAACAAATGGTATGAAATTTTTACAGTGCCTTCATATGCCCAAATAACTCCTCTCCACAACATTTCAGCTTAATCCAATACCCCATGTGAGTGCGTCATCCAAATTCATATTCTGGACCAGATTGGTAGTTGTGAAGCAATTATATTCAATCTTTGTCCAAATCATCTCAAATTGCACAGTATTGTAGTTCTTCCTACCTTAAGCCTCTGTGACATATTTTTACTCCAACTAACCATCATATTTTACCTTAGCATCTGGACCAAGTTTCCTACAACAAACTTTAGCTGATGCATCCCATTAGCACAGAGCCATTTTCTTCGAGCTATCACCTCAAGGGGGTCCTAGGACGGGTGGACTACACAACATTATGCATGTCAGAGCGCACCACGCGTGCCTGTTCATGATATGACTGATGCGTCTTGAACTACGTCAGTATTTCCCCAAAGAGGAAGGGATGATGCAGCACATCAACGGTAGGTATTTCCCTCAGTGATGAAACCAAGGTATCAATCCAGTAGGAGAATCAAAAAAGACTATGTAAATTGTACCTGTACACAAAGAACAAATACTTGCAACGCAACGCTTATGAGGGGTTGTCAATCCCTCTTATGGGTAACGGCGCAGGAAATTAGCAAGTTGACGGGATAAAATTGTGATAGATTGGATAAAAAGATCTCAAGAAAACGCAAAATAAAAGAAGTAATAAAAATTGCAGCAAGGTATTTTTGGGTTTTTGAAATAATATATCTGAAAATAAAAGTGAATAAAAATAGATCTCAGAGACCCGGGGGCTGTAGATTTTACTAGTGGCTTCTCTCGAGAAAAATAGCATATGGTGGGTAAACAAATTACTGTTGTGCAATTGATAGAACTTCAAATAATTATGACGATGTCCAGGCAATGATCATTATATAGGCATCACGCCCAAGATTAGTAGACCGACTCCTGCTTGCATCTACTACTATTACTCCACATCATCGATCGCTATCCAGCATGCATCTAGTGTATTAAGTTCATAGAGAAACGGAATAATGCAATAAGGCGATGACATGATGTAGACAAGATCTATTCATGTAGGAATAGACCCCATCTTGTTATCCTTAATAGCAACGATACATACGTGTCATGTCCCCTTCTATGACTGGGATTGAGCACCGTAAGATCGAACCCTTCAGAAAGCACCCCTTCCCATGGCAAGAAAAATCGATCTAGTTGGCCTAAGTAAACCAAATATTTGAAGAAGAAATATGAGGCTATAAGCAATCATGCATATAATAGATCAAAACTCAAATAACATTCATGGATAAAATAGGTCTGATCATAAACTCAAAGTTCATCAGATCCCAACAAACACACCGCAAAAAGAGTTACATGAAATAGATCTCCAAGAGACCATTGTATTGAGAATCAAAAGAAAGAGAGGGAGCCATCTAGCTACTAACTATGGACCCGAAGGTCTAAAATGAACTACTCACGCATCATCGGAGAGGCACCAATGAGGATGATGAACCCCTCTGTGATGATGTCTAGATTGGATCTGGTGTTTCTAGAACTTGCGGCGGCTGGAATTGTGTTTCATCGACTCCCATAGGGTTTGGGGGTTTTCGAGGTATTTATAGAGAAAATAGGCGGTGCGGGAGGCGGCCGAGGTGGGTACAACCCACCAGGTGGGTTGTGCTCCCCTCGGAGCCCCCTTCTGGTATTTCTTTGGCACATCGTGTGTCTTCTGGTCCAGAAAAAATCTCCAAAAAGTTTCGCTGCATTTGAACTCCGTTTGGTATTGATTTTATGTGAAGTAAAAAACAAGCAAAAAACAGCAACTGGCACTGGGCACTATGTCAATAGGTTTGTCCCAAAAAATGATATAAATTTGCTATAAAACGATTGTAAAATATCCGAGAATGATAATATAACAACATGGAACAATAAAAAAATTATAGATACGTTGGAGACGTATCAGCATCCCCAAGCTTAATTCCGGCTCGTCCTTGAGTAGATAAATGATAAAAATAGAATTTTTGATGTGGAATGGTGCCTATCATGTTCATCACATATTCTTTTATTTTGTAGCATGGACGCTTGGACTTTTATATGATTCAAAAGCAATAGTCTAGTTTTGACATGAAGATTTCAATACTCGAGCATACCAACAAGCAACCATGTCTTTCAAAATATCAACACTAAAGCGAGTTATCCCTAGCCCATTATGCTCAATCATTGATCCCTTCATGAAACACACTCGCATATTAGCTACACCCAATGCTCAAGTATGATCATAGTGCCACTTAGGTGGTGCTTTATAAGAGAAGATGGAGACTCAAGTAAAAAATAAAAATTTCATAAAGTAAATAGAAAGGCCCTTTGCAGAGGGAAGTAGGGATTTGTAGAGGTACTAGATCTCAAAGCGGAAAAGATAGAGATAAAACATTTTGGGTGGCATGCTTTTCCTGTCAACGAAAACGATCGAGTAGTTCCAAATACTTTCCATGCTTGATATATGATAGGCGGTTCCCAAACATAAATTAAAGTTTATTCCTTTTTCCACCATACTTTCACATTCCATGGCTAACCGAATCCACGGGTGCCGTCCATACCAACACTTTCCAAGGAATTTATTATTTGACAATATAAAGTAAATTTATTTTTCATTTCAGGATTGGGCATCCCTAATACCTTTGTCGTACTCTCATGCAATGACAAGTGAATAAACACTCATCTTGAGAATAACACATCTAGCATGGGAAAATATCAGCCACCCCCTACATTTTCATGAGCAGTACAAGCACACAAAAAGGAAAATTATTTGGAGAAAATTAGAGATGGCACATACAAATTTGCTTAGAAGGGCACAGAAATACCGCATATAGGTAGGTATGGTGGACTCATATGGAAAACCTGGGTTTACGGATTTTGGATGCAAAAGTAGTAATCCCACTTAGTACAAGTGAAGGCTAGCAAAAGATTGAGAAGCATCCAACCAAGAAATGAAAAATCTCATAAGCGAGCATTAAGCATAACTAACACTGAATAATGTAGCACAAGTAGGATGTAATTTCATTTCATAACTATTGACTTTTGTGCTTGCATAGGGAATCACAAACCTTAACCCCAATATTCTTACTAAACCATAATTACTCATCAACATGACTCACATATCACTATCATCATATCGCAAAGCTATTACAAAGAATCAAGTTTATTTTGTCCAATGATCTTCATGGAAGTTTTTATTATATCCCTCTTGAATATCTATCACTTCGGGACTAGTTTCATATGTTGCTTTTGATAGCTCAAACAAATCTAAGTGAAGAACAGGAGCATAAAAAATTTCTTCTCTCAAAATAATTTAAGTGAAGCATGAGAGAATTTCTTAAAAATTTACTGACTCTCAAATAAATCTAAGTGAAGCACGAGAGTATTTCTTCAAAGATATTAAAGCACACTGTGCTCAAAAAGATATAAGTGAAGCACTAGAGCAATTCCATAGCTCAAAAAATTAAGTGAGGCACATAGAGCAATTCTAACAAATCATAGCATAATTTTGGCTCTCTCAAATAGGTGTGTTCAGCAAGGATACTTGACTCAAACTAAAAAGCAAAACAAGCAAAGACTAATATAACACAAGACGCTCCAAGCAAAACTCATGATATGTGACGAATAAAAATATAGCTCCAAGTAAAATGCCGATGATCGTCAGAAGAAAGAGGGGATGCCACTCGGGGCATCCCCAAGCTTAGTTGCTTGTTCCTCTTTGGATAATAACTTGGGGTGCCATGGACATCGCGAATCTTGGGCTCTTATTACTCCTTATTCCTTCATCCATCGTGATCTCACCCAAAACTTGAAAACTTCAATCACACAAAACTCAACAAAACCTTCGTGAGATCCGTTAGAATAACAAAGCAAATCACTACTCTAAGTACTGTTTCAAACCCATTCATATTTTATTTTTGCATTATATCTATTGTATTCCAAATTTACCATGGCTTATACCCTCCAATACAAACCAAAGATTCATCAAAATAAGCACACAACGCAAAGAAAACAGAATCTATCAAAAACAGAACAGTTTGTAGCAATCTGAAAACTTCGAATACTTCTGTAACTCCAAAAATTCTAAAAAATTAGGACCACGTAGGCAATTTATATATAAATCTTGTGTACAAAAATCAGGATTTTATCTTGCTTATGTGATTAAATAAAATTGTTTTACTAGGCTTAAAAGTTTCTGTTTTTCAACAAGATCAAAAAACTATCACCCAACATGATCCCAAAGGCTTTGCTTGGCACAAACACTAACTAAAACATGAAAAACACAATCATAACAGTAGCATAATTATGCAAACACTCAAGAACAGAATGTAGAAGGCAAAAATAATATTTATTCATTGGGTTGCATCCCAACAAGCTCTTTCTTTATAGCAATTAAGATAGGCTTAAGATTTCAACGATGCTCACACGAAAGATAATAATTGAATCACAAAGAGAGTATCATGAAACATGTGACAAACACATTTAAGTCAAACTCTCATCCTATGCCTGGGAATTTTATAAGCAAACAAATTATCAAGACAATAAATATCTAATATATGCAAAGAAGAGGAATAAAACATTGACGATCTCAACATAACAAGAAGTAATTTAGTAACATGAAAATTTCTACAACCATATTTTCCTCTCTCGTAATAATTACATGTAGTATCTGAAGGAAATATGCCCTAGAGGAAATAATAAAGTTGTTATTTATATTTCCTTACATCATGATAAATGTTTATTATTCATGCTAGAATTGTATTAGTTGGAAACTTAGTACATGTGTGAATACATAGACAAAACAGACTGTCCCTAGTATGCCTCTACTTGACTAGTGATACGTCTCCAACGTATCTATATTTTTATATTGTTCCATGCCATTATATTATCTATTTTGGATGGGCTTTAATATACCTTTATATATTATTTTTGGGACTAACCTATTAACCACAAGCCCAGTGCAAATTCTTGTTTTTTGCCTATTTCAGTGTTTCGCAGAAAAGGAATATCAAACGGAATCCAAATGGAATGAAAACTTCGTGAGGATCTTTTTTGGAACAAACGTGATCCAGGAGACTTGGAGTGGACGTCAAGGAAGCAACGAGGCGGCCATGCGGTAGGAGGGCGCACCCAGTGGGGCCAGGTGCGCCCCCACCCTCGTGGGCCCCTCGCAGCTCCACCGACCTACTTCTTTCGCCTGTATATAATCTTATACCCTGAAACCTTTTCGGAGAGCAGCGAAATACCTTTTCCACCGCCGCAACCTTCTATACCCGTGAGATCCCATCTGGGGGCCTTTTCCGGCAATCTGTTGGAGGGGGATTCGATCACGGAGGGCTTCTACATCAACACCATAGCCTCTCCGATGATGTGTGAGTAGTTTACCCCAGACCTTCGGGTCCATAGTTATTAGCTAGATGACTTCTTCTCTCTATTTGGATCTCAATACAAAGTTCTCCTCGATCTTCTTGGAGATCTATTCGATGTAACTCTTTTTGCGGTGTGTTTGCCGAGATCCGATGAATTGTGGGTTTATGAACTTGATTATCTATGAATATTATTTGATTCTTCTCTGAATTCTTATATGCATGATTTGATATCTTTGAAAGTCTCTTCGAATTATCAGTTTGGTTTGGCCTACTAGATTGATCTTTCTTGCAATGGGAGAAGTGCTTAGCTTTGGGTTCAATCTTGCGGTGTTCGATCCCAGTGACAGAAAGGGAAACGACACGTATTGTATTGTTGCCATCGAGGATAAAAAGATGGGGTTTATATCATATTGCTTGATTTTATCCCTCTATATCATGTCATCTTGCCTAAAGCATTACTCCATTCTTATGAACTTAATACTCTAGATGCATGCTGGATAGCGGTTAATGTGTGGAGTAATAGTAGTAGATGCAGAATCGTTTCGGTCTACTTGTCACGGACATGATGCCTATATACATGATCATTGCCTTAGATATTATCATAACTATGCGCTTTTCTATCTATTGATTGGCATAATTTGTTCACCCACCGTAATACATGCTATCTTGGGAGAAGCCACTAGTGAAACCTATGGCCCCCGGGTCTACTTTACATCATATAAGTTTCCAATCTACAGTTCTAGTTTACTATTTATTTTGCAATCTTTATTTTCCAATCTATATCACAAAAATACCAAAAATACTTATCTTATTATCTCTATCAGATCTCACTCTCGTAAGTGACCGTGAAGGGATTGACAACCCCTTTATCGCATTGGTTGTGAGGTTCTTGTTTGTTTGTGCAGGTACTAGGGGATTTGCATGTAGTCTCCTACTGGATTGATACCTAGGTTCTCAAAAACTGAGGGAAATACTTACGCTACTTTGCTGCATCACCCTTTCCTCTTCAAGGGAAAACCAACGCATGCTCAAGACGTAGCAAGAAGGATTTCTGGCGCCGTTGCCGGGGAGATCTACGCCAAGTCAAGACATACCAAGTACCCATCACAAACTCTTAACCCTCGCATTACATTATTTGCCATTCGCCTCTCGTTTTTCTCTCCCCCACTTCACCTTTGCCTTTTCTTCGCCTTCCTACCGCATGTATATTTTTTTGTGTTTCCATGTACCTTCTATTTGCTTGCATCTTTGCTTGCTAAAAATCTATTGATATGGATCCACTTAAAGTGTTCTACTTGGATCATCTTCGATCCTTATGCGCTAGTACTGAAACCCCAACTAGCCTAGTTGATGGGAAATCTTTAGATGAGCATGCTCATTTTGTGCGTCATCGTTTGTCTGAAAAAGGAAGACTCTTATGGGATCAAATAAACAGATTGTTGTGTTATGCTTGGAATCTTTGTGAAATTTATGATTTTACTTGTTGCTCTAAGAACCCTAAAAAACACCGCCCCTACCTATGTGAGTTTAACGATAAAGAAATCTTATCTTCTTATGCAAAGGGTGTTTATAGTTACTACTATATCGAACAAATTGAAGAATTTGTTGCTTTTAAGGGTGCTTATGAAGTTGCTTCTTTGATTGAAAAGTATGATATTACTCTCTACGAATCTGAAAATCTTGACATACTTAATATTGCTATGAAAACTATGCTCATAATGTCTATGTCAAAGAATTTATTGAAAGAATGATCGTTGCTTTGGAAGAAAATAATGATATGCATGAATCTATAGATAATTATGATTCCGATGATTTGATTGAAATATCCCTTGATGAACATGATGCTTGCTATTCATGTGGCCATGATGCCAATATTTATGAAGATGAGTTTGCTATAGTTCCTTATGTTAAACATGAGATAATTGCTATTGCACCCATACTTGATAGTTCCTTTGATGAAAAGCATGATTGTGATGATGTTATTATAAATTCTCTTAATGACAATTGTGTTAATGATATGCAAAACCTCACGCTTGGGGATACTAGTTTTGCTATGACTTCTATTTGTTGCAATGATCATGATTGGATGATTCTTCTTATGATCTTGAAAATTTATTTAAGCCCCATGATGAATATGAGATTGATAATAATGTTTGCAATAATATTGTAACACCCCCAGAGTCATGCTACAGAAATCCCCTGTTGATGGTGCCATGTCATCACACTACTGTTGCTAATACTCACTTGATCCAAATCACTGTTCATGTTTAAACTCAAATTCAAAGTCAAAAATTCAAATTTTCCAAACATGAAAACTAAAATGTTCAAAGTGTGGCAAATAATCACTGCGTAATTGTCATGTTGGAACCAACCTCTTCTGAATTCCCAAAATACCCATGGGAATTAATTCAGTGCTCCAGCAGCATTTAAATTGGCCTTTTCAATTTCTAAAATTAATTAGGCAACTCCTTTTGCCCCCAAACTTTTTGTTCCATCCCAAGGTATTGTGTTAGTTTTATGTGCCAAGTTTTGTTCAAAACAAAACTCATTTGGTACTAAAAGAAAATGCAAAACAGAGCAAATAAAAGAAAACAAAAACAAAAGGAAAAGGGAAAAGTCAGAGAGAGAGAGAGAGAGAGAGAGAGAAAGCCCCTGCCCCACTGGGCCAAACGGCCCAGCTGGCCGTTGGCCCATGCCAGCCGGCCCACTCTCCCTCCCCTGCCGTCTTCCCCTTCCTCCTATTCGATCGACCCGCGCGAGCGATCACCGTCGAACCCGCTTGTTGCCACGCGCCTCGCCAAAGAGGGGATAAGGATCCCCTCCTTCCCTGTCACCTCGTTCCCCTCTCCCCCCACTTGCACCTCTCCTCCCCTAGATCCACCTCTCCCTCTGACTCGTTTTGGAGAGGAGACCGACGCGGTCGCCACCGTCGTCGCGTCCTCATCGCGGCCACCACGACCTCCTCGCCTCACCACCGTGCCAACTCGCTCTACCTCCGTCCTCTATGTCGAGTACGCCGACCGGAGCGAGACGGGAAGCCCCTACACCGTCGCCGTCTTCTTCTCCTTCCTTAGATCACCGCCGTCTGTCGACGTCGATTCCGGCTACCTCGCGCCCTCCCCGAGCTCACTGCCACTCCCTACGGCTCCGCTGTGAGCTCCCGCTTCTCCTCCCCCTCTCCGTTAGCTCACCCATGTTTCGTAGCCGCCGATGCAACCGACGACCGAACACCCCGCCGCTCGCGCTTGTCGCTGGCATAGCCACGGTGACCTTTGGGTCCCGTGCGTGCCACCCTCGCGCTCGTCGCGTCACGTAGAGGCCGCCTGGCCTTTTATTTGCTCGCTAGCGCGCCCACATCGCCAATCGTCATGGCTCCCGAGCGCCACCGTTTGCCGACGAGCTCGCCGTCGTCGCAATGGTGCTCCTCCAGCCACACCTCCGCCGCAGATCGCCTCTCCTTCGCACGTGCTTTCCAACGCGCCCACGCACGACCCTTCCCGTGCCCCGTAGCGTGATCCCGACGAGTTCCCGAACGCCGCCTCCGCCCAAGCTCGCCACCGCCGTCGGTCCCGTCCTCCCCTGCTCGCGCAATGACCGCCGCCCGACGCGCGCTGCTGCGGGCGTTCGAACGCACCTGGCTGGGTGTGAAATGGAACCCTGTGCTCGTTTTCCGGCCGTCTCCGGCGAAGGGCCGCCGCGGGAGAGGCTCACCGACGTGGCTCAGTGGGCCCCGCCCCTGGGTCGCTGACCAGTGTGCCCTGATGGCCCAGTTGACTGGGTTGACCCAGTCAACTGCTGACAGGGCCGCCCAGTGGCACTGACATGCGGGCCCCACCATGAATTAAACTAACTAAAACATTTTTATAATTAAAACTAATTAGTTAACCTAATCACTCACTGACATCTGGGGCCCACCCCTCTAATTAGCCTGTTAGTTTAGTATAAATTACTGTTAGACTAATAGAGGCTGACATGTGGGTCCCACTAGACCCACAGGACAGGTTTGACCCTGGTCAGCGAGTCTGTTGACTGCTGGCGTCATCCCCATGCAATGCTGACGTCATTTTTCCTTTTCTGTCATTTTAAATAATTTCTGGAAATGCTTTAATCTTTGAAAAATCATAGAAAATAATCCGTAACTCCGATGAAAATGTTTTCTATATGAAAGTTGCTCAAAAAAATCCAGCGAATCCGAATACGCGGTCCAATCACCTGTCACATGCCCCTAGCATACTGAACATGGAATCGTCCCCTCTCTTTCATCTGTCGGAATTCGTCTAACGCCGGGGATTCATCCTCGGATGTTTATCCCCTCCGTCTGCAATGTGTAGTACTATGTTAGGACAACCCTAGCTCTGCCTATCGTCATGTTATGCCTTGTGATGCATTGTTTGCTCTGTATTTACTATTTCTTCCCACTCTTCTCTCTGGTAGACCCTGAGACCGATGCCGCCCGTGTGATCGACTACGTCGACGACGACCCCCCCCCCCTTGCCAGAGCAACCAGGCAAGCAAACCCTCCTTGAGCATTCCGATATCGCCCATTTATTTCCCTCTCATGCTTGCATTAGAACTGCTACTGCTTTCTGTATGATCCTACTCTGATGCATAGCCTGTTTTTGTTACCTGCTTATTGTTACCTTACCTTCTTATCCTAAACTGCTTAGTATAGGTTGGTTAGTGATCCATCAGTGACCCCCACCTTGTCCCAGTTGCCCCGCTTTATGTTCGATGACTTGATCAACGTGATCGACGTCTAGGCCCCGACACTGCACATCACCCCCCTAGTTGTACGACTCTGCAGAGTTACTATCGAGTGCCGAGGGTGGACCCTCTTACATCACTCCTGATGAGATCTCTGTAGTGTAGCTATTCGGTCGTGGTCATCGAGGGTAATTTCCTCCTTAACCACTTCCGTTACGGCTCCGTCGTGCAATCCCGCAAGTGTGAACCTCGAGGGTGGATCCTCTTACGTTCATCTTGATGATAACATCGAGTGGAATTCACCGGGGGTGATTCCTCGGGTTTTCCCCTTGGTGTTAGACACCCAGTTACTATGATTACTATGACTTTACACTGAACCATGTTACTAAAGACGGGTCGACCCTGAGGGGTACCCGCACGAGCTGAATAGCGAGTGATGTGGAGTCGGGTTGACCTAGAAGGTGCCCGCGAGATACTTATAAGGCGTGGCCGGGCATTCTTAGCCCTTGCCGCAAGTACTCTAGACGGGGCAACGGGGTCACATCTTTCGTGAGTCTCTGCTTGTTACCGCGTGCTCCTAATCCACTACGATTTGGATATTTGATCCGAGGGGCCGCTGGCCTGATAGCACTAACCATCACATGGGCATAGTATGGGCGTTCTGCGTCGTATACATCAGCCGAAGCTTAATAGACGTCAGCGACTAAGCGGCGTGCACCGGGTTGGACTGCGTAAGCTCCTGCCTTGTTGAAGGAGGTAGCTAGGTCTGCTCACCGACCGCGTATGCAACGTGCAGGAGTTCCCGGGGAGATGGCCCATGACCCCTGGGTTATAGGTTTAGTCCGACCTGCTGACCTCTCTATTAAGCCTAGGTCGGGTGGCGGCATATTGTTTGGCCGAGGCCGAGCATGACCCAGGAAAGTGTATGTGGCCGGAGTTAATCGAGCATGGTGGGTAAGTTGGTGCACCCCTGCAGGGAAGAAAACATCTATTGATAGCCTGTCCTACGGTAACGGACACTTGGAGTTGTATCCCGATCGATACAACTAGAACTGGATACTTGTGATGAGAATTGGATTGTGATGAGAATTGGATCGTGATGAGAAATGAATAGTATGGCTCTTGGATTGTTTTCTCGCTGGGAGTCGAGAAAGGATCTCTGGCCGAGGTTGATAGCACTTCTACTACTTTACTTTATGCTACTCTACTCCCTCTCGTTGTTGCAAGATGGTGGGTTCCAGAAGATGCTAGTATTCGATAGGCTAGGATTTCCCCCTTCTCTTCTGGCATTCTGCAGTTTAGTCCACAGATATAGCCCTTTTCCTTTGATATAGATGCATACTTAGTTTAGATCTGATATAAGTCTTGCGAGTACTTTGGATGAGTACTCACGGTTGCATTGCTACCTCTTTTCCCCACATACCCGATTGTTGCAGCCAGATGACAGATCCCAGGAGCCAGATGACACAACTGATGATTAGTACTACCCCGACGGTGCCTACTACTACGTGATGACCACTAACGACAAGGAGTAGTTAGGAGGCTCCCAGGCAGGAGGCCTTGCCTTTTCGATCGATGTTGCTTTTGTGCTAGCCTTCTTAAGGCAAACTTGTTTAACTCATGTCTGTACTCAGATATTGTTGCTTCCGCTGACTCTTGTGTATTCAAGCTTATGTATTCGAGCCCACGAGGCCCCTGGCTTGCAATATAATGCTTGTATTATTTTCAATTTGTGTCTAGAGTTGTGTTGTGATATCTTCTCGTGAGTCCTTGATCTTGATTGTACACATTTGCATGTATGATTAGTGTACGGTTGAATCGAGGGCATCACAAGTTGGTATCAGAGTCGACTGCCTGTTGGATCCCCCTTTCCAACTCCTTGACCGAAGTTGAGTCTAGTCACTACAAAAACTTTTACTAACATGTCTGTGTGTCTTACGGGCCCACGTCGCCATTTGGGTGGTATTAGGATATTTTATTCCTCGTCTATACTTTGGGATTCTGATCTCTCTTCTATTCGGGTTAAATGGTTTTACTAACTCGAACATTAGGATCTCGTGATCACATCCGCCTGGAGAGCCCCTTATTTCAGATGATCGCCTGCTACATCAGAAGATTCCGAAGATACTCTACGATATTCTCTCGAGACTTTGTACTTGTTGCCTTTGCAATTCCCTACGAGCGAAATATCCTTATGGATAACTACACACCCTAGCCAATCTTACATTCTATCCCATTGATAGTGTTATTACAAGAATGCCCTGAACTGCTCTCCTTTGTTCCGAGAATCCTTTGAGCTTACCGCCTTGCAGTTCCTTGTCACCTGAATACCCCTACGGATAACTTTGTGCACCTACCGAGTATCCGCTCATCCTCAGTTGATTCATGTACTTCACAAAAAACTTCGAAACACCATTCGTTCTTGTGAAAATCCTCAATAGCCTATTGTTCTTGAATTTCTTTCTTGCTTGCATTATGGTTAATACCATAAGTCTAGTAATCTTAATGTCAGCCTTTGTGATTCTCATTTTGAGTCCGTTGATACAATATGTTGCGAATGCTCGCAATCCTCAATCAAATCCTAGAATTCATCCTTCCGGCTCAAACGTCATTTTAACATGTGCAGGATCTCGACCAATCAAATCGCCATCGATTGTACCCCTATGGCTATTCTACCTATCCATCCCTAATCAGAGCATTGGTTCTGATCCCTTGTCTTGGAATTCATAATTACTTTGCAATTGAGCCTTGAGTTAGTCAGTTGTTTCTATAATCTGATCTCATTGCATTCTCTCTTCCTGTGGTTGAATACTGATGCTCACATCAAATCCCTTGTGGACCACCAAGCCCCCCTTTTTCGGATTTTATCCGACAACGTCCTTCATATTCAATAAGCTTGTGAGCCTTTCCTCGGATACGTAATGCTTTTGGTAAATTGTATCCTCCGCTTTCTCAAGCATGCTCTACTACCGAGCTTGTGTTATTATTCTTGAAATTTATGATATATGTTCCTAAGATGCGCCGATGGGTTGAACCTATGCCTTCCCTAATCAGTTTGAACTCGAAAGTTATGCGGGTTATACTCTACTGGCTTTTCGTCAGATAAAATTTCAATACTACAGCTTCATCAAGAGCGAGAAGTAAAATGAAAGGTTATGCATTGTAGAAGTGGGAGTCGACCTTCAACTCTATGTTCATGCCCATGGACCCGGTGTGGAACTTATCATGAAGCTTCTTGTAATAATATTATTCCCCTTGTTATAACTTCATCTTGTATCTATGCTTGGTACTTTGCAACCGTGGTTCCGACCATGATTGTTTTTCTTTGATTCCATTTCTCGAACAAGTTAAAGCACGTGTCTTCTACAGATCAATGCATCTCCGCAACCTCTATTTTGATCTTCCTTCGAGTATTGCCCTCCGGTATCTCAAGAATAACAAAGAACCATGTTGCTTCCTATGAGTCTTCATCTGGTACTGCTTCTCATCGATTCAGGATTCCCCGGGTTTTGAGTTGTTAGTCACTCGAGAACGCCGATAAGTGAATCGATTCCACACTCCGATTCTATAACTCTAAGTAATTTTTGTTGCTTACGAGTTTAATAATCCTTCAACTCATTCCTAGCCTAATCGTCTATATCATTATCGTGCTAAATTTTAACTGTGCTACCTGGTCCTTCTTCCCGGAGCACAATTTTTGACGATGAGCTAAGCCTACGTCGATCTTCCTTGTCATATCATTTCGCCTTGAACATCAAGCTTGATTTCAAGTTTGTGTCATACCCGTGGTTCCAATAACCTTTCGCTTCATCATTCTTTTGACTAGATGTCACCGCCGATCGATTACATCTACATGAAATCTCTCGACAAATGTGTCATGATCATCATCAACATTCTGAGCTTTTCCAGGATATCAATCGAATTCATGATGAGAAATACAACCCTTCCCATCGATGATTTATGTTATCATCGACAACATTCTTGTCTTCCCCAACACAAACTTGTTCATATAATTTTGGAAATACATCCTATTCGGCATGTCGATGGATTGTGGCTAAGCCCGCCGGCCACACCCTCATCTTTTCCCTACTAAAATTGTATGACTTATTTTCTAAATTGTTTCCGATGGATCCTTGGTGTATCCAAAGTCTGACCTTTGCTTGAAACCATGTCAGTGCTATCTCGAAGCATGTCTGTGGTAATCCGATCTCCAATAAGAACATTTGAAGCATGATACTAAATTTTCTTTATCAATTATCCAAACACCGTTGTATGGGTAATGTCATGAAATTGTTTCCCTTTACCTAATTGGTTATCTACTTACTATCCTGTCATGGATATCATCCTCTACTTGTCCTTGGGAAGGATATAATCCTGATAATTGTGTTTAAACACATTTTCGTTTCCATTGTTCTGATTAATATACTAATCATTTTTTATTTCCTTTCCATTCTTTTGTTTAACCTTTTCGGTAAACTAACTTATCTCAGTAGAGATAATTTCTTGCTTAGGTAAGCACCTCATTGTAAAACTCTGTCAGTAAAGACCCCGTTACTATTGTTGATGACATTCCGGTAGCCGCCGATGGACGAGAACCTTGCCTAATGGCCTACCTCGTTCAACGAGCAGGAAATGGTTCTCTTCGTCCCTCGCCCTTGGTACCGACATTATTGCCGAGATAACTGACAGGCTACCCTCTGACATGCCTTGCTATCATGACCGTGCAAGATGTCATCGCTCCTTCTATTTTGACCCACATGGTGGGCCCATAACCCATAGTTCCGCAGGATCGGAACCTGACTCTGTTGTACCCCCTGTTTCTAAGGTTATTCCTCCTGCTTGGCTTCATATCATGTCACGAGCCACCTTCCGAGAGATGATCTATTCCTGATGCTCTGAATCCCTTTCTCACACTTGGTTCAGGTATCAATCGTTTGTCGATCCTCTTGAAACTTCCTATTGTACCTTCATACTTTGCTCTCGATGTTTTATTAAGTTTCAACTCGGGAGATACTTCTGCCTCATTCCCTGAATTGTTCATCAGATAATTAACCCTATAAGAGTCAGTTCTCCCGAAGTTACTCTTTAATTCCCCACTTAAATCTCGGGACGAGCTTTCTTGTAGTGGAGGAGATTTGTAACACCCCCAGTGTCATGCTAAAGTAATCCCCTGTTGATGGTGTCATGTCATCACACTACTGTTGCTAATACTCACTTGATCCAAATCATTGTTCATGTTCAAACTCAAATTCAAAGTCAAAAATTCAAATTTGCCAAACATGAAAACTAAAATGTTCAAAGTGTGGCAAATAATCACTGAGTAATATTGTCATGTTGGAACCAACCTCTTCTGAATTCCCAAAATACCCATGGGAATTAATTCAATGCTCTAGCAGCATTTAAATTGGCCTTTTCAATTTCTAAAATTAATTAGGCAACTCCTTTTGCCCCCAAACTTTTTGTTCCATCTCAAGGTATTGTGTTAGTTTTATGTGCCAAGTTTTGTTCAAAACAAAACTCATTTGGTATTAAAAGAAAATGCAAAACAAAGCAAATAAAAGAAAACAAAAAGAAAAGGAAAAGGGAAAAGTCAGAGAGAGAGAGAGAAAGCCCCTGCCCCACTGGGCCAAACAGCCCAGCTGGCCGTCGACCCACGCCAGCCGGCCCACTCCCCCTCCCCTGTCGTCTTCCCCTTCCTCCTGTTCGGCCGACCCGCGCGAGCGGTCGCCGTCGAACCCGCTCGTCGCCACGCGCCTTGCCGAAGAGGGGATAAGGACCCCCTCCCTCCCTGTCGCCTCGTTCCCCTCTCCCCCCACTTGCACCTCTCCTCCCCGAGATCCACCTCTCCCTCTGCTTCGTTTTGGAGAGGAGACCGACCCGGTCGCCGCGTCGTCATCGCGGCCACCACAACCTCCTCGCCTCACCACCGTGCGAGCTCGCTTTGCCTCTGTCCTCTACGTCGACTACGCCGACCGAAGCGAGACGGGAAGCCCCTACACCGCCGCCGTCTTCTTCTCCTTCCTCGGATCGCCGCCGTATGTCGCCGTCGATTCCGGCTACCTCGCTCCCTCCCCGAGCTCACTGCCACTCTCCCCCTCTCCGTTAGCTCGCCCACGTTTAGTAGCCGCCGATGCAACCGACGACCGAACACCCCGCCGCTCACGCTTGTCGCCGGTGTAGCCACGGTGACCTTTGGGCCCTGTGCGTGCCACCCTCGCGCTTGTCGCGCCACGTAGAGGCTGCCTGGACTTTTATTTGCTTGCTTGCGCGCCCGCATCGCCAATCGTCATGGCTCCCGAGCGCCGTCGTTTGCCGACGAGCTCGCCGTCGTTGCAATGGTGCTCCTCCGACCACACCTCCACCGCAGATCGACTCTACTTCGCACGCGCTTTCCAACGCGCCCACGCGTGACCCTCCCCGTGCCCCGTAGCGCGATCCCGACGAGGTCCCGAACGTCGTCTCCGCCCGTGCTCACCACCGCCGTCGGTCCCGTCCTCCCCTGCTCGCGCAATGACCGCCGCCCGACGCGCGCTGCCGCGGGCGTTCGAATGCACTTGGCTGGGTGTGAAACGGAGCCCTGTGCTTATTTTCCGGCCGTCTCCGGTGAAGGGCCGCCGCGGGAGAGGCTTGCCGGAGCTCTCTCTGGCGCTGACGTCGATGTGGCTCAGTGGGCCCCGCCCCTGGGTCGCTGACTAGTGGGTCGTGATGGTCCAGTTGACTGGCTTGACCCAGTCAACTACCGACTGGGCCGCCCAGTGGCACTGACATGCGAGCCCCATCGTGAATTAAAATAATTAAAACATTTTTATAATTAAAACTAATTAGTTAACCTAATCACTCACTGACATCCGAGGCCCACCTCTCTAATTAGCTTGTTAGTTTAGTATAAATTACGGTTACACTAACAGAGGCTGACATGTGGGTCCCACTGGACCCACAGGTCAGGTTTGACCCTGGTCAGCGAGTCTATTGACTGCTGGCATCATCCCCATGCAATGCTGACGTCATTTTTCCTTTACTGTCATTTTAAATAATTTCTGGAAGTGCTTTAATGTTCGAAAAATCATAGAAAATAATCCATAACTCTGATGAAAATGTTTTCTATATGAAAGTTGCTCAGAAAAATCCAACGAATATGAATACGCGGTCCAATCACCTGTCACGTGCCCCTAGCATACTGAAAATGGAACCATCCCCTCTCTTTCATCTGTCAGAATTCGTCTAACGTCGGGGATTCATCCTCGGATGTTTAACCCCTCCGTCTGCAATGTGTAGTACTATGTTAGGACAACCCTAGCTCTGCCTATCATCATGTTATGCCTTGTGATGCATTGTTTGCTCTGTATTTACTGTTTCTTCCCCCTCTTCTATCCTGTAGACCCCGAGACCGATGCCGCCCCTGTGATCGACTATGTCGACGACAACCCCCCCCCCCTTGCCAGAGCAACCAGGCAAGCAAACCCTCCTTGAGCATTCTGATATCGCCCATTTCTTCCCATCTCATGCTTGCATTAGAACTACTACCACTTTCTGTATGATCCTACTCTGATGCATAGCCTATTTTTGTTACCTGCTTATTGTTACCTTACCTTCTTATCCTAAACTGCTTAGTATAGGTTGCTTAGTGATCCATCAGTGACCCCCACCTTGTCCTAGTTGCCCCGCTTTATGTTCGACGACTCGATCAACGTGATCGACATACAGGCCCCAACACCCCACATCACCCCTAGTTGTACGACTCTATAGAGTTACTATCGAGTGTCGAGGGTGGACCCTCTTACATCACTCCTGATGAGATCTCTGTAGTGTACCTATTCGGTCGTGGTCATCGAGGGTGATTTCCTCCTTAACCACTTCTGTTACGGCTCTGTTGTGCAACCCCGCAAGTGTGAACCTCGAGGGTGGATCCTCTTATGTTCACCGTGATGATAACATCGAGTGGAATTCACCGGGTGTAACGCCCTCGATGCGGCTATATCTCCCACGTGTCGAAGCACGACTTAGAGGCATAACCGCATTGAAAGCAATGTCGCAAGTGAGGTAATCTTCACACAACCCATGTAATACATAAGGGAAAAGAGATACATAGTTGGCTTACAATCGTCACTTCACACAATTACATGAATAAAACATTACATCATCCAGATACAATCAAGGTCTGACTATGGAACCAAAATAAAAGAAGAACCCCAAATGCGACCAAGGTCCCCGATCGACCCCAACTAGGCTCCACTACTGATCAACTAGAATGGAACAACATAAAGGACAAGATCTTCATAGAACTCCTCCTTGAGCTTGGTTGCATCATCTGCACGGACTCATCGGCACCTGCAAACTGGTTTTGGAAGTATCTGTGAGCCACGGGGACTCAGCAATCTCGCACCCTCGTGATCAAGACTATTTAAGCTTATGGGTAAGGTAAAGGTATGAGGTGGAGCTGCAGCAAGCGACTAGCATATATGGTGGCTAACATATTCGCAAAAGAGAGCGAGAAGAGAAGGCAAGGCACGATCGAGAAACTATGATCAAGAAGTGATCCTAGAACAACCTACGCCAAACATAACTCCAACACCGTGTTCACTTCCCGGACTCCGCCGGAAAGAGACCATCACGGTAACACACGCTGTTGATTCATTTTAATTAAGGTCAAGTTTAGATTTTCTACAACCGGACGTTAACAAATTCCCATCTGCCCATAACCGCGGGCACGGCTTTCGAAAGTTCAATCCCTGCAGGGGTGTCCCAACTTAGCCCATCACAAGCTCTCACGGTCAACGAAGGAATAGACCTCCTCCCGAGACGTTCCGATCAGACTCGGTATCCCGGTACAACAAGACATTTCGACAGGGTAAAACTAAACCAGCAACACCACCCGAATGTGCCGACAAATCCCGATAGGAGCTGCACATATCTCTTTCTCAGGGCACACTCAGATTGTCCTAGGTACGGGTAGGCCAACCCAGAGTTGCCCCTAGTGGTCACCGGCAACTGACAGGTTGGACCAACACTCAGAGGAGCACTGGCCCGGGGGGGGGGGGGTAAAATAATGATGACCCTTGAGTCCGCGAAACCCAAGGGAAAAAAGGCTAGGTGGCGAATGGTAAAACCAATGTTGGGCATTGCTGGAAGAGCTTTACTTAAGGCGAACTGTCAAGGGGTTCCCATTACAGCGCAACCGCGTAAGGAACGCAAAATCCGGGAACATAACACCGATATGACGGAAACTAGGGCGGCAAGAGTGGAACAAAACACCAGGCATAAGGCCGAGCCTTCCACCCTTTACCAAGTATATAGATGCATTAATTAAATAAGATATAATGTGATACCCCAACAAGTAAACATGTTCCAACAAGGAACAACATCTCCATGTTCCAGCAAGGAACAAACTTCAGTCTTCACCTGCAACTAACAACGCTATAAGAGGGGTTGAGCAAAGCGGTAACATAGCCAATCAACGGTTTGCTAGGACAAGGTGGGTTAGAGGCTTGGTTCAACAATAAGGGAGGCATGATAAGCAAGTGGTAGGTATCGCAGCATAGGCATAGCAAAAGAGCGAGCATCTAGCAAGCAAAGATAGAAGTGATTTCGAGTGTATGGTCATCTTGCCTGAAATCCCGCAAGGAAGAAGAACGAGTCCATGAAGAAGACAAACGGACGTAGTCGAACGGTTCCTCCCAAACACGATGTTATCGGAACCAACCCGAAGAAGCAACTCCGGAAAGAAGCACACAACATAGTAAACAACCACCACATAAACATGGCATGATGCGCAAACAAGTATGATGCATGTCCGGTTTAATGAGGCATGGCATGGCAAAGTGCACAAACAATCCTACAAATTAAGTGGAGCTCCATTATGCAACGGAGTTGCATATTGAAGAAAACACCACATGACTTATTTAGTTCTCTCTCGTTTATACCCAACAAGATTAAATGTTGTTAGCATGGCAAGAGATGAAGCAAATGAAAACTACCTATCTAGTCAAGGTTAAATGAGGCCGGAAGCAACGAACAACAATTCCGGAAACTCCTCATGAGCATATTATAGATTTGGTACTGTTCTGCCCTAAACACAGTTTTAGAGTTGTTTAACATGCAAATAAAGGTCGCCATGTTAAACTAGGCATGTTTCTACCCCATTTACATATAAAGTTTATTTAATTCGGAGCTACGGTTGAATAGTTATGAATTAAATCATTTTAGCATGGCATAGGAGCACAAATTTAAACAAACAACATTTTAAACATTTTAACATGGATGAAAGTTGCATATTATTAAACTAGACAAAATTCTGAGCAAGTTTCATATATAAATCATTTTAATCCGATGCACCAATTGTGAGTTATTATATGCATGATCCATAAGGGCTTTCCTGCAAACTGGCAGCTTTCTGGATAAAGAGATAAATTCGCCGAACTGAAAAAAAAACAAGAGCTGGACCGCAACAGGGGCGGATGGGCGCTGGGGTTGGCCTCACCTAGTGGGCTGAGGCCCGCTCGGTGCAGAGGCTGGTGCGCTGGGCCTGCTGCGCAGTGGGCTGGGGAGGCGCTGGGCTGTGGTTGGGCCAACGAGGCCGGCTGGCCCAGGCGAGCGAGGCGTGCTCGTGGTCCTCGTGCTCCCGCACAAGCAGGGAGATCGACGGTGGCGCTTGCGATGGCAGGGAGGAGCGGAGGCGGCGTGATACGAATGGGGCTCGCCGGATCCGCGAGCGGAGGCGTCGGGGCGGCCAGATCCGAGCACGGGAGGTCACCGGGGTTCCATTCTTGGTCGCGAGGAGGCTCGGCAGTGACCTAGTCGCGGGTCCGGCGGCCTTCGATGGTGCGGGAAGCAGCAAGATGGCGAGGTGCGAGCGTGGAGCGGGAGGCATGCAAACACCGAGGTGGTGGAGTGGATCCGGGCGGCGAGGTGGTGACGGGGTTGGGCCTGGGTGGCGTTGGTGCTCGAGGTCGTCGGCGGGGCGGGCTTGCCGGCGCGGAGGACGGCGCTCAGGACTCGACAGTCCAGATCGAGCGGGGGCTCGGGGGAGGAGCAGCGCATGGGACGGCGGATGGGCCTGGTGGGCCTGCAGATGGGCCTCGAGGGCCGCGGTGGTGGTGGAGGCTGAGGGGGCGATGTGGCCTCCTCCGATTGGCCACGGGCGGTGCGGGGTGGCCGCGCAGCCAATGTGTACACGCCAAGTGGCAGGGACGAGGTGGCCTGCACGAAAACGGAGGTGGGGGCGGCGGCTGTGAGGTGGGAGAAGGGCTAGGGATAGGGTAGGCTTGGGTTAGTCCATATTTGGAAGGTGGGATGTCTATATATAGACATAAGCTAGGGTTAGGGGGTGAGGAGGGGTTTTCGGAGCCTCCGATCGCGATCCGACGGATCCGATCGAGAGGGGGGATAGGTAGGCCTAGCTGGGCTGTGGAGAGCGGGTTAGTCTGAGACGAAGGGGAGAGATGCAGCCCGGCACGATTTCCGGAGACCAAAACGTCCGACGTTAGACCGACTATAATGCCGCTATAGTTTAACGTTTGGGCTATCAAACGAACTCCGAATGCGATGAAACTTGACACGCGGTCTATCTACACTATACTAAGACCACACGTCAACTCTCATCCCATTCCGAGAACATTTCCCGGCCACTTATAAAATAATATTTCGGACATGCCGCGGGCGCGTGCAAGTGTGTCTGGGCTCAGAACGGACAACGGACGGAACGAGGAGACCGAGACGAATGCAAGTTTTGAAAACATGATGATGCAATGCACATGATGACATGATAAGATGCAACACGCAAGAAAATGACATGGCAACGATGGCGAATAACTGGACGACAACTGGCACATCGGTCTCGGGGCGTCACACCGGGGGTGATTCCTCGGGTTTTCCCCTTGGTGTTAGACACCCAGTTACTATGATTACTATGACTTTACACTGAACCATGTTACTAAAGACGGGTCGACCCTGAGGGGCACCCGCACGAGCTTAATAGTGAGTGATGTGGAGTCGGGTTGACCTCGAAGGTGCCCGCGAGATACTTACGAGGCGTGGCCGGGCATTCTTAGCCCTTGCCGCAAGTGCTCAAGACGGGGCAACGGGGTCACATCTTCCGTGAGTCTCTGCTTGTTACTGCGTGCTCCTAATCCACTACGATTTGGATATTTGATCCGAGGGGCCTCTGGCCTGATAACACTAACCATCACGTGGGCATAGTATGGGCGTTCTGTGTCGTATACATCAGCCGAAGCTTAATATACGTCAGCGACTGAGCGGCGCACGCCGGGTTGGACTGCGTAAGCTCCTGCCTTGTTGAAGGAGGTAGTTAGGTCTGCTCACCGGCCGCGTACGCAACATGTAGGAGTTCCCGGGGAGATGGCCCATGACCCCTGGGGCATAGGTTTAGTCCGGCGTGCTGACCTCTCTATTAAGCCTAGGTCGGGTTGCGGCATATTGTTTGGCCGAGGCCGAGCATGACCCAGGAGAGTGTGTCCGGCTGGAGTTAATCGAGCGTGGTGGGTAAGTTGGTGCACCCCTGTAGGGAAGAAAACATCTATCGATAGCCTATCCTACGATAACAGACACTTGGAGTTGTATCCCGATCGATACAACTAGAACTAGATACTTGTGATGAGAATTGGACTGTGATGAGAAATGGATAGTATGGCTCTGGGATTGTTTTCTCCCAGGGAGTCGAGAAAGGATCTCTGGCCGAGGTTGATAGCACTTCTACTACTTTACTTTATGCTACTCTACTCCCTCCTGTTGTTGCAAGATCGTGGGTTCCAGAAGATGCTAGTCTTCGATAGGCTAGGCTTTCCCCCTTCTCTTCTGGCATTCTGCAGTTTAGTCCACAGATACAACCCTTTTCCTTTGATGCAGATGCATACTTAGTTTAGATCTGATGTAAGTCTTGCGAGTACTTTGGATGAGTACTCACGGTTGCTTTGCTACCTCTTTTTTCCCCATACCTGATTGTTGCGGCCAAATGACAGATCCCAGGAGCCAGACGACACCACTGGTGATTAGTACTACCCTGAGGGTGCCTACTACTACGTGACGACCACTGACGACCAGGAGTAGTTAGGAGGCTCCCAGACAGGAGGCCTTGCCTTTTCGATCGATGTTGCTTTTGTGCTAGCCTTCTTAAGGCAAACTTGTTTAACTCATGTCTGTACTCAGATATTGTTGCTTCTGCTGACTCTTGTGTATTCGAGCTTATGTATTCGAGCCCTTGAGGCCCATGGCTTGCAATATAAAGTTTGTATTATTTTTGATTTGTGTCTAGAGTTGTGTTGTGATATCTTCCCGTGAGTCCTTGATCTTGATCGTACACATTTGCGTGTATGATTAGTGTACGGTTGAATCGAGGGCATCACAAATGTTGGAAGTGGGTTTGGAAGAGTGTCAACTTTAGATCCCACATATTTGGAGAATCTTCAATCTTATGAAGTTTTTGATAAAAGTGGGTCTGGAGAGGTCATAACTTTAGTTAATGTTAATCCCACTATTTTGGAAGAGTGTCAACTTTGCATGCATGTGGATCATGTTAAGAATATGTTTTGTGATAGCTATATTGTTGAATTTTATTATGATCCTACATGTAATTATTATGAGAGAGGAAAATATGGTTGTAGAAAATTTTCATGTTACTAAATTACCTCTCATTATGTTGAGATTGCTATTGTTCTTTTCTTCTTCCTTGCATATGCTAGTTTTTGCTTGGCTTAATAATTTGTTTGCTTATAAAATGCTTATCCATAGTAAGTATGTTAGCTTAGATGTGTTTGTCACATGCTTTATGATGCTCCTTTTGTGCTTCAATTCTTGTCTTTCATGTGAGCATCGTTAAAATTATCAATGCCTAGCTAGGGGCGTTAAACGATAGCGCTTGTTGGGAGGCAACCCAATTTTATTTTTGTTCATTGCTTTTTGTTCCTATTTAGTAATAAATAAATCATATATCCTCTATTATGATTTTGTTTTTATGTTTTAATTAGTGTTTGTGCCAAGTACATCCTTTAGGATCTTCTTGGATGATTGTTATTTGATCTTGCTAAAAAAACAGAAAGTATGCGCTCACGAGAATAATTTCTATTTTTACCAAAGAGCGATAAAATACCAATTCCAACTGAAGTAGATTAATATACAAATTATTTAGGTCTTCCAAATTTTGTAGAATTTTTGGAGTTATAGAAGTATTCTAAACCTATAGATTACTACAGACTGTTCTGTATTTGACAGATTCTGTTTTTCGTGTGTTGTTTGCTTATTTTGATGAATCTATGGCTAGTATCGGGGGGTATGAACCATAGAGAAGTTTGATATAAATTAGGTTTAACGCCAATATAAATAAAGAATGAGTTCATTACAGTACCTTAAAGTAGTGATTTGTTTTCTTATACTAACGGAGCTCATGAGATTTTCTGTTGAGTTTTGTGTTGTGAAGTTTTCAAGTTTTTGGGTAAAGAATTGATGGATTTTGGAACAAGGAATGGCAAGAGCCTAAGCTTGGGGATGCCCAAGGCACCCCAAGGTAAAATCCAAGGACAACCAAAAGACTAGGCTTGGGGATGCCCCGGAAGGCATCCCCTCTTTCGTCTTCGTCTATCGGTAACTTTACTTGAGGCTATATTTTTATTCACCACATGATATGTGTTTTGCTTGGAGCGTCTTGTATGATTTGAGTCTTTGCTTTTTAGTTTACCACAGTCATCCTTGCTGTACACACCTTTTGGTAGAGTCACACATGAATCGGAATTAATCAGAATACTCTATTTTCTTCACTTATATCTTTTGAGCTATATAATTTTGCTCTAGTACTTCACTTATATATTTTTTAGAGCACGGTGGTGGATTTATTTTCTAGAAATTATTGATCTATCATGCTTCACTTATATTATTTTTAGAGTCTTTTAGAACAGCATGGTAATTTTCTTTGGCTATAAAACTAGTCCTAATATGATAGGCATTCAAGATGGGTATGATAAAAACTTTCATATAGAGTGCATTGAATACTATGATTCTTGATAGAGGTTTTGAGATATAAAGGTGGTAATCTTAGAGTCATGCTAGTTGGGTAATTGTGAAATTGTGAAATATTTGTGTTAAAGTTGGCAAGTCCCGTAGCATGCACGTATGGTAAACGTTGTGTGACAAATTTGAAGCATGGGGTGTTCTTTGAGTGCTTTCCTTATGAGTGGCGGTCGGGGACGAGCGATGGTCTTTTGCTACCTTTTGAGCTTGCGTTAGATTTCCCCGAAGAGGAAGGGATGATGAAGCAGAGTAGCGTAAGTATTTCCCTCAGTTTTTGAGAACCAAGGTATCAATCCAGTAGGAGGCCATGCTCAAGTCCCTCGTACCTGCACAAAACGATAGCTACACACAACCAACGCGATTAGGGGTTGTCAATCCCTTCATGGTCACTTACGAGAGTGAGATCTGATAGATATAATATTTTTAGTATTTTAGTATAGAGATGCAAAGTAAAAAAGTAAAAGGCAAAGTAAAAAACCAAAGCAAGATTAAAGTGATGGAGATTGATATGATGAGAATAGACCCGGGGGCCATAGGTTTCACTAGTGGCTTCTCTCAAGAGCATAAGTATTCTATGGTGGGTGAACAAATTACTGTTGAGCAATTGACAGAATTGAGCATAGTTATGAGAATATCTAGGCATGATCATGTATATAGGCATCACGTCCATGACAAAGTAGACCGAAACGATTCTACATCTACTACTATTAATCCACTCATCGACCGCTATCCAACATGCATCTAGAGTATTAAGTTAAAAACAGAGTAACGCCTTAAGCAAGATGACATGATGTAGAGAGATAAATTCATGCAATATGAAATAAACCCCATCTTGTTATCCTCCATGGCAATGATACAATACGTGCCTTGCTGCCCCTTCTGTCACTGGGAAAGGACACCGCAAGATCGAACCCAAAGGTAAGCACTTCTCCCATGGCAAGAACTACCAATCTAGTTCGCCAAACCAAACGGATAATTCAAAGAGACTTGCAAAGATAACCAATCATACATAAAAAAATTCAGAGAAGATTCAAATATTATTCATAGATAGACTTGATCATAAACCCACAATTCATCGGTCTCAACAAACACACCGCAAAAATAAGATTACATCGAATAGATCTCCACAAGAGAGGGGGAGAACTTTGTATTGAGATCCAAAAAGAGAGAAGAAGCCATCTAGCTACTAACTATGGACCCGAAGGTCTGAGGTAAACTACTCACACTTCATCGGAGAGGCTATGATGATGTAGAAGCCCTCCGTGATGACGGCCCTCTCCGGCGGAGCTCCGGAACAGGCCCCAAGATGGGATCTCGTGGATATAGAAAGTTGCGGCGGTGGAATTAGGTTTTTTGCTCCTGTTCTGATCGTTTGGGGGTATGTAGGTATATATAGGAGGAAGGAGTACGTCGGTGGAGCACCGAGGGGCCCACAAGGCAGGGGGCGCGCCCTAGGGGGGCGCCCCCACCCTCGTGACCGCCTCTCTGATTCCTTGGAGTAGGGTCCAAGTCTCCTGGATCACGTTCGGTGAGAAAATCACGTTCCCGAAGGTTTCATTCCGTTTGGACTCCGTTTGATATTCCGTTTCTTCGAAACATTGAAATAGGCAAAAAAACATCAATTCTGGGCTCGGCCTCCGGTTAATAGGTTAGTCCCAAAAATAATATAAAAGTGGAAAATAAAGCCCAATATAGTCCAAAATAGTAGATAATATAACATGGAGCAATCAAAAATTATAGATACGTTGGAGACGTATCAGGCATCCCCAAGCTTAATTCCTGCTCGTCCTCGAGTAGGTAAATGATAAAAAGAGAATTTTTGATGTGGAGTGCTACTTGGCATAATTTCAATGTAAGTCTTCGTAATTGTGATATGAATATTCAGATTCGAAAGATTCAATACAAAAGTTTATATTGACATAAAAATAATAATACCTCAAGCATACTAACAAAGCAATTATGTCTTTAAAAATAACATGGCCAAGAAAGTTATCCCTACAAAATCATATAGTCTGGTTATGCTCTATCTTCACCACACAAAGTATTTAAATCATGCACAACCCTGATGACAAGCCAAGCAATTGTTTCATACTCTAACTTTTTCAAAACTTTTTCAATCTTCACGCAATACATGAGCGTGAGCCATGGATATAGCACTATAGGTGGAATAGAATGGTGGTTGTGGAGAAGACAAAAAGGAGAAGATAGTCTCACATCAACTAGGCGTATCAACGGGCTATGGAGATGCCCATCAATAGATATGAATGTGAGTGAGTAGGGATTGCCATGCAACGGATGCACTAGAGCTATAAGTATATGAAAGCTCAAAAAGAAACTAAGTGGGTGGGCATCCAACTTGCTTGCTCATGAAGACCTAGGGCAATTTGAGGAAGCCCATCATTGGAATATACAAGCCAAGTTCTATAATGAAAGATTCCCACTAGTATATGAAAGTGATAACATGAGAGACTCTCTACTATGAAGATCATAGTGCTACTTTGAAGCACAAGTGTGGTAAGGATAGTAACATTGTCCCTTCTCTCTTTTTCTCTCGTTTTTTTATTTGGACCTTTTCTCCCTTTTTTATGGCCTCTTTTTATTTGGGCTTCTTTGGCCTCTTTTTTTTATTTTTTTATTTTTCGTCCGGAGTCTCATCCCGACTTGTGGGGGAATCATAGTCTCCATCATTCTTTCCTCACTGGGACAATGCTATAATAATGATGATCATCACACTTTTATTTTTCTTACAACTCAACAATTACAACTCGATACTTAAAACAAAGTATGACTCTATATGAATGCGTCCGGCGGTGTACCGGGATATGCAATATGACAATGATGAATGTGTCATGATAAACGGAACGGTGGAAAGTTGCATGGCAATATATCTCGGAATGGCTATGGAAATGCCATGATAGGTAGGTATGGTGGCTGTTTTGAGGAAGGTATATGGTGGCTGTATGATACCGGCGAAAGGTGCGCAGTATTAGAGAGGCTAGCAAAGGTGGAAGGGTGAAAGTGTGTATAATCCATGGACTCAACATTAGTCATAAAGAACTCATATACTTATTGCAAAAATCTAGAAGTTATCAAAGCAAAGTATTACGCGCATGCTCCTAGGGGGATAGATTGGTAGGAAAAGACCATCGCTCGTCCCCGACCACCACTCATAAGGAAGGCAATCAATAAATAAATCATGCTCCGACTTCATCACATAACGGTTCACCATACGTGCATGCTACGGGAATCACAAAATTTAACACAAGTATTCTTTAAATTCACAACTACTCAACTAGCATGACTTTAATATTATCACCTCCATATCTCAAAACAATTATCACGCTTCAATCTTTTCTTAGTATTCAACACACTCAAAAGAAAGTTTCACAAATCTTGAATACCAAGCATATTATTATTAAGCAAATTACCATG
Source organism: Triticum dicoccoides (assembly GCF_002162155.2). NCBI lineage: Eukaryota > Viridiplantae > Streptophyta > Magnoliopsida > Poales > Poaceae > Triticum > Triticum dicoccoides. The sequence continues at coordinate 431,966,595 of NC_041382.1, forward strand.
CTATTAAGAGACTCTCAAAATAATTTAAGTGAAGCATGAGAGATCAATAGTTTCTTTAAAACAAATCCACCACCTTGCTCTAAAAGATCTAAGTGAAGCACATAGAGAAAAATTATAACGCTCAAAAGATATAAGTGAAGCACATAGAGCAAAACTACATAGCTCAAAAGATATAAGTGAAGCACATAGAGTATTCTGTCAAATTTTAATTCATGTATGGCTCTCTCAAAAGGTGTGTACAGCAAGGATTATTGTGGCATACTAGAACACAAAGACAAAAATAATACAAGACGCTCCAAGCAAAACACATATCATGTTGGTGAATAAAAATATAGCTCCAAGTAAATTACCGATGGAAGTGGACGAAAGAGGGGATGCCTTCCGGGGCATCCCCAAGCTTTGACTTTTTGGTGTCCTTGGATTATCTTGGGGGTGCCATGGGAATCCCCAATCTTAGTCTCTTGCCACTCCTTGTTCCATAATGCATCACAAGAATTCACCCAAAACTTGAAAACTTCACAACACAAAACTTAAAGTAGAAAACTCATGAGCTCCGTTAGCGAAAGAAAACAAAAGACCACTTCAAGTTACTGTAATGAACTCATTCTTTATTTATATTGGTGTTAAACCTACTGTATTACAACTTCTCTATGTATTATAAACTATTTTACTAACCATAGATTCATCAAAATAAGCAAACAACACACGAAAAACAGAATCTGTCAAAAACAGAACAGTCTGTAGTAATCTGTAGCTAGCGCAAGATCTGGAACCCCAAAAATTCTAAAATAAATTTCTGGACGTGAGGAATTTATCTATTAATCATATGCAAAATAATTAACTAAATATCACTCTTTAAATAAAAATGGCAGCAGTTCTCGTGAGCGCTAAAGTTTCTGTTTTTTACAGCAAGTTCAACAAGACTTTCCCCAAGTCTTCCCAACGGTTCTACTTGGCACAAACACTAATTAAACACAAAAAAACACAACCAAAACAGAGGCTAAATAATTTATTTATTACTAATCAGGAGCAAAAAGCAAGGAATAAAAATAAAATTGGGTTGCCTCCCAACAAGCGCTATCGTTTAACGCCCCTAGCTAGGCATAAAAGCGAGGATAGATCTAGGTATTGCCATCTTTGGTAGGCAATCCATAAGTGGCTCTCATGATAGTTTCATATGGAATTTTTTTTCTTGGAAAGTGTTCCATGCCCTTTTTTAATGGAAATTGAAATCTGATATTCCCTTCCTTCATATCAATAATCGCACCAACCGTTCTAAGGAAAGGTCTACCAAGAATAATAGGGCAAGAAGGATTGCAATCTATATCAAGAAACAATGAAATCTACGGGCACATAATTCCTATTTGCAACAATAATAACATCATTAATCCTTCCCATAGGTTTCTTAATAGTAGAATCCGCAAGATGCAAGTTTAGAGAGCAATCATCAAAATGACGGAAATCTAGCAAATCACATAAAGTCTTGGGAATAGTGGAGACACTAGCACCCAAATCACACAAAGCATAAAACTCATGATCTTTAATTTTAATTTTAATAGTTGGTTCCCACTCATCATAGAGTTTTCTAGGGATAGAAACTTCCAACTCAAGGTTTTCTTCATAAGATTGCATCAAGGCATCAACAATATGTTCGGTGAAGGCTTTCTTTTGACTATAAGCATGTGGAGAATTTAGCACGGATTGCAACAAGGAAATACAATCAATTAAAGAGCAACTTTCATAATTAAATTCCTTGAAATCCAGTATAGTGGGTTTAGCAACATCTAGATTTTTATTTCTTTCAATCTCACTTTCATCAATTTCATCATAAAGATCTAAATACTCCGGATTTTTAGAACGCCTTCTAGCTAAAGGAAGATCATATTCAGTTTCATCAAGATTCATATTGCAAAACAAAGATTTAATAGGGGACACATCAATAAGTTTTAGATCTTCATCTTGATTTTCATAGGAATTTGGTTTAGGGGCCATCTCATTGACTAAGGTGGCTTGCATATCCAAAATTTCAGCAGTCATCTTTTCTAGACGCGCAATTTGGGATCTTATACCATCAAATTCTTTAGACATATCATCAAGCTCTTTATTCATATAACTCATAAAACTTATTTGTTCCTTAAGCTCGTTTCTAAAGAAATTATTATGCTCAAATTGCAAAACCATAAACTTCCTAACGTTGGTTTCGATCTCCTCTAATCTTTTAAGGTGAAGATCACCAAATCTTGGTTGAGCCATCGCGACAAACAAGCAATCTAACACACGAGCAAACAAAAGCAAACGGACAAAAGAGGCGGAGAAGGAGAAGGATATTGGGAAAGAGAGGGCGAATAAAACGGCAAGGGTGAAGTGGGGGAGAGGAAAATGAGAGGCAAATGGCAAATAATGTAATGCGAGAGATAGGGATTGTGATGGGTACTTGGTATGTTGACTTTTTGTGTATACTCCCTGGCAATGGCGCCAGAAATCCTTCTTGCTACCTCTTGAGCTTGCGTTGGATTTCCCCGAAGAGGAAGGGATGATGCAGCAGAGTAGCCTAAGTATCTCCCTCGGTTTTTGAGAACCAAGGTATCAATCCAGTAGGAGGCCATACTCAAGTCCCACGTACTTGCACAAAACGATAGCTACTCGCAACCAACGCGATTAGGGGTTGTCAATCCCTTCACGGTCACTTACGAGAGTGAGATCTGATAGATATAATATTTTTGGTATTTTTGGTATAGAGATGCAAAGTAAAAAGTAAAAGGCAAAGTAAAAAGCAAGGCAAGATTAAAGTGATGGAGATTGATATGATGAGAATAGACCCGGGGGGCATAGGTTTCACTAGTGGCTTCTGTCAAGAGCATAAGTATTCTATGGTGGGTGAACAAATTACTATTGAGCAATTGACAGAATTGAGCATAGTTATGAGAATATCTAGGCATGATCATGTATATAGGCATCACTTCCGTGACAAGTAGACCGAAACGATTCTGCATCTACTACTATTACTCCACTCATCGACCGCTATCCAGCATGCATCTAGAGTATTAAGTTAAAAACAGAGTAACGCCTTAAGCAAGATGACATGATGTAGAGAGATAAATTCATGCAATATGAAATAAACCCCATCTTGTTATCCTCGATGGAAACAATACAATACGTGCCTTGCTGCCCCTTCTGTCACTGGGAAAGGGCACCGCAAGATCGAACCCAAAGCTAAGCACTTCTCCCATGGCAAGAACTACCAATCTAGTTGGCCAAACCAAACGGATAATTCGAAGAGACTTGCAAAGATAATCAATCATACATAAAAGAATTTAGAGAAGATTCAAATATTGTTCATAGATAGACTTGATCATAAACCCACAATTCATCGGTCTCAACAAACACACCGCAAAAAGAAGATTACATTGAATAGATCTCCACAAGAGAGGGGAAGACCTTTGCATTGAGATCCAAAAAGAGAGAAGAAGCCATCTAGCTACTAACTATGGACCCGAAGGTCTGAGGTAAACTACTCACACCTCATCGGAGAGGCTATGATGATGTAGAAGCCCTCCGTGATGATGGCCCTCTCCGGGGGAGCTCCGAAATAGGCCCCAAGATGGGATCTCGTGGATAAAGAAAGTTGCGGCGGCGGAATTCGGTTTTTGGCTCCTGTTTTGATCGTTTGGGGGTACGTAGGTATATATAGGAGGAAGGAGTATGTCGGTGGAGCACCGAGGGGCCCACGAGGCAGCGGGTGCGCCCTAGGGGGGGCGCCCCCACCCTCGTGACCGCCTCTCTGATTCCTTGGAGTAGGGTCCAAGTCTCCTGGATCACGTTGGGTGAGAAAATCACGTTCCCGAAGGTTTCATTCCGTTTGAACTCCGTTTGGTATTCTGTTTCTTCGAAACACTGAAATAGGCAAAAAAACAGCAATTCTGGTCTCGGCCTCCGGTTAATAGGTTAGTCCCAAAAATAATATAAAAGTGGAAAATAAATCCCAATATAGTCCAAAACAGTAGATAATATAGCATGGAGCAATCAAAAATTATAGATACGTTGGAGACGTATCATCTTTTCCTACAAATCTATCCCTCTAGGGGCATGCGTAGTAGTACTTTGCTTTGAGGTCTAATGAACTTTTGCAATAAGTATATGAGTTCTTTATGACTAATGTGAGTCCATGGATCATACGCACTCTTACCTTTCCGCAATTTTCTAGCCTCTACGGTACCTTGCATTACCCTTTCCCACCTCGAGAGTTGGTGCAAACTTCGCCGGTGCATCCAAACTCTATGATATGATATGCTCTATCACACATAAGCCTCCTTATATCTTCCTCAAAACAGCCACCATACATACCTATTATGGCATTTCCATAGTCATTCCGAGATATATTGCCATGCAACTTTCCACCGTTTCGTTTATTATGACACGCTCCATCATTGTGATATTGCTTTGCATGATCATGTAGCTGACATCGTATTTGTGGAAAAGCCACTTTCATAATTCTTTCATACATATCGCTCTTGATTCATCGCATATCCCGATACACCGCCGGAGGCATTCACATAGAGTCATATTTTTGTTCTAGTATCGAGTTGTAACATTGAGTTATGAGTAAATAAAAGTGTGATTATCATCATTGCTAGAGCATTGTCCCATGTGAGGAAAGAAATAAATAAGAAAAAAAGAGGCTAAAGAAGCCCAAATAAAAAAAAAGAGGCCAAAGAAGCCCACATAAAAAAAGGCCAAAGAAACCCAAATAAAAAATGAGAGAAAAAGAGAGAAGGGACAATGTTACTATCTTTTTTCCACACTTGTGCTTCAAAATAGCACCATGTTCTTCATGATAGAGAGTTTCTTATTTTGTCACATTCATATACTAGTGGGAATTTTTTATTATAGAACTTGGCTTGTATATTCCAATGATGGGCTTCCTCAAAATGCCCTAGGTCTTCATGAGCAAGCAAGTTGGATGCACACCCACTTAGTTTTTTTAGATGAGCTTTCATACACTTATTGCTCTAGTGCATCCGTTGCATGGCAATCCCTACTCCTCGCATTGACATAAATTGATGGGCATCTCCATAGCCCGTTGATTAGCCGCGTCAATGTGAGACTTTCTCATTTTTTATCTTCTCACATAACCCCCATCATCATATACTATTCCACCTATAGTGCTATATCCATGGCTTGCTCTCATGTATTGCGTAAGGGTTGAAAAGGTTGAAGCGTGTTAAAAAGTATGAACCAATTGCTCGGCTTGTCATCGGGGTTATGCATGAGGGGAGCATTCTATGTGACGAAAATGAAGCATGGCCAAACTATATGATTTTGTAGGGATAAGCTTTCTTTGGCTATGTTATTTTGATAAGACATAATTGCTTGGCTAGTATGCTTGAAGTATTACTATTTTTATGTCAATATTAAACTTTTATCTTGAATCTTTTGGATCTGAACATTCATGCCACAATAAAGAGAATTACATTGAAAATTATGTTAGGGAGCATTCCACATCAAAAATTCTGTTTTTATCATTTACCTACTCGAGGACGAGTAGGAATTAAGTTTGGGGATGCTTGATACGTCTCCAACATATCTATAATTTTTGATTGTTCCATGCTATTATATTATCTGTTTTGGATGGGCTTTAATATACCTTTTTATATTATTTTTTGGACTAACCTATTAACTGAAAGCCCAGTGCAAATTGCTATTTTTTTGCCTATTTTAGTGTTTCGCAGAAAAGGAATATCAAATGGAATCCAAACGGAATGAAACCATCGCGAGGATCTTTTTCGGAACAAACGTGATCGAGGAGACTTGGAGTGGAAGTCAAGAAAGCAACAATGCGGCCACGAGGTAGGAGGGTGCGCCCAGGGGGCAGGCGCGCCACCACCCTCGTGGGCCCCTCGCAGCTCCACCGACCTACTTATTTCGCCTATACATACTCTTATACCCTGAAACCTTCGGGGAGAGCAACGAAACACCTTTTCCACTATGGCAACCTTCTGTACCCGTGAGATCCCATCTGGGGGCCTTTTTCGGCAATCTGCCGGAGGGGGGTTCGATCATGGAGGGCTTGTACATCAACACCATAGCCTCTCCGATGATGTGTGAGTAGTTTACCATAGACCTTTGGGTTCATAGTTATTAGCTAGATGGCTTCTTCTCTCTTATTGGATCTCAATACAAAGTTCTCCTCGATCTTCTTGCAGATCGATTCAATGTAACTCTTTTTGCGGTGTGTTTGCCGAGATCCAATGAATTGTGGGTTTATGAACTTGATTATCTATGAATATTATTTGATTCTTCTCTGAATTCTTATATGCATGATTTGATATCTTTACAAGTCTCTTCGAATTATCAGTTTGGTTTGGCCTACTAGATTGATCTTTGTTGCAATGGGAGAATTCTTAGATTTGGGTTCAATCTTGCGGTGCTCGATCCCAGTGACAGAAAGGGAAACAACATGTATTGTATTGTTGCCATCGAGGATAAAAAGATGGCATTTATATCATATTGCTTGAGTTTATCCCTCTACATCATGTCATCTTGCCTAAAGCGTTACTCCGTTCTTATGAACTTAATACTCTAGATGCATGCTGGATACCGGTCGATGTGTGGAGTAATAGTAGTAGGTGCAGAATCGTTTCGGTCTACTTGTCACGGACATAATGCCTATATTCATGATCATTGCCTGAGATATCATCATAACTATGCGCTTTTCTATCAATTGCTCGGCAGTAATTTGTTCACCCACCGTAATACATGCTATCTTGGGAGAAGCCACTAGTGAAACCTATGGCCCCTGGGTCTACTTTACATCATATAAGTTTCCATTCTACAGTTCTAGTTTCTATTTATTTTGTAATCTTTATTTTCCAATCTATATCACAAAAATACCAAAAATACTTATCTTATTATCTCTATCAGATCTCACTCTCGTAAGTGACCGTGAAGGGATTGACAACCCCTTTATCGCGTTGGTTGCGAGGTTCTTGTTTGTTTGTGCAGGTACTAGGGGATTTGCGTGTAGTCTCCTACTAGATTGATACCTTGGTTCTCAAAAACCGAGGGAAATACTTACGCTACTTTGTTGCATCACCCTTTCCTCTTCAAGGGAAAACCAACGCATGCTCCAGAGGTAGCAACTAGCTCGTTAATCAAAGATGGTTAAGTTTCCTGACCATAGACATGTGTTGTCATTTGAGGAACGGGGTCACATCAATAGAGAATGATGTGATGGACAAGACCCATCCGTTAGCTTAGCATAATAATTGTTAAGTTTTATTGCTATTGCTTTGTTCATGACTTATACATATTCCTCTGACTATGAGATTATGCAACTCTTGAATACCGGAGGAACACCTTGTGTGCTATCAAACGTCACAACATAACTAGGTGATTATAAAGATGCTCTACCGGTGTCTCCAAAGGTGTTTGTTGGGTTGGCATAGATCAAGATTAGGATTTGTCACTCCGAGTATCAGAGAGGTATCTCTAGGCCCTCTCTGTAATGCACATCACTATAAGCCTTGCAAGCAATGTGATTAATGAGTTAGTTGCGGGTTGATGTATTACAGAATGAGTAAAGAGACTTGCCGGTAATGAGATTGAACTAGGTATGATGATACCGACGAGCGAATCTTTGGCAAGTAACATACCGATGACAAAGGGAATAACGTATGCTGTTATTGCGGTTTGATCGATAAAGATCTTTGTAGAATATGTAGGAACCAATATGAGCATCCAGGTTCCGCTATTGGTTATTGACTGGAGATGTCTCTCGGTCATGTCTATATAGTTCTCAAACCTGTAGGGTCTGCATGTTTAAACGTTCGATGACGATTTGTATTATGAGTTATGTGTTTTTTGTGACTGAAGTTTGTTCAGAGTCCCGGATGAGATCACAGACATGACGAGGAGTCTCGAAATGGTCGAGGGGTAAATATTGATATATTGGAAGGTAGTATTCGGACACCGGAAGGGTTCCGGAGTGTATCGGGTACATA
>NC_041382.1:431974980-431987502 GCF_002162155.2 Triticum dicoccoides
CTAACCAGCCCACAAGGGGCTGGTGCGCCCCCCACAAGGGAGGAGACCGAATTGGTTTAGGTAAGGGGGCGCCACCCCCTTTCCTTCTCCTACTCCCTCTCATTCCTTTTCCCTCCGGTGAAGAAAAGAAAGGGGGGCGGCGAATCCTACTAGGACTAGGAGTCCTAGTAGGACTCCCCCCATGGCGCGCCCCTCTTGGCCGGCCACCCCTCCTCTCCTTTATATAAAGGGGCGGAGGGCACCCCAAAGGCACATCAATTGTTCTCTTAGCCGCGTGCGGGGCCTCCTCCTTAGTTTACTCCTCCGGTCATAGCCTCGTACTGCTTAGGCGAAGCCCTGCACGGATCACATCACCATCACCGTCACCACACTGTCATGCTAAAGAAACTCTCCCTCGGCCCTCTGCTGGATCAAGAGGTTGAGGGACGTCATCGAGATAAACGTGTGCTGAACTCGGAGGTGTCGTACGTTTGGTACTAGATCAGCTGGATCCCTAAAACGTTCGACTACATCAACTGCGTTAACCTGACGCTTCTGCTTTCGGTCTATGACAGTACGTGGACACACTCTCCCCCTCTCGTTGCTATGCATCTCCTAGATATATCTTGTGTGATCGTAAGAATTTTTTTGAAATTGCATGCTATGTTACCCAACAGTGGCATCCAAGCTAGGTCTATGCTTAGATGATATGCACGAGTAGAACACAAAGAGTTGTGGGCGATAATAGTCATACTGCTTACTACCAATGTCTTATTTTGATTCGGCAGTATTGTTGGATGAAGCAGCCCGGACCAACATTACATGACCACGTTCATGAGACCGGTTCTACCGACGTGCTTTTGCACACTGGTGGCTGACGGGTGTCTGTTTCTCCAACTTTAGTTGAATCAAATTTGACTACGGCCGGTCCTTGTTGAAGGTTAACACTGCACACTTGACGAAAAATCATTGTGGTTTTGATGCGTAGGTAAGAACGGTTCTTGCTAGAAGCCCGTAGCAGCCACGTAAAACTTGCAACAACAAAGTAAAGGGCGTCTAACTTGTTTTTGCAGGGCATGTTGTGATGTGATAGGGTCAAGACATGATGAGATATAAATTGTTGTATGAGATGATCATGTTTTGTAAAAGTCATCGGCAACTGGCAGGAGCCTTATGGTTGTCGCTTTATTGTATGAAGTTCAATTGCCATGTAATTGCTTTACCTTATCACTAAGCGGCAGCGATAGTCGTAGAAGCAATAGTCGTAGTATGCACCGTTGCTACAGTTCGTCGTGCCGAGACACCACGTGATGATCGGGTGTGATAAGCTCTACGTTCACATACAATGGGTGCAAGCCAGTTTTGCACGTGCAGAATAGTTGGGTTAAACTTAACGAGCCTAGAATATGTAGATATGGCCTTGGAACACTAAGACCGAAAGGTCGAACGTGAATCATACAGTAGATATGATCAACATAGAGATGTTCACCATTGAAAACTACTGCATCTCATGGGATGACCGGACATGGTTTAGTTGATATGGATCACGTGATCATTTAGATGACTAGAGGGATGTCTATCTATGTGGGAGTTCTTAAGTAATATGATTAATTGAACTTTAAGTTATCATGAACTTAGTCGTGATAGTTTTTGCATATCTATGTTGTTGTAGATCAATGGCTCGTGCTACCATTCCCTTGAATTTAATGCGTTCCTAGAGAAAGCTAAGTTGAAAGATGATGGTAGGAACTACACGGACTGGGTCCATAACTTGAGTATTATCCTCATTGTTGCACAGAAGAATTACGTCCTGGAAGCACCGCTAAGTGCAAGACCCGCTGCAGGAGAAACTCCGGACGTTATGAACGCCTGGCAGACTAAAGCTGATGACTACTCGATAGTTCAGTGTGCCATGCTTTACGGCTTAGAATCGAGACTTCAAAGACGTTTCGAACATCATGGAGCATATGAGATGTTCCAGGAGTTGAAGTTAATATTTCAAGCAAATGCCCGAGTTGAGAGATATGAAGTCTCCAACAAGTTCTATAGCTGCAAGATTGAGGAGAACAGTTCCGTCAGTGAACACATACTTAGAATGTCTGGGTACCATAACCACTTGACTTAGTTGGGAGTCAATCTTCCTGATGATAGTGTCATTGACAGAGTTCTTCAATCACTGCCACCAAGATATAAAGGCTTTGTGATGAACTATAACATGCAAGGGATGGAAAAGACAATTCCCTAGCTCTTCGCAATGCTTAAAGCTACGGAGGTAGAAATCAAGAAGGATCATCAAGTGCTGATGGTTAACAAGACCACTAGTTTCAAGAAATAGGGAAAAGGGAAGAAGGGGAACTTCAAGAGGAATAGCAAACAAGTTTCTGCTCCCGGAAAGAATCCCAAGTCTGGACCTAAGCCTGAAACTGACTGCTTCTACTGCAAAGGACTGGTTAGTGGAAGCGGAACTACCCCCAAGTATTTGGCGGATAAGAAGGATGGCAAAGTGAAAGGTATATTTGATATAGATGTTATTGATGTGTACTTTATTAATGCTCATAGTACCGCCTGGGTATTTGATTCTGGTTCTGTTGCTCATATTTGCAACTCGAAACATGAGCTACGTATTAAACGAAGATTATCTAAGGACGAGGTGACGATGCGCGTCAGAAATGGTTCCAAGGTCAATGTGATCGCCATTAGCACGCTACCTCTACATCTACCTTCGGGATTAGTTTTAGACCTGAATAATTGTTATTTGGTGCCAGCATTGAGCATGAAAATTATATCTGGATCTTGTTTGATGAGAGACGGTTATTCATTTAAATCAGAGAATAATGGATGTTCTATTTATGTGAGTAATATCTTTTATGTGCATGAACCCTTGATGAGTGGTCTATTTTTGTTGAATCTCGATCGTAGTGATACACATATTCATAATATTGAGGCCAAAAGATGCAAAGTTAATAATGATAGTGCAACTTATTTGTGGCACTGCCGTTTAGGTCATATTGGTGCAAAGCGCATGAAGAAACTCCATGTTGATGGACTTTTGGAATCACTTGATTCTCGCGAACGATGCCTCATGGGCATGGTGACTAAGACTCCGTTCTCTGGAACAATGGAGTGAACCACTGACTTATTGGAAATAATACATACTGATGTATGCGGTCCGATGAGTGTTGAGACTCGCGGCGGGTACCATTATTTTCTGACCTTCACAGATGATTTGAGCATATATGGGTATATCTACTTAATGAGACATAAGTCTGAAATATTTGAATAGTTCAAAGAATTTCAGAGTGAAGTGGAAAATCATTGTAACAAAAAAATAAATTTTCTACGATTTCATCATGGAGGTGAATATTTGAGTTACGAGTTTGGTCTTCATTTGAAACAATGTGGAATAGTTTCACCACTCACGCCACCTAGAACACCACAGCGTAATGGTGTGTCCGAACGTCGTAACCGTACTTTATTAGATATGGTGCGATCTATGATGTCTCTTACCGATTTGCCACTATCGTTTTGGGGTTATGCTTTAGAGACGGCTGCATTCATGTTAAATAGGGCACCATCTAAATCCGTTGAGTGGACACCATATGAACTTTGGTTTGGCAAGAAACCTAAGCTGTCGTTTCTTAAAGTTTGGGGTTGCGATGCTTATGTTGAAAAGCTTCAACCTGATAAGCTCGAACCCAATTCGGAGAAATGCATCTTCATGGGATACCCAAAGGAAACTGTTGGGTACACCTTCTATCACAGATCCTAAGGCAAGATATTTGTTGCTAAGAATGGATCCTTTCTAGAGAAAGAGTTCCTCTCGAAAGAAGTGAGTGGGAGGAAAGTAGAACTTGATGAGGTAATTGTACCTTCTCCCGAATTTGAAAGTGGTTCATCATAGAAATCAATTCTAGTGATGCCTACACCAATTAGTGAGGAAGTTAATGATGATGATCATGAAACTTCAGATCAAGTTACTACCGAACCTCGTAGGTCAACCAGAGTACGGTCCGCACCAGAGTGGTACGGTAATCCGGTTCTAGAAGTCATGTTACTAGACCACGACGAACCTACGAACTATGAGGAAGCGATGATGAGCCCAGATTCCGCGAAATGGCTTGAAGCCATGAAATCTGATATGGGATCCATGTATGAGAACAAAGTGTGGACTTTGGTTGACTTACCCAATGATCGGCTAGCCATAGATAATAAATGGATCTTCAAGAAGAATACTGGTGCTAACGGTATTGTTACTGTCTACAAAGCTCGATTTGTTGTGAAAGGTTTTCGACAAGTTCAAGGAGTTGACTACGATGAGACCTTCTTACCCGTAGCGATGCTTAAGTCCGTCTGAATCTTGTTAGCAATTGCCGCATTTTATGATTATGAAATTTGGCAAGTGGATGTCGAAACTGCATTCCTTAATGGATTTCTTAAAGAAGAGTTGTATATGATGCAACCAGAAGGTTTTGTCGATCCTAAAGGTGCTACCAAAGTGTGCAAGCTACAGCGATCCATTTATGGACTGATGCAAGCCTCTCGGAGTTGGAATATACGCTTTGATAGTGTGCTCAAAGCATATGGTTTTATACAGACTTTTTGGAGAAGCCTGTATCTTCAAGAAAGTGAGTGGGAGCTCTGTAGCATTTCTAATATTACATGTGGATGACATATTATTGATTTGAAATAATAAAAAATTTCTAGATAGCATAAAAGGATACTTGAATAGGAATTTTTCAATGAAAGGCCTCGGTGAAGCTGCTTATATATTGGGCATCAGAATCTATACAGATAGATCGAGACGCTTAATTGGACTTTCACAAAGCACATACCTTGATAAATTTTTGAATAAGTTCAAAATGGATCAGTCAAAGAAAGGGTTCTTGCCTGTGTTGCAATGTGTGAAGTTGAGTCAGACTCAATTCCCGACCACTGCACAAGATAGAGAGAAAATTAAAGTCATCCCCTATGCCTCAACCATATGTTTTATCATGTATGCAATGTTGTGTACCAGACCGAATATGTGCCTTGCTATAAGTTTAGCAGGGAGGTACCAAGGTAATCAGGAGTGGATCACTGGACAACGGTCAAGAACATCTTGAAATACCTGAAAAGGACTAAGGATATGTTTCTCATTTATGGAGGTGACAAAGAGCTTGTCGTAAATGGTTACGTCGATGCAAGCTTTGACACTGATCCGGATGACTCAAAGTCGCAAACCGGATACGTATTTATATTGAATGGTGGAGCTATAAGTTGGTGTAGTTCCAAGCAGAGCGTAGTGGCGGGATCTACGTGTGAAGCGGAGTACAAAGCTGCTTCGAAAGCAGCAAATGAAAGAGTCTGGATGAAGGAGTTCATATCCGTTCTAGGTGTAATACCTAGTGCATCGGGTTCAATGAAAATCTTTTGTGACAATACTGGAGTGATTGCCTTGGCGAAGGAATCCAGATTTCACAAGAGAACCAAACACATCAAGTGACGCTTCAATTCAATCCGTGATCAAGTCAAGGAGGGAGACATAGAGATTTGCAAGATACATACGGATCTGAATGTTCCAGACCTGTTGACTAAGCCTCTTCCACGAGTAAAACATGATCAGCACAAAGACTCCATGGGTGTTAGAATCATTACTATGTAATCTAGATTATTGACACTAGTGCAAGTGGGAGACTGAAGGAAATATGCCCTAGAGGAAATAATAAAGTTTTTATTTATATTTCCTTATATCGTGATAAATGTTTATTATTCATGCTAGAATTGTATTAACCGAAAACTTAGTACATGTGTCAATACATAGACAAAATAGAGTGTCCCTAGTATGCCTCTACTTGACTAGCTCGTTAATAAAAGATGGTTAAGTCTCCTAACCATAGACATGTGTTGTCATTTGACGAACGGGATCATATCATTAGAGAATGATGTGATGGACAAGACCCATCTTTTAGCTTAGCATAATCATTGTTAAGTTTTATTGCTATTGCTTTCTTCATGACTTATACATATTCCTCTGACTATGAGATTATGCAACTCCCGAATACCGGAGGAACACCTCGTGTGCTGTCAAATGTCACAATGTAACTGGGAAATTATAAAGATGATCTATAGGTGTCTCTGAAGGTGTTTGTTGGGTTGGCATAGCTCAAGATTAGGATTTGTCACTCCGAGTATCGGAGAGGTATCTATGAGCCCTCTCGGTAATGCACATCACTATAAGCCTTGCAAGCAATGTGACTAATGATTTAGTTGCAGGATGATGTATTACGGAACGAGTAAAGAGACTTGCCAGTAACGAGATTGAACTAGGTATGATGATACCGACGATCGAATCTCGGGCAAGTAACATACAGATGACAAAGGGAATAACGTATGTTGTTATTGCGGTTTGGCCGATAAAGATCTTCGTAGAATATGTACGAACCAATATGAGGATCCAGGTTCCGCTATTTTTTATTGACCGGAGAGGTGTCTCGGTCTAGTTCTCGAACCTGTAGGGTCCGCATGCTTAAACGTTCGATGACGATTTGTATTATGAGTTATGTGTTTTTGGTAACCGAAGTTTGTTTGGACTCCCGGATGAGATTGCGGACATGACGAGGAGTCTCGAAATGGTCGATAGGTAAAGATTGATATACTAGAAAGTAGTATTCAGACACCGGAAGGGTTTTGAAGTGTATCGGGTACATACCGGAGTACTGGAGGGGTTACCAAAACCCCCCGGTGGAAGATATGGGCCATATGGGCCATAGGAGGGAGGCTAACCAACCCACAAGGGGCTGGTGCGCCCCCCACATTCTCCTACTCACTCTCCTTCCTTTTCCCTCTAGTGAAGAAAGGAAAGGGGGGGCGAATCCTACTAGGACTAGGAGTCCTAGTAGGACTCCCCCCATGGTGCACCCCTCTTGGCCGGCCACTCCCTCCTCCCCTCCTTTATATACGGGGGCGGGGGGGCACCCCAAAGGCACATCAATTGTTCTTTTAGCCGTGTGCGGTGCCCCCCTCCACAATTTACTCATCCAGTCATAGCGTCGTAGTGCTTAGGTGAAGCCCTGCATGGATCACATAACCATCACCGTCACCACACCGTCGTGCTAATGGAACTCTCCCTTGACCCTCTGTTGGATCAAGAGTTCGAGGGACATCATCAAGCTGAACGTGTGCTGAACTCGAAGGTGCCGTACGTTCGGTACTAGGTCGGTTGGATCGCGAAGACGTTGGACTACATCAAGCACATTAACCTAACGCTTCCGCTTTCGGTCTATGAGGGTACGTGGACACACTCTCCCCTCTCGTTGCTATGCATCTCCTAGATAGATCTTGCGTGATCGTAGGATTTTTTTTGAAATTGCATGCTATGTTCCCCAACAGTATCATAATCAAATTCAATAATATAACTATCACATAAAATATTCTCTTCATGATCCACATGCATGCAAAGTTGACACTCTTCCAAAGTAGTGGGATTATCATCAAATAAAGTCATGACCTCTCCAAGCCCATGTTTATCAAAAAAATTATAAGATTGAACACTCTGGAAATATGTGGGATTATGATACGTCTCCAACGTATCTATAATTTTTTATTGTTCCATGCTATTATATTATTATTCTTGGATGTTTTATAATCATTTTATATCATTTTTTGGTACTAACCTATAGACATAGTGCCAAGTGCCAGTTGTTGTTTTTTGCATTGTTTTACATCGCAGGTAATCAATTTCAAACGGAGTCCAAATGCAGCGAAACTTTTTGTGGATTTTTTTGGACCAGAAGACATCCAAGGGGCCGGAGAAGGGCCTGGGGGTGCTCCGAGGGGAGCACAACCCACCAAGGCGCACCTGGAGGCCCAGGCGCACCCTGGTGGGTTGTGACCACCTCGGGTGCCCCCCCAGATCGCCTCTTTGCTCTATAAAATACCCCAATATTCCAGAAACCCTAGGGGAGTCGACAAAAATCAATTCCAGCCACCGCACAGTCCAGAACCACCAGATCCAATCTAGACACCATCATGGAGGGGTTCACCACTTCCATTGGTGCCTCTCCGATGATGCGTGAGTAGTTCTTTGTAGACCTTCGGGTCCGTAGTTAGTAGCTAGATGGCTTCCACTCTCTCTTTTGATTATCAATACAATGGTCTGTTGGAGATCCATAAGATGTAATTCTTTTGCGGTGTGTTTGTTCGGATCCAATGAACTTTGAGTTTATGATCAGATCTATCTCTTTTTATCCATGAAAGTTATTTGAGTTTCTTTGATCTCTTATATGCATGATTTCTTATAGCCTTGTATTTCTTCTCCGATATTTGGGTTTTGTTGTCCAACTTGATCTATTTATCTTGCAATGAGAAGAGGTGTTTTGTAGTGAGTTCGATCTTACAATGCTTGATCCCAGTGACAGAAGGGGAACCAACACGTATGTATCGTCACTACTAATAAAACGATGGGGTCTATTTCTACATAAACGATGGGGTCTTACTCCGTTTTATCATGAACTTAATACACTAGATGCATGCTAGATAGCGGTCGATATGTGGAGTAATAGTAGTAGATGCAGGCAGGAGTCGGTCTACTAATCTTGGACGTGATTATTTGAAATTCTATCAATTTCCCAACAGTAATTTGTTTACTCACTGTTTGCTATTTTTCTCGAGAGAAGCCACTAGTGAAACCTACGGCCACTGGGTCTCTTCCTCATATTATTTGCTTTTGCGATCTATTTTATTTGCCTTTTATTTTCAGATCTATTAAACCCAAAAATACAAAAATACCCTGCGACACTTTATTTTATTCAGCATTTGATCTATCAATATTTACAACTCTCTCACATCCATTTGCTAATTTCTGGCGCCGTTACCCGAAAGGGATTGACAACCCCTTTAATACGCCGGGTTGCGAGCATTTGTTATTTGTGTGCGGTTGTTGTTTACGTAGTGTTGCTTGGTTCGCCTACTGGTTCGATAACCTTTGTCTCATCACTGAGGGAAATACCTACTATCGCTGTGCTGCATCATCCCTTCCTCTTTGGGGAAATACCGATGTAGTTCTAGCAGACATCAAAAGGAATTTCTGGCGCCGTTGCCGGGGAGGATCAAGTCAAGATAGTCTCCCGGCCACGTGCCAATTTCTGGCGTCGTTGCCGGGGAGGATCTTCAACATCTACCAGGTTCCTAATCACAAATCTCATCTCCTCGCAATTTACACTATTTTCCATTTGCCTCTCGTTTTCCTCTCCCCATTCACAAAAATTTGCCATTTTATTCTCCCTCTTCTTCGTTTGTCGTTTTCTTGCTGGATCTATCTGTGTTCTTGCTTTCTAGTCTTAATGGCTAGCGTGTATACTCCTCCTTTATCACCAAATTTTTTAAGTTTTATACTTCAAGCAACGACAAGGAGAAAAATTGAAAGATTCTTGGTATAGGCTTATGGAATCCTATCGTGTTTGCAATTTAAAGGGAGATGCAAAGATCTTGCTTCGTAATTTTTACATAGGATTAGCTTTGCTTCATAGACAACTCTTAGAAGGATTTTTGGGAGTTCCACCTCCAAAGAAGGGGTTTTCTTTCACCATAGAGGGAGATCAAATGTTGGATAGACTCGGTGATTTGCACAAACATATGGTTGAATTGCAAAAATATAACAAACCCCTCAAACATCTTAATGGAAGTATCAATCGCATGAATACCTTGATTACTCTTTGTAATAAGTGATTGGATATTTTAGATCTAAAGATGGTTTCTTTTCCTGAGAATTTAGGGAAGCATAAAGAGCCTCCCGGGTTTGAGAAAACCCTTACAAAAGTTGCCAAATATACGGATGACAAAACTTAGATCCTTGCTTTATGCCTATCTAGGGGCGTAAAACAATATCGCTTGCTGCGAGGTAACCCAATGAATAAAATTTATTTTTGCTTTTTGCTTTCTGTTTTTGAGTGTTAGGACAATTATGCTACTGTTATGATTGTGTTTATTGTGTTTTAACTCGTGTTTGTGCCAAGTAAACTCTTTAGGATCTTCTTGGGTGATAGTTGTTTGATCTTGCTAAAAAACAGAAACGTTTGCGCTCACAAAAATAATTCTCATTTTAACCAGAGCAAGATAAAATACCAATTCTTTTTGCAGAATATTAATATACAAATTTCTCAGGTCGTCCTATTTGTTCAGAGTTTTGGAAGTTACAGAAGTATTCAAAATATCCAGATTGCTACACACTGTTCTGTTTTTGACAGATTCTGTTTTCTTTGCGTTTTGTGCTTGTTTTGATGATTCTATGGTTTTCTTTGAAGAGTTTTTGCCATAGAAAAGTTGGAATACAGTAGATATGATGCAAGAATAAAATATGAATTCATTTGCTACATCACTTGTCGTAGTGATTTATTTTCTTATACTAACGGATCCCATGAAGGTTTTGTTGAGTTTTGTGTGATTGAAGTTTTCAAGTTTTAGGTTATCTTATGAAGGATGAAGGAATAAGGAGTAAGAAGAGCCTAAGCTTGGGCATGCCCATGGCACTCCAAAGAGAATTAAGCAACTAAGCTTGGGGATGCCCCGAGTGGCATCCCCTCTTTCTTCCAACGACCATCGGTATTTTACTCGAAGCTATTGCTACCTCTTGAGCATGCGTTGGTTTTCCCTTGAAGAGGGAAGGGTGATGCAGCAAAGTAGCATAAGTATTTCCCTCAGTTTTTGAGAACCAAGGTATCAATCCAGTAGGAGACTACACGCAAATCGCCAAGTACCTGCACAAACAATCAAGAACCTTGCAACCAACGCGATAAAGGGGATGTTAAACCCTTCACGGCCACATGCAAAAGTGAGATATGAGAAAGATAATAAGATGAATATTTTTGGTACTTTTGTTGTATAGATTGAAAAGTAAAGATTGCAAAATAAATAGTAAACTAGAATTATAGATTGGAAACTTATATGATGTAAAGTAGACCCGGGGGCCATAGGTTTCACTAGTGGCTTCTCTCATGATAGCATGTATTACGGTGGGTGAACAAATTACTGCCGAGCAATTGATAGAAAAGCGCATAGTTATGAGAATATATAGGCATGATCATGAACATAGGCATCACGTCCGTGTCAAGTAGACCGAAATGATTCTGCATCTACTACTATTACTCCACACATCGACCACTATCCAGCATGCATCTAGAGTATTAAGTTCATAAGAACAGAGTAACGCATTAAGCAAGATGACATGATGTAGAGGGAGAAACTCAAGCAATATGATATAAACCCCATCTTTTTATCCTTGATGGACACAATACAATATGTGTCAGTTCCCTTTCTGTCACTGGGATCGAGCACCGCAAGATTGAACCAAAAGCTAAGCACTTCTCCCATTGCAAGAAAGATCAATCTAGTAGGCCAAACCAAACCGATTATTCGAAGAGACTTGCAAAGATATCAAATCATGCATAAAAGAATTCGGAGAAGAATCAAATATTGTTCATAGATAATCGTGATCATAAACCCACAATTCATTGGATCTCGACAAACACACCGCAAAAAGTATTACATCGAATAGATCTCCAAGAACATCGAGGAGAACTTAGTATTGAGAACCAAAGAGAGAGAAGAGTCCATCTAGATAATAACTATGGACCCCGAAGGTCTGTGGTAAACTACTCACACATCATCGGAGAGGCTATGGTGTTGATGTAGAAGCCCTCCGTGATCGAATCGCCCTCCAGCAGATCGTCAAAAAGGCCCCAAGATGGGATCTCACAAGTACAGAAGGTTGCGGCGGTGGAAAAGTGGTTTCGTGGCTCCCTTGGATGTTTTTAGGGTATAAGAGTATGTAACATCCCAAATTTTCAATTTGGAATGTTATACATTAGGTCATCATGCATATCATGTTTTTCTCGCATTTTCCGATCCTAGAAAATTTCACGCAACTCAAGGACCCTCGGAGAGAGTTGGAAGTTTCATTATTTTCATATTTGGGATTTCTCAAATTTTGAAAATAGGATCATTTGGATTTATTTAATTATCTTCATAAAGTTTTCCTATAAAAATTTTGAGAGAGGGAATAATATGACTTTCCCAAATTTAGGAAAAATGAAGATTTAATAAATAAACCCATTTTGATTTTGCCGGAGTTTTATTTGCGTTTTATTTGCCTTAGGGAAAAATGCGTGTTTTAAAAAAAAATTGCATTTAGGCCCCGAGTAAAGTTCATTTTTGTTCGACTCGTTTTTAGGAGTCGGGGAAAGTTTACTGTATTAATTTTGGAGTTCGTTTAGATTTTTTTTATTTTGTCACTCTACGCGCGAGACCGTTTTTTTAAAAAAAAAAAAACTGCAGCGCCTTGGGCCAAAGGCCGAAGCTGCTAGCCGCCGGCCGGCCAACCAAGGCCACCGCGCGCGCACGCACCAAGGGGGCCAGGGAGCCACTCCTTTTTCCTTGTCCTAGTAGGACTCTTTTCCTACTTCGTTTATTCCGTATCTAATCCTAGATCTATTCCTAATCCTAATCTATTTCTTGCCCCCTACCCCAAGCAAAAACCCTCCCCTCCCCAATATAAATACCCAAGCACCC